>NC_090324.1:214246612-214582043 GCF_040869045.1 Eurosta solidaginis | reverse complement strand
AGCAACCAAACTATCCACCACCGAGGCCCTTTCAGAAGCCTCAACCCCGTCCAGAACCCATGGATATAGACCAGTCGCTAAGAACGCGCAACATAAATTATATGAATAGGCCGCGTCCTAATGACCCAACTAACAAAAGACCCCCTATCGGAAACCCTCCAGCACCAGTTCCCCCAAACAAAATCCAAAGGAACTTCCATATAGATGCCGACCAACCTGAGGAATATTCCCCTGACAAATGACGACCAGACAAATGCAGATTATTACAACGACGAAACTTATACCACTCCTGACAACTGCGACGAACAACACAAGGACAATTACCTAGACACAACAGACCTACATTTTTAGGATGAACCACTCTTCGCTGCCTTACTTCCAGTGCAAACTGAAGAGTGGAGAAACTGTAAAATTTTTAATAGATACAGGATCTACAAAAAACTATATACAGCCCTCCATTGTTCCCAAACCAATCAGAAACGACAACATTTTTTTTGCAAAATCAATAGCGGGAGACATCGAAATCAAAGAACACACATATCTCAATCTTTTTAACGCCGATAACAAATTGAAATTTTAGCTCCTCCCCACATTAAAATCCTTCCATGGTATCCTCGGAAACGACAGCCTCAAGGAACTCGAAGCTGTGATCCACGTCAAGGATGACTTTATGGAAATAAAAGGAAACACAAGAACTAGACTAGGATAAAACAGTTAGCTTCGGGATCAATTAACAAAATTGACCTTAAGGAAGACAACATGTCACCAAGTCCGAAAAGTAAAATCAATAATCTAGTAGAAAAATTTTCTAGTCTCTTCGCGGAACCCAACGATAAATTTACATACACCACTAAAGTCGTAGGCGAAATCAGAACCAATAAAGATACTCCTGTTTATACACGATACTATCCCTACCCCATGTCGCTTAAAAGCGAAGTTGAATCCCAAATAAACAAAATGCTAGACGACGGCATTATTCGACCATCAAGGTCACCTTACAACTAACCCGTTTGGGTGGTAGCGAAAAAGCCTGACTCCCAAGGCAACAAGCAGTATCGCGTCGTTATCGACTATCGCAAGCTTAACGCGATAACTGTAGCAGACTGCTACCCAATACCTCAGATAAATGAAGTATTGTCTCAGCTCGGGAAAAATAATTTTTTTTCCGTGTTAGACCTAAAAAGCGGATTTCATCAAATCCCGCTCAAGGAATCCGATATTGAGAAAACGGCTTTCTCAATCAATAATGGCAAGTACGAGTTCACGAGATTGCCATTCGGACTCAAAAATGACCCGCCAATATTCCAGCGAACCCTAGATGACATTCTTCGTCATCACATCGGCAAACTATGCTACGTCTATATCGATGACATAGTCGTCTTCAGCAACTCTGAAGAAGAGCACGCTCTCCACTTACAGCAAATTTTTAAAACTCTAGAAGACTCTAACATGAAGATCCAACTCGATAAATGCCATTTTTTCAAGGACTCTGTAGAGTTCCTAGGATTCATTATTTCCTCAAGAGGAATTACAAAAAACCCCGCAAAGGTTGAAGCAATATCAAAAATACCTTACCCAAAAACCATTAAGCAATTTCGCTCATTCTTAGGCCTTTCCGGCTACTACCGCCGCTTCATTAAAGATTACGCCATGTTGGCTAAACCCCTAACGATACTCTTAAGAGGGGAAGAAGGGCGTATATCCAAAAACAAATCAGCTAAAATAAATATCGAACTAAATGAAGAAGGAAAAGATGCTTTCAATAAAACAAAAAAATCTCTTATGTCTGACGATGTCATACTCGCATACCCTGACTTCAGCAAAGATTTCCATTTAACAACCGAAGCCTCTAATTATGCGATTGGTGCAGTCCTTTCTCAGGATAAAAAACCCATCGCATTCATTTCAAGAACACTCAACAAAACAGAAGAAGCCTATGCTACAAACGAGAAAGAGTTTTTAGCTATAATATGGGCCCTAATATTTACAGATCATCAACCCCTCACTCAGGCTCTTAGCAATAAAAACAACAACTCTAAAATGAAACGCTGGAAATCCATTTTAGAGTAATATAATCACGAACTCCACTTCAAACCTGGCACAACTAACGTTGTAGCTGACGCCCTTTCAAGAATGCCACCTGAACCAATTAATTCCTTATCCTCAACTCAACATAGTGACGAGAGTTCATCGGATAATTTAATCCTCACGTCGAAATCCCAATAAATGTTTTCAAAAATCAGCTATTTCTGAAAGTAGCTGAAACTTCAACGTACCAATTTAAAATAATATTTCCCACTTACCACAGGCACATTTTAGAGGAACCCGACTATAGCCCAGAAATTTTGATAGACCGCCTTAAAAGATACCTCAACCCCTCCGTAGTTAACTGTATTAAAACAGAAGAACGAATTATTGGAAAAATTCAGGAAATATACCCAATCCACTTTAGCAATTATAAGATCAGGTTTACACAACTGCAAGCCAGGACGTGACAGACGAACAAGAACAGGAAGAAATCATAATCAAAACCCACAAAAGAGCTCACAGAAATTGTCGAGAAAATAAAATTCAAATTCTCGAAAATTTCTACTTCCCATCTATGACTACAAAAATTAAAAGAATAATTCAACAATGTTCAACCTGTAAAGAAAATAAATATGATAGACACCCCAGTAAACCAAAATTAGGAGAAACTCCCATACCTCAATTCCCAGGACAAATTTTGCACATCGACATTTACATGACCGACCGAAACATGGTCCTGACAGCAATAGACAAATTTTCAAAATATGCTCAAACCAAAATACTTAAATCCAGAGCAATAGAACACGTTAAGGAACCTCTTCGTGAAATACTTTTTCAATTTGGCGTACCCGAATATGTCATAATAGATAACGAAACATCCCTGAACTCAGCTTCCATAAGATTTTTAATGGAGGACACTATAAACATACAAGTTTTCAAAACACCGCCTTATACCAGTTCCGTTAACGGTCAAGTGGAACGATTCCACTCGACCCTCACAGAAATAATGCGTTACTTAAAAGCAGAACGCACCTTCTCTTCATTCGCCGAACTTCTCGACAACTCTGTCTACGAATATAATTATACAATTCACTCAACAACAAAAAAGAAACCAATAGAGGTGTTTTTCGGGAGAACAGTCTCTACTGACCCAAGCCAATTCGAAAAAGCGAGGGAAGAAAACATCTCCGAGTTAAGAAATAAACAGCTTAAAGATCTTTCTTATCATAATAAAACTCGGCATCCCATAAAGATTTTTCACCCAGGAGAAACCGTATATGTGAAAATCAATAAACGGTTAGGTACGAAAATTTCCCCCAAGTTTAGAAAAGAAGTAGTAAAAGAAGACAGAAACTCAACCATTTTAACAGAAACAGGAAAAGTAGTCCATAAAAGCAATATTAGAAATTAAAAATTTACCCTTTCATTTTCAGACTCCTGTTAATTTACTGTGCCACTGCGACAGTAGACATTTACGACTATACGAACTCGCAACTAGTGACGATTAATGACGGACTAGTAAAAATACAGAACGGTGCCTTTAGGCTTATACATATAATTGACCTCAACAAGTACGAACAATTTTTGACAGACATGTACAAATTTATTTCATCGG
Organism: Eurosta solidaginis; assembly: GCF_040869045.1. Lineage (NCBI taxonomy): Eukaryota > Metazoa > Arthropoda > Insecta > Diptera > Tephritidae > Eurosta > Eurosta solidaginis. Next base: position 214,578,400 of record NC_090324.1, on the reverse strand, counting down.
ACATACCTAAGGATAACATCCTGTATCCCACCTTAATACACGAGCTAACCCAATCCCTCCAGATATTAGACACGATCAAACCAATTGGAAAGAAACAAAAGAGATCTATAAACATTTTAGGGACGGCATGGAAATGCATCGCCGGAAGCCCAGATCATGAAGATCTTGAAGTAATAACAAATAATCTTAACGAAATTAACAATAATAATAATAAACAAGTAATTATAAATGAACTTTTCAATGAAAAAATTAATAATATTACAAATATAGTAAATAATCTCTTTAATAACATAAGGAAAGATATTTATGTAGAAAACGAAACAATAACCAACTTGCAAAATAGAATAAGATTAATTAAGGAAGAATTGACGAATATTAAATACGCCATACAGTGGGCGAAAAAAGACATATTGAATACACTATTGTTAAATAAAATTGAAATTGAAATTGCTATGGAAAAACTCGAAGATGAGAAAATACCGTTTAAAAATGCGGAAGAGGCACTAGAGATTGCCAATATAAATGTTATTAGTCAAAATATGACAATTTTTTACTTGGTAAAAATACCACTAGTTATTAAAAAAAAATTTCAAAAAATTATTTTAAGACCTGTTGTAAAAGCAGACAACACTATAATTGATATAGAATTCGAAAAAATATTAAGAGGAAAAAAAGAAATTTACGGAATAAAAAAACTTTGCGATAGCTATAAGAAAATAGAAATTTGTAGACAGAATCATTTAGTTGACATACTTGCACTAAAAGCAACGGCCACCACATTCCCCAAATCGAAGAAATAAAATCCGGTATATTACTCCTCAATGGCTTTAAAGGACAGATATTCACAGACGGCGAGCTTAAGAATATATCAGGAACACAACTTATCAACTTTCATAATTCAACGCTGAAAATTAATAGTCAGACGTACATTAACTATGACATAGTACCATTTCCCGCTATCCCAGCAGTCTTGCAACCTGCATCAATCGAAAAGAATCGAATTGAGTTACTCTCCCTCAAGGCTCTAAAAGAGTTACACATAGAGAATATACACAGAATAAATCTTCTTAAAGTAGCTGTTGGATATAACAGCTCACTTTCACTTGGAGCAGTTGTGACTACTTTAATCATCATAATAATTTTTGCAAATTCTGGATGAAGTCCAAAAACAAGATAGCAATTTCATCAAATCTTGACATTAACCAGATACCTGCACCAAGCATCACTCTAGGTGAGATCAAAGATTTTTCAAACGAGCAGCCCACATACATAAATTTTAATAACTTACCTTATTTTTGACAACGCTCGGGACGAACGTTTTTAAGAGGGGAAGTGTTAACATGGCATATGTTAACAATTGCTACAACAATAAATGATTAATTAGCAATAATAAATACAGGTAAAGCGGATATGCAACTTTCGTTGCACAATATTTCACATAAAAGCTCAAGAAGCAATGTCAGCAAAATTAGCTTGAATTTATTTAGAGCGGAAGTTCAATACTTTCCCACAAAATTGCCAGACGCGACGTCAGCAAATTAAAGCTCCAATTCATTTAAACAGGAAGCCCAACATGCGCAACTGAAGTTGGCTAATTCGCGGAATAGCAAAACGCAGCAGCAACGCCAGCGGAGTCGGCCAATTAATTAAGCGTAGTTATAAGTTAATGATTTTTGTAAAGTTAGTTCTACTTTTGATGTGACTCAATAAAGGTCGTAAAGACCCTAAATATATATTTTTTTGGATTTCTCAATAAAAGAATCCTTAACTTACATAATAGCATATACATATGTTCATATATACAAATTCATCCAAACTAATCTCATTTATTGCTTTTGCCTTTGCTGAAGGATCTCATTAGTTGCGTTTAACATTTACAATTTTTACTCCTTGTTCAATCGCTAATCAAAGTGCACGGGCTAAATCGAACTCGGCTATATTTCAAATCGCATTATTAAATTTATACCTTTACATTGGAAATTTGCATTTTTATTTCGGCAAATTAAAATAGCCATCGAAAAAGCTCGTTGGATACACTTTTTTGGTGACCCCGACATGACCTTTATTGCTAAATTCAGGACAATATCGAACGTCTTGATAAATATATTTTTTAATATCGATTTTTGTGATTTAAAACTAACGGAGATTCGCATGTATATATATATTCCGGCTTGGGTACATAAGTGTCGCTGGTGGTGCATATTTTTCAAGCAATTAAAAGCCGTACATTTTTAGCGCTACAAAATCTCGTGATTGCTTTTCATCAGAGTGCTTACCGCAATATCTTTAATTTTATTACGGGAAATAAAGTTTTTTATACAACAAAATTCTTATTTTTAATTGGTAAGGTACACTGCTACCACGGCAGAAGATTTATCTGCAGAAAATAAAGTGACCTTTTATAAGCGTAAAGCAGAGTCGTTTTATGTGAAAGCGCAAACAATTGAAAACGCCATTGAAGGTGAAAAAATTGGTTAATCAACGAAACTGAATTGAATGTGCGATCGGAACGTCTTGAACACATTAGCTCTTCGTTTGTTCAGCGCATGACATACTCGAGGTACTTGATTTTAATGAAATCGGTGGGGAGCTGCGATCAAACTTCGCTGAGTTAATCATCTCACTCAGGTCTCGTATCCAGAATGAGATTCGAAAACGTTCATCTCAAATGCCACCTTGTTCAACTATGCGCCATGACCAAACATATGAAGGAGAAACTATTATAATGCAAAGTCCGCCACGTTTACCTGAGCTGAATTTGTCTGTTTTCAGCGGAAACTTCACTGAATACACCGACTTTATCTCCATGTTTACTACCATAATCGGGAAGGATCCTGATCTGACGGATGTCGAAAAGATGCAGCATTTGCCAACATCGCTGAAATGGGCAGCATTAGACACCATCTGTTCGTTAGAGATCAGTGGTTCAAATTATAGTGTTGCTTTAGAACTACTTTAAAAACGTTTTAATAATAAGCGTCTTATTTTCCAGGCACACATTACTGAGATTCTGGGGCTTAAGAGGGTAGAGTCTTCTTCGGCAGCTAAATTGCGTGAGCTGTCTGACAAGGTTAACGCCAACTTAAGAGCACTGCTAACAATTGGGAATTCAGAAAAAATAGCGGCATGCATTGTCACACATATTCTTCTTCAAAAGGTGGACAGTGCAACGCAGACAAAGTGGGAGGAAACTGCTCCCTTGGATGTTATACCGTCGTGCGAACAATTCACTACCTTTCTATAGAAACGATGTCAAAAGTTGGAAAATGTTGAACACTCAGTTGCAGCAAGCACACGCATACTTTAGGTGGGAAATAACAGTAGAACTTCTAACACTAGTAGAAAATCTTTTATAACAACTAACATATCTAATGGCTGTGTGTTTTGTGACAACACAGACCACTCAATATATAGTTGCACTCGTTTTAATAATTTATCGCCACAACTACGCCTAAAAGAAGCCAAACGGGTTTGGTTATGTCTTACTTGCCCTCGAAAAAGTCACCAGCTCAGAGCATGTAATGCTGGATTATGTCGTTCATGCGGCAATAAGCATCATAGCTTATTGCATTTCCAACAATCCAACAAGGAGGAAGTCGCAAACTCATATCATAATCCTAAAACATCATCGCAATCTGCGTTACAACCGCCCCATATCTCTTTGACAGTAGTTTCCCCCCCTTCCATAGTTGCTCAAATTTGATGTTGTGCCCTTGGCTACTGCAGTGATTGACTTCAAAAACAATGCCGGTACTTGGGTACCATGCCGTACACTGCTCGACTCTGGATCACAGTTACACATAATCACATCGCGTCTTGCTCATCAATTACAGCTGCGTATAACTAAGTCGCCTGCATCAGTGTCTGATCTTGGTGACTCCAAGTTCCATTCCGACGGCTTCACCGTTGATATCAATATTCGCTCCCAAACTTCCGAATACTCTACTTTTATTACTGCTTTGGTAGCTCCCAGTATAACGGATAATCAACCCAACATAGGCCTGAATATATCATCGTTCCTTCAAATATCCGACCAGCAGACTGTGACTTTTACAAACCCCAACGCGTTGATATGCTTATTGCTGCAAGTCTTTTTTGTGAGCTCTTTTGCGTTGGACAAATTAAACTTGCAGCTGGCCTCCCAGTATTTCAAAAAACCAGGTTAGGGTGGGTAGTCTCGGGAGGTGACTGTCAATCAAAAACAGCAATGGCCTTGAATGCAATATCCTCAGCCGATGTAGAGGATGAAGGCATGGTTCAACTTGATCAGATTGTTCGTAGATTTTGGGAGATGGACAGCTCTTGACGACAGCGGAGCCAAATATACCAAAGAAGAAATGGATTGTGAATCCCATTTTAAGGCTAATTTCGTTAGATTACCCGCTGGGGATTATTCTGTTCGTTTGCCTATTAAATCAAATATAAGCCTGTTGGGGGAGTCATACCCACAAGCTTTGCGTAGATTTCTAGATTTAGAGCGTAAACTAGAGCGACAACCAACATTAAAGGCTCAATGCGCTGCTTTCATTCATGAGAACTTAGATTTGAAACATATGTCGTTAGTTAGCGAATCAAATCATAATCTTTGTAAATATTTTCTCCCACATCACTGCATTTTAAAGGAAAGTACTACCACTAAACTTCGTGTAGTATTTGATGGCTCGGCAGCCACGTCAACCGGGTATTCGCTCAACGATGTGCTCATGACATGGCCTACCATACAACCCAAACTCTTTAACACATTATTGCGATTTCGAACATTTCCGGTCGCCTTGACAGGCGATATCTGCAAAATGTATAGATGCGTTCGGGTGGTAGAGTCTGATTCCTACTTGCAGTGCATTTTATGGCGCGATACCCCACGACATCCCATTCAAATTTTCAAACTGGATACAGTTACGTATGGTACTCGCCCAGCTGCATTTTTGTCGATGCGATTAATGCATCAATTAGCGTTTGACGAAGAGCACTCATATCCTGTTGGTTCTAAAATATTGAAGAGAAACTTTTATGTCGACGATCTTATTACCGGAGGAGATTCTGTTCAAGAAGTTCGACAGATCATGGATGAATTAACTGAAATGTTGGCTAGGGGCTAGTTTAAATTGCATAAGTAGTGCTCCAATAAATCTAATCTTCTTCGAGACATACTATCCGAGTAAACCGAAACCCTCTTAAGCTTCGATGATGGAACTAACATCACTAAAACACTTGGTCTTTCTTGGGATCCTGCTTCCGATCGCCTGCTGTTCACATTTACCCCCAAAAATACAGCAAAGAGAAACTGCAAGCGATCGGTGTTATCAACAATCGCTCGTTGTTATAACACATTGGGTCTAATTGGTCCGATAATTTCAAGGGCAAAGATTTTCCTTCAGCATCTGTGGGGAGAACGACTCAACTGGGACGAAAGCTTGCCCTCATAGTTGGGCTCATCGTGGAATAGTTTGTATGAAGACCTCGTAAGCATACCTAAGCTTTGTTTTCCTAGAATATCTATCTTTACAAAGGGAGTAGTAGAGGTTCATGGTTTCAGTGATGCAAGCATAGAGGCCTACGGAGCCTGTGTATACGTAGTATCTGGCAACGAAAAGGGAAGCAGTTACATTTAGTTTGCTCGAAATCGCGTGTAGGACCTCGCAAAACTGTCACAGTACCGAAGCTAGAATTGTGTGGCGGAGCATTGTTATCGCAACTGATGCACGATATAGCTGAAATGAATGTTTACAATTTCCCTTTTTATTGTTAGCCCCACCGTATAGCACAAATACAAGAGCTGACGGAAAAAATTGAGTGGAATTACGTGCCAACTAATCTAAATCCAGCAGACATTTTATCAAGAGGCGCATCTCCTAGCGAACTAATAGAATCATAAATTTGGGTGCATGGTCCAGAGTTTCTAGCTGATGGTCGAAACCAATGGCCATTAAGTTGTAGTGCAGTAAAGCAGCTCTCTGAGCTTCGCAAGAAAGCACTACTGCCCGTCCCTCGGTTATCTCATATAACGTTGGATTGCAAATATAATACTTCGTTTACAAAGCTGCAACACGTTTTCACTTACATTTACAAATTCGTTCATAGGGCCCGACATCCAGGGTTGACAGCTGACGATATTCGTGGAGGGACAAAACTGCTTTTGCGCACAATTCAAATGACGAATCTTCGTGATGATTACAGTGCTTTGAAAAATGGTGAAGGTGTAAGGGCATCCAGCTTCATCGCGTCTCTCTCTCCATTTATCGACGATTATGGATAACTCCGTGTGGGTGACTACAAAAAACAGCTTTGGACTTCAATGCAAAAAATCCTATCACATTGCACCGACGCCATCCGGTAACGCATGCACTCATCATGCACTTCCATAGGCGCAATGTACAAGCTGGACCTCGCGCGCTGTTGGCTAACATTCGCTTGCAATACTGGCCAATCGGAGGTCGAAAAACCGTCTCGAATACTGTAAGTAAATTCATAATCTGCTTTCGAGCTAAAACGTATATAGCTGAACACATCATTGCGGACCTCCCTTATGATCGAGTTAATACATCGTATTCATTCATGGTCACAGGCGTTGACTTTCGTGGACCATCCTTCTACAAAAACGAAATACGTAACAAGCAGCCCGTAAAGTGTTATATTTGTATCTTCATACGCTTCGACTTTGTCCTGTCAGAATATGGTCAGACAACGCTACCAACTTCGTCGGCGCAAAAAATGAGCTTGCTGAATTGAGGCGGCTTTTTCTTAGCGATGATCATGCGAAGGCAGTACATGAGTTTTGTTTAGACAATTCTATCTATTGGCGATTCATTCCGCCACGTTCTGCTCACTTTGGTGGATCGTGGGAGGCAGCAGTAAAAACGGCAAAACATTATTTCTATCGAACAGCCGCAAATTCTTTGTTAAACTTTGATGAGCTCGCACGCTCGTATGCCAAATTGCGTCAATCATTAACTCTAGACCTTTGTTTTCACTTTCAGAGCATCCCGATGATCTGGACGTTTTGACACCTGCGCACTTCATAGGAACGGCTCCTTTCGCCTTGTACCCATCTTTTTTGTAGCATCGTTAAACTTACGAGCATCTAAGCAAAGTCGAACTTTGTTAGACTTAATAACAATTATCATTGGAGAACTCCACGCGCTTTCAGAAGGTTCAATCACATCAAGTTCCAGCATACGGTCTATTTCTTGATAAAGAAGCTTTTTAATAGGATTCGCACTTCCTACATCGATATCATGATGTATCCATGTAGTGCGACCTAAATCTTCAAAAGCCCTTGGAAACAGGTGATTCAGAACTTCTAGCTGCTGCTTTTGTTGTTGACTCAATGGGTAAAAGTTGACTTCGTCAGATGTAATGGAATCAGGGAATTGTTTGAGTGAACATATACCATTTGGAGCAAGTTCGAAGACTTTCCAAAAGTCATGGCCTAAAATGAGGTTTTGTTTGATAGATTGTATAAAATATAGTTTAATTGACTTCTGTAGAGACTTATATGTCACAATAACGTCAATTACACCTATGATATGCTGTTTTCCCCCATCAGCGGTTGTGGCATGTGACTTCAACAGTTTGAATTCAGGAAATTTCGGACGCAAGCGATGAGCCAATATAACTAATGTTTGCACCAGTATCTAACAAACCTAGTTCGGTAAATGTAAAAATCACTTTGGTTGCTAAAGACTGTTGACACTAACAGCTGTTGGTTTCTTTTTACATTTTCGTTAAATGATTTCAGTCTTAAATGTCGTTTACAAATCTTGGGCTTAACATCTCTAAAGATTCGATTTCTCACTTGCAAATAATTTTGCAAACGCTCCTCGTAAGGGCGACATCGAATGGGTACATTTTCGGAAATATTTTCCACCTTTGGGGATGAGTCTTTTGTTAAAGGCTGCCCTTGTAATAAAGGCGAGGGAAAACTATATACGCTTGCGGGGGCATCCGGCTGGGATTGGATGCACCCGTGCGTCGGTTTTTCGAAAACTTCCGAACGCATGTTAAACATTGGGGTTTGTACACATTAAGAGCACCACATCCATAACAAAAAATCGGGCTTCTGGACGTAAGTTATGCTTAAGTATCTCTAATAATTCTTGTTTCTCTATTCCGACCGAATATTTGTCAATTAGGGAAGCAACGGCATTATAATAGACCGAAAATAATTCACCAGGCTTTTGCTTCCCGGACCGAACCATTTCTCGACTCATAAAGTCAGAACAATAATCTTTGTAATGTTGGCGAAGGGATGCACAAATGTTCGACCAAACTATTTGTTTGTGGTATCGCAAAAACCACTCTCGTGCTTTTCCAACAAAAAGTATATGTATGTGCTTTCATTTAGAAGTAAAATCACTATCTAAAGTTTCATCCGTGAGGAACTTCACGCGATAAATAAATTCTTCGACTCCTAACCCCTCAGAAGATCCATCGAATTGGAGATTCCACTTTTGTATGGTGTTTGCAACCTTTCGAGGAACTACCGCTGGCGACTGAATCTCGCGAATCGCAGGTAATAATCCTTGGGTATTTCTAGGGCTAGAGCTGGGCTGGGAGTTAGGGTTATTGTTAACATTTCACGTTGACATGATGGTGGTAATTGTCAGACGTGTTTTCTTTCATATCCAAAGTCGAGATAAAATTTCTAAAGTTTAAAAAGTTTACAAGGTGTAAAAAGTGATTTTGTTACATATATCGAGACTGTTCTTGTCCCAGCTCTAGGGGTAAGCGAATTCAACTAATTAAGTGCAAAATAAAACATTTCTATAAAAAGAAGCCCATGTAAAAGTAACATTTATACAAACAACATCAACACAAATTGTCGCCCATATATTTTTACGCGCCTTCGCCAAACGTAAGCTCTGTTTCGCGTCAGCTGGAAAGGGTGTAGAAGTTAAGTTCAGCTTTTCAAGTTCACCGAGATCGATGTGGAACGTAAGCTTATTTATTTTAGCTAGATAGTAGTGTTGTGGAAAGTAAGCTCGTTACTTGCAGACAGCAAGAACACAATCCAAAAATATGAGTTCCACAGCAAATATAATAAAAGCTATCAGCGACATCTCAAATAAAATACAGCGTCTAATTCAAGATTCCGGCAATGTTAAGAGAGAAATAAAAACTGGCGTAATCAATCAAACGACGAAACTAATGGCTCTCATCCTCACCATTTAAGCACTTTTGCTAAATGAAAAAAATGATGATCCTGCTAACACCTCGGTCAATATACGTGCCACAATAAGAGAGGAGTTCTCTCTGCTAATACAATCTTTGAATTCAAACAATGAGTCCCCTAATGCAAGTTATGCAAATGTAGCCAAATCAGGAGATAACAAGTAAGAACGGGACTGTCTTCGGCTGTGCCGAAGACTTCATACCTTTCATGAATGGGGCTGAACAATAATCTTATCCCGTTCGTAATCTCCGAATAATCGGATGTATAAGATAAGAAATATATAGTGAACAGATCTGCATACCTTAACGATTTTTAAGATAAATATAAAATAAAAAACAGGTAGGCACTTTGTGTGAGGATGCAAAGTTTCTGGTTTTTTGTGGTCTGCGTGTAAAAACTATGACTGCGAATCACGTATTTCAACAATATATGACGTAAACGTAACTATTTGATGAAATTTGATGAATTTTGAAGCTTATAGCCGTAAAAAGGGGGCAAAAATTGAGTTTATATGGGGTATATAATATATATACCACCGATCTCTATGATTTTTTCAGACAAGAGTATATGCTATACACGTAAGCATTTGGTGAAATTTCAACCTTCTAGCTGTTAAAATGGGGAAGAAATTGTGCAAAGTTTCTTATCTGAACAATCGGTTGTATGGGATATATACTATATATACCACCGGTATCTATGATTTTCTCAGACAACAATATATGCTATACACGTAAGCATTTAGTGAAATTAGAACATATCTAAACAATTTTTAAGATAAATATAAAATAAACAAGTAAGGAAGGCTAAGTTCGGGTGTAACCGAACATAACATACTCAGTTGAGAGCTATGGAGACAAAATAAGGAAAATCAATCTGGGGTAACCCTGGAATGTGGTTGTATTACATGTGTATCAAATGAAAGGTATTAAAGAGTATTTTAAGAGAGAGTAGGCCATAGTTCTATGGATGAACGCCATTTAGGGATATCGCCATAAAGGTGGACCAGGGCTGACTCTAGAATTTGTTTGTACGATATGGGTATCAAATGAAAGGTGGTAATGAGTATTTTAAAAGGGAATGGGCTTTAGTTCTATAGGTGAACGCCTTTTCGAAAAATCGCCAATAAGGTGAACCAGGGGTGACTCTAGAATATGTTTGTACGATATGGGTATCAAATGAAAGCTGTTAATGAGTATTTTGAAAAGGAGTGATCCTTAGTTCCATAGGTTGACGCCGTTTCGAGATATCGCCCTAAAGGTGGACCAGGGGTGTCTCTAGAATGTGTTTGTACGATATGGGAATCAAATGAAAGGTGTTACTGAGCATTTTAAGAGGGAGTGGGCATTAGGTCTATAGGTGGACGCCTTTTCGAGATACCGCCATTAGGGTGGGCCAGGGGTGACTCTAGAATGTTTGTACGGTATGGGTACCAAACGAAAGGTGTTACTGAGCATTTTAAAAGGGAGTGGGCATGAGGTCTATAGGTGGACGCCTTTTCGAGATATCGTCATTAGGGTGGGCCAGGGGTGACTCTAGAATGTGTTTGTACGATATGTGCATCAAACGAAAGGTGTTACTGAGCATTTTAAGAGGGAGTGGGCATTAGGTCTATAGGTGGACGCCCTTTCGAGATATCGCCATTAGGGTGGGCCAGGGGTGACTCTAGAATGTTTGTACGATATGGGTATCAAACGAAAGGTGTTACTGAGCATTTTAAGAGGGAGTGGGCATTAGGTCTATAGGTGGACGCCTTTTCGAGATATCGCCATTAGGGTGGGCCAGGGGTGACTCTAGAATGTGTTTGTACGATATGGGTATCAAATGAAAGGTGGTAAGGAGTATTTTAAAAGGGAGTAATCCTTAGTTCTATAGGTGGACGCCTTTTCGAGATATCGCCACAAAGGTGGACCAAGGGTGACTCTAGAATGTTTGTACGATATGGGTATCAAACGAAAGGTGTTACTGAGCATTTTAAGAAGGAGTGGGCATTAGGTCTATAGGTGGACGCCTTTTCGAGATATCGCCATTAGGGTGGGTCAGGGTGAATCTAGAATGTGTTTGTACGATATGGGTATCAAATGAAAGGTGGTAATGAGTATTTTAAAAGGGAGTAATCCTTAGTTCTATAGGTGGACGCCTTTTCGAGATATCGCCATAAAGGTGGACCAAGGGTGACTCTAGAATGTTTGTACGGTATGGGTATAAAACGAAAGGTGTTACTTAGCATTTTAAGAGGGAGTGGGCATTAGGTCTATAGGTGGACGCCTTTTCGAGATATCGCCATTAGGGTGGGCCAGGGTGACTCTAGAATGTGTTTGTACGATATGGGTATCAAATGAAAGGTGGTAATGAATATTTTAAAAGGGAGTAATCCTTAGTTCTATAGGTGGACGCCTTTTCGAGATATCGCAATTAGGGTGGGCCAGGTGTGACTCTAGAATGTTTGTACGATATGGGTATCAAACGAAAGGTGTTACTGAGCATTTTAAGAGGGAGTGGGCATTAGGTCTATAGGTGGACGCCTTTTTGAGATATCGCCATTAGGGTGGGACAGGGGTGACTCTAGAATGTTTGTACGATATGGGTATCAAACAAAAGGTGTTACTGAGCATTTTAAGAGGGAGTGGACATTAGGTCTATAGGTGGACGCCTTTTCGAGATATCGCCATTAGGGTGGGCCAGGGGTGACTCTAGAATGTTTGTACGATATGGGTATCAAACGAAAGGTGTTACTGAGCATTTTAAGAGGGAGTGGACATTAGGTCTATAGGTGGACGCCTTTTCGAGATATCGCCATTAGGGTGGGCCAGGGTGACTCTAAAATGTGTTTGTACGATATGGGTATCAAATGAAAGGTGGTAATGAGTATTTTAAAAGGGAGTAATCCTTAGTTCTATAGGTGGACGCCTTTTCGAAATATCGCCATTAGGGTGGGCCAGGTGTGACTCTAGAATGTTTGTACGATATGGGTATCAAACGAAAGGTGTTACTGAGCATTTTAAGAGGGAGTGGGCATTAGGTCTATAGGTGGACGCCTTTTCGAGATATCGCCATTAGGGTGGGCCAGGGGTGACTCTAGAATGTTTGTACGATATGGGTATCAAACGAAAGGTGTTACTGAGCATTTTAAGAGGGAGTGGACACTAGGTCTATAGGTGGACGCCTTTTCGAGATATCGCCATTAGGGTGGGCCAGGGGTGACTCTAGAATGTTTGTACGATATGGGTATCAAACGAAAGGTGTTACTGAGCATTTTAAGAGGGAGTGGGCATTAGGTCTATAGGTGGACGCCATTTCGAGATATCGCCATTATGGTGGGACAGGGGTGACTCTGGTATGTGTTTGTACGATATGGATATCAAATTAAAGGTATTAATGAGGGTTTTAAAAGCGAGTGGCCCTTAGATGTATACGTGAAGGCGTTCTCGCGATATCGACCAAAATGTGTACCAGGTGATCCAGAAAATCATTTCTCGGGTACTGCTAATTTATTTATATATGCAATACCACTAACAGTATTCCTGCCAAGATTCCAAGGGCTGTTGATTTCGCCTTGTAGAACTTTTTCATTTTCTTCTACTTAATATGGTAGGTGTCACATCCATTTTACAAAGTTTTTTCCAAAGTTATATTTTGCGTCAATAAACCAATCCAGTTACCATGTTTCATCCCTTTTTTCATATTTGGTATAGAATTATGGCATTTTTTTCATTTTTCGTAATTTTCGATATCGATAAAGTGGACGTGGTTATGGTCAGATTTCGCCCATTTTTTATGCCAAGAAAAAGTGAGTTCAGGTAAGTACGTGGGCTAAGTTTAGTAAAGATATATCAGATTTTGCTCAAGTTATTGTGTTAGCGGCCGAGCGGAAGGACAAACGGTGGACTGTGTATAAAAACTGGGCGTGGCTTAAACCGATTTCGCCCATTTTCACAGAGAACAGTTGCCGTCATAGAATCTATGCTCCTACCAAATTTGAGAAGGATTGGTAAATTTTTATTCGACTTATGGCAATAAAAGTATTCTAGACAAACTAAATGAAAATGGGCGGAGCCACGCCCATTTTGAAATTTTCTTTTATTTTTGTATTTTGTTGCATCATATCATTACTGGAGTTGAATTTTGACTTAATTTACTTATATACAGTAAAGATATTAAATTTTTTGTTAAAATTTGAATTTAAAAAATTTTTTTTTTTAAAAGTGGGCGTGTTCTTCATCCAATTTTGCTAATTTTTATTTAGCACATATAGAGTAATAGTAGTAACGTTCCTGCCAAATTTCATCATGATATCTTCAACGACTGCCAAATTACAGCTTGCAAAACTTTTAAATTACCTTCTTGTAAAAGTGGGCGGTGCCACGCCCATTGTCCAAAATCTTACTAATTTTCTATTCTGCGTCATAACGTCAACCCATCTACCAAGTTTCGTCGCTTTATCTGTCTTTTGTAATGAATTATCGCACTTTTTCGGTTTTTCGCAATTTTCGATATCGAAAAAGTGGGCGTGGTTATAGTCCGATATCGTTCATTTTAAATAGCGATCTGAGATGAGTGCTCAGGAACCTACGTACCAAATTTCATCAAGATACCTCAAAATTTACTCAAGTTATCGTGTTAACGGACGGACGGACGGACGGACATGGCTCAATCAAATTTTTTTTCGATCCTGATTATTTTGATATATGGAAGTCTATATCTATCTCGATTCCTTTATATATGTACAACCAACCGTTATCCAATCAAACTTAATATACTCTGTGAGCTCTGCTCAACTGAGTATAAAAATGGGTAGGTAATCTGTGTGAGGATGCAAAGCTTCACGTTTTTGGTGGTCTGCATGTAAAAACTATGACTACGAATCACGTATTTCAAAAATATATGACGTAAACGTAACTATTTGATGAAATTTGATGAATTTTGAAGCTTCTAGCCGTAAAAAAGGGGCAGAAATGACAGTTTATATGAAGTATATAATATATATACCACCGGTATCTATGATTTCCTCAGACCACAATATATGCTATACACGTAAGCATTTAGTGAAATTTGAACATATCTAAACAATTTTTAAGATAAATATAAAATAAAAAATAGGTAGGTAATCTGTGTGAGGATGCAAAGCTTCACGTTTTTTGTGGTCTGCATGTAAAAACTATGACTACGAATCACGTATTTCAAAAATATATGACGTAAACGTAACTATTTGATGAAATTTGATGAATTTTGAAGCTTCTAGCCGTAAAAGAAGGGCAAAAATGAGAGTTTATATGAAGTATATAATATATATACCACCGATCTCTATGATTTTTTCAGACAACAATATATGCTATATACGTAAGCATGTTGTGAAATTTGAAGCTTCTAGCTGTTAAAACGGGGCAGAAATTGCGCAAAGTTTCTTATCTGAACAATCGGTTGTATGAGATATATACTATATATACAACCGATCTCTATGATTTTTTCAGACAGCAATATATGCTATATACTGAAGCATTTGGTGAAATTTGAAGCTTCTAGCTGTTAAAATGGGGTAGAAATTGCGAAAAGTTTCTTATCTGAACAATCGGTTGTATGAGATATATACTATATATACAACCGATCTCTATGATTTTTTCAGACAACAATATATGCTATATACGTAAGTATTCGGTGAAATTTGAAGCTTCTAGCTGTTAAAATGGGGCTAAAATTTGCGAAAATATATATATATATATACTATATATATATACTATATATACCACCATATATATACTATATATACCACCGATCTTTATGATTTTTTCAGACAACAATATATGCTATATACCTAAACATTCGTTGAAATTTGAAGCCTCTAGCTCTTAAAACGGGGCAGTAATTACGAAAAGTTCCTTATCTGAACAATCGGTTGTGGGGGATAAATACTATATATACAACCGATCTCATCAATTTTTTCAGGCAACAATATGTGCAATATAAGAAAGTATATGGTGAAGTTTGAAGCTTCAATCTGTTAAATTGAGTAAGATATTACAAAAATCCTCTTTTTCTGAAAAATCGGTTGTATGGAGGATATATGCTATAGTGGTCCGATCCGGTCGGTTCCGACAAATGTCTAATCGGACACCCAAATACACCCGCTCACCAAATTTTATCAAGATATCTCAAAAATTGAGGGACTAGTTTGCATACAAACAGACAGACGGACAGACGGACATGGTTTGGTGGTTAACCAAATATTTAAATATTTATTTTTTAAAAATATTATGTTATTTATTTGAAGTATAAAAATTTATTTTTGTTTATTTTTGAGTTTAGATATTTTCCAACTAATTAGAATTTTCTTTTTTTGAAGTTATTCAAAATTTTAAGTTAACACGAAAACTCAATTAAAATTATTTTAAAAATTAAAGTAAAGAGTACAAAGTAGTTAACACTATATTTACTCCCCCTCCAAGAAAATTTGAAACAAACAAATTATTAATTAATATTAAATGTAACCTTTTTTTGTTTTTTGTTGTTTAATGTATTTGTATTTAAATTAGTGTTAATAAGTATGTTTGCTGGTTTAAGTAAATCAATTGAAATATTTTTAATAGTATTATTGTATTGAATTGTAAATGTTTTATGTTTCTTAGATATAACTTTAAAAGGTCCTTCATAAGGTGATTCTAAATTAGATTTACGAAGAACTTTAACAAAAACATACTCACAATTTTCTAATTGTTTAGGAACGAAAACATTTTCTTTGTTATGATGAAAAACTTTAGAACGAACAAGTGAAAAATATTCTCTTATTTTATGAAGAGCGTCATTAGAAAAATCATGTTCTTTATTACTATTTGAAATAATTAATTCACCAGGTATTCTAAGTGTTTGGCCATAAACAAGTTCAGCAGATGAACATTTTAAATCTTCTTTAATAGAAGTTCGTAAACCAAGTAGAATGAATGGTAAAATGTCAGACCAATGAACCGAGTCGTTTGATGCTATAATTGCTGCTTTTAAAGTTCGATGAAATCTCTCTATCATGCCATTTGCTTGGGGATGGTAAGGAGATGTATGAATTTTATGAGAACCTAAAAGTTTAGTTAATTCTGTAAAAAATTTTGAGGTGAATTGTGAACCTTGATCTACTGTAATATTTAATGGTATACCAAATCGTGGTATATAATTTTGAATAAAAGTTTTTACTATAGTATTTGTTGAAATATCTTTAAGCGGATAAGCTTCAGGGCAACGTGAAAATCTGTCAATAATTGTTAAAATATAACAATTTCCATTTGAAATTGGAAGAGGTCCAACAATATCCATATGAATATGTTCAAAACGACCTGATGGTATTTGAATTTTTTGAATAGGAGATTTAGTATGTCTTGAAATTTTGGATTTTTGACAATTGATGCAAGATGAAGTCCAATCGTTAATTTCTTTACGCATGTTAGGCCAATAATATTTATTTTGAATTAATTTTCTAGTTGTTCTTATACTTGGATGAGATAATGAGTGAATTTTGTCAAATATAATTCTTCTCATAGAATGTGGAACATAAGGTCGAAAAGGTTGTAGAGAAACATCACACCATATATTTAAATTAATAACTGGAATATGAATTTCTTTTAAATTATTTTTAGAATTTGGATCAGAAATGGTTTTTTGTAAAAATGTATCAGTTTGCTGTTCTTTATATAAAGTTTCTAAATTTATATCTTGAGTTGAAATTGCATTTATTTCTGGAATACGGGAAAGTGTGTCGGCAACTATGTTGTCTTTTCCACGTATATATTGAATATCATTTGTAAATTGAGCAATATATTCAAGATGACGTAGTTGACGAGGAGATCTATCTACTTTAGAATTTAGAACATGAATTAAAGGTTTATGATCAGTATAAATAGTAAAAGTTCTACCTTCAAGAAAATGTTTAAAATGTTTAATTGAATTATAAATTGCCAAAAGTTCACGATCAAATGTTGAATATTTAGTTTCTGTTGTAGTTAATTTTCTTGAAAAATAAGCTAAGGGTTCTAGTATATTATTGCTAGTTTGTTGAAGAACTGCTCCAATAGCAACATTTGATGCATCTACTGCTAATGATAAAGTACCATTTTTGTCGAAATGTGTAAGTAAAGTATTTTTAGCAAAAAGTTTTTTAACATTTTCGAAAGCTGTTGTGGTTTCATTTGTCCAATTTAATTGTTTGAGTTTGTTTTTAATTGCATGTGTTAACATTTCATGCAGAGGACTAAGTTCTGTTGCTAACATTTTAATATATCTGTGATAGTAATTTATCATACCTAAAAATTTTTGTAATTTATTTATAGAAATTGGTTTTTCAAAATTTGTTATGATTTCAATTCTATCTAAAGATGGTTTAATACCTTCGCCTGAAATTTCGTAACTTAAAAAATTTAATTTATTTACACCGAGAGTACATTTTGAAGGTTTGATATTTAAATTATATTCTTCAAATCTTTTGAAAACTGATTTTAAATGATTTATTAACTTTATAATTGATTTTGTTTTAAATAATATTAAATTAAAATTACTATTAAATTAAATTAATGTTTATATATTTAATATATTTTCAACATTTTAAACAATAATCAATTTATTATTTATATTAATTATGTACACTCTTTCTCCAGTTTATATTGAAAAGTATATATTTATCATTTATAGAAATGAGAAATTTTGCAACAGACATACAAATTTCACAATACAAGTAAATTCATATTTAACCAACCTCATTATCAATTAAAAAAAAAAAAAAAAAAAAAACAATCAATAATCAATTTTAAAAAATCTCAAAAGATTTCCTAAAATAATTTTTATTGACATATATCAATTCTTTTATATTGAAATGAAAATCATATGACAATTTCATATCAATCTCAAACGAATAACGGAATCAAATTTTCCTTCTTTATCAACAATTTAGACATACATTATGCAGAGTACAATTATATATTGAACATATATTCTGCATAATACAAGTTTTTAATTTTTGATTAATTGTACACACAAAGTTGCCATCTACTATTACTCAACCTAATTCTAGATTCTTCAATCACATCATGATAAATAACAATATTTCACAAACAACATAGCAATAACACAACCAAATATAAATATACATAAAATATTAATACAATAAGTAAACAATAACAACAACTAAAAATAAGCTATCAAGTACATCAAATCATCAAAAGATTGGGTACTTATATCAATACTAACATAAACTTTTAGCGCAATTAACACATAATTAAAATGTTCTTCAAACTATAACACAAAATTCTTACAGTACTTAATATACACTGTAAATTAACATTCAAAAATCAATTGTTTTCGTTTCACTGGAGGGGAGTAAACGCCATTATATAGTTGATAATACAACTATATATTTTTAAAATTTTATTTATTTTATTTTAAAATATTAATATTAACATTGAAAATTTATAAATACACTGACACTAAAATTTTCGTTTCAACTCAGCTCTTCAACCTGATTATTTCGGTATACTTAATGGTGGGTCTACCTATTTTCCTTTAAGGACTTACAATTTTCGGTTTCGTGACGAAATTAATATACCATTTCATTTTCATGAAAGGTATAAAAAATGCAATCCAGCAATTGTAATCAGCTCAACTAAGGATAATCAAAATCACTCGGCTTTGTTAAATAGTTTTAAAAAAAGTGTATCATTTAAAGATACCAAATTTGCTCCATTAAAAATAGCCCCTGTGTCAAATAACAAAGTTAGAATCGAGTTCGACAACTTAGAGCAACGCGATACAACAATGAATAAGTTATCAAATGTATCTGACATTAGAGCAGAGAATGCAAAAACTAGAAGGCGATTAGTGATTATAAAAGGAATATCGAAAGAAGTGCAAGTAGAGGAACTCGTTCCGATTATCAGAAACCAAAACCCCAATATAGGCTCAGACATGATGGAAAACAGCGATATAAAACTGCGCTTTGTGAAGCGAAATCGCCGAAACCCTGATT
Organism: Eurosta solidaginis; assembly: GCF_040869045.1. Lineage (NCBI taxonomy): Eukaryota > Metazoa > Arthropoda > Insecta > Diptera > Tephritidae > Eurosta > Eurosta solidaginis. Next base: position 214,559,234 of record NC_090324.1, on the reverse strand, counting down.
TTATGTTCAATGCTGTCCTTGAAGTAAGTCCCCTAGTCCGTAAAACAATGCTTGTGTCTGAGCGGCTTAACATAGACTATCAGTGTGTTAACGTATCCGACTTTAGTGCCTTTATGCAATGTTTCCAATGTCTCCAATTTGGGCACACCCAGAGTAAATGTACTTCTCAAAGCGCACCCTGCTCCCACTGCGCAAGCAAGGAACACCAATTCGGGAATTTCCCCTTTAAAAAATATTGCGAAAAGCTAAAGTGTTTCATTTGCTTAGAGCGAAATGAATCATCAAACACAAAAGTTGATGTAAAGCATTCCGCGACCAGCGTTAAATACTGCCCGCAACTTAAAGCAATTCAACAGCGTATTAACGCACGGACCGATTATGGGTGTTAAACCCCTATATATACCACCATATATATACTATATATACCACCGATCTTTATGATTTTTTCAGACAACAATATATGCTATATACCTAAGCATTCGTTGAAATTTGAAGCCTCTAGCTCTTAAAACGGGGCAGTAATTACGAAAAGTTCCTTATCTGAACAATCGGTTGTGGGGGATAAATACTATATATACGACCGATCTCATCAATTTTTTCAGGCAACAATATGTGCAATATAAGAAAGTATATGGTGAAGTTTGAAGCTTCAATCTGTTAAATTGAGTAAGATATTACAAAAATCCTCTTTTTCTGAAAAATCGGTTGTATGGAGGATATATGCTATAGTGGTCCGATCCGGTCGGTTCCGACAAATGTCTAATCGGACACCCAAATACACCCGCTCACCAAATTTTATCAAGATATCTCAAAAATTGAGGGACTAGTTTGCATACAAACAGACAGACGGACAGACGGACATGGCTAAATCAACTCAGCTCTTCAACCTGATTATTTCGGTATACTTAATGGTGGGTCTACCTATTTTCCTTTAAGGACTTACAATTTTCGGTTTCGTGACGAAATTAATATACCATTTCATTTTCATGAAAGGTATAAAAAATGCAATCCAGCAATTGTAATCAGCTCAACTAAGGATAATCAAAATCACTCGGCTTTGTTAAATAGTTTTAAAAAAAGTGTATCATTTAAAGATACCAAATTTGCTCCATTAAAAATAGCCCCTGTGTCAAATAACAAAGTTAGAATCGAGTTCGACAACTTAGAGCAACGCGATACAACAATGAATAAGTTATCAAATGTATCTGACATTAGAGCAGAGAATGCAAAAACTAGAAGGCGATTAGTGATTATAAAAGGAATATCGAAAGAAGTGCAAGTAGAGGAACTCGTTCCGATTATCAGAAACCAAAACCCCAATATAGGCTCAGCCATGATGGAAAACAGCGATATAAAACTGCGCTTTGTGAAGCGAAATCGCCGAAACCCTGATTTTATGTTCAATGCTGTCCTTGAAGTAAGTCCCCTAGTCCGTAAAACAATGCTTGTGTCTGAGCGGCTTAACATAGACTATCAGTGTGTTAACGTAACCGACTTTAGTGCCTTTATGCAATGTTTCCAATGTCTCCAATTTGGGCACACCCAGAGTAAATGTACTTCTCAAAGCGCACCCTGCTCCCACTGCGCAAGCAAGGAACACCAATTCGGGAATTTCCCCTTTAAAAAATATTGCGAAAAGCTAAAGTGTTTCATTTGCTTAGAGCGAAATGAATCATCAAACACAAAAGTTGATGTAAAGCATTCCGCGACCAGCGTTAAATACTGCCCGCAACTTAAAGCAATTCAACAGCGTATTAACGCACGGACCGATTATGGGTGTTAAACCCCTAAAATGCATACAAGTCAATGTAAACCACTGCTATACTGCATACAAAGAGCTACTACAATATTTTACGTCCCACTCTATAGATATAGCATTATGTAGCGAACCGCCAATGTACAAAGATACTACAATTAGCTCCACAAGTGGTATCTTAACTTTTCAATTTCCTGCAGAGAACAGAAGAATCAAAGCTTGTATTTTAGTTAAAGAGTCTATAGGTACATCTTTGGGCATGTCACAGTTTTCAACGCCAAATTTAAGAGTCATAAGGCTTCATATTGACAATCGCCAGTTATTCGTTGGGAGCGCTTACGTGGAGCCCGTAGTAGACAAATTTAACACAATGACCTCAATCAGCAATTTTCTCGAGAAAACAGCGTCCTCACTGCAGCTACTTGGAGGCGACTTTAACGGATGGCACACTTCATGGGGCTCAAATAATGATAACGAACGTGGTACTTTGCTAGCAAACATGATTTCGTCTAGAAGTATGGCAGTCTGTAACGAGGGTAACGTAGCCACATTCAACGCTATCCGTCATGGCATATCTGCCACGTCAATTGTTGACTGGCGCGTCGATGTCGAAGCAATGCAAAATTCAGACCACAACGCCATAACATTTAAAATCATAAAAAATTATAAGACTCAAGCATCAACAAGCAATTCGACTTATATGTATAATACTAAATCCGCCCATTGGGATCAATTTAATGCCACCTTGAAAAGTTGCGTTGAAGAATCAAATATACTTAACACCAATTTTCAAAACTGCACTTACCACGTAATAGATAACGTTGTAACAAGTCTAACCAATAGTATAAAATTTGCATGCGATAACTCAATGAAGATAAGGCGCGGTTGTAAACCATACAACCCTTGGTGGAACAAAGACCTACAAGCGCTTAAAGAAAAGTGTATAAAACTTCACCACATACTGAATAGGCTGTCCAAGCAAGGTAGGCCATTAGAAGAAACTGCTAAAATGTACTCCGATGCAAAGCGCGAGTATGCAGCAACACTGAAGGCAGCTTCAATACAACATTTCAGGGATTTTTGCAAAAACCAGGGTAAAGAAGATGTTTGGTCGGTCACAAATAGAATTATAAAAGATGCACCCGTACAGCGTCGGCCCACGACACTTCACCATGCAGGAAGTACCACAGAGACCAGTATCGTAACAGCAAATGTTCTACTGCAGCACTTCTACCCAGACGATTGCGAAGACATAAGCCAGCGTGAAATCCGCAGTCAGGTAAAAAATAGCATAAGCACACCTGACGACAAAGACTTCACAGAAGCCGAGGTCATCGAGGCTATTAATACAATTAACCCTAATAGAGCTCTTGGATTAGATCACCTGACATCGGATATATGCTTGGAGGTAATCAAAGATTATCCTGATTTAATAACTAAACTATACAACGCTTGTTTAAAAATTTGGTACTTTCCGAAGGCATGGAAAGAAGCGTATGTCAAAGTGATACCAAAAACCAATAAAGTGGCTGGAGATGTATCATCATATAGACCAATAGGGCTTTTACCAATATTAGGCAACGTGTTGGAAAAACTACTCACTAAGCGTATAAATTTCCACTTAGCAAGCAATAATTTGTGGTCTAATAAGCAATTTGGCTTTAAACAGCAAACGTCGACAACCGACGCTTTATACAACGCAATCCATCATATAAAAGAAAGAAGAAGCAAGAAATACCAGGTGATTTGCATCTCTCTTGACATAAAAGCCGCTTTTGATAATGCTTGGTGGCCCATACTTTTTAAACAGCTGGAATGCCAGCGTACTCCATCAAATATTTATAACTTAATTAAAAGCTATCTAGATAACCGATCGGTTAGATTAGAATATGCTGATGCCACTGCCAAAAAATCAATGTCAAAAGGGTGTATCCAAGGTTCCATATGTGGCCCTACATTTTGGAACATAATTTTAGATAGCCTATTTACCATGCCACTACCAAATGGATGCCAAATTCAAGCATTTGCCGATGATGAGCTCCTTACCGTGGCCGCAAAAACACGCGCGGAGCTCGAATGTATAGCTAATGCTGCTTTATGCCAAATACATCAATGGGGAAACGATGTCAAACTACAATTTGGTGATGATAAAACGAAGGCAATAGCGTTTACACAAAAATCAAGAACAGCAAAAATTTACTTAAATGGAACTAAATTGCCGTTCGTAGAGTCTATAAAACTTCTCGGAGTTATAATAGATAACAATTTAAATTTTATCAGCCATGCACGCTATATCATTGGAAAAACGCAACGAATTTTTAATAATATATGCAAATATGTGAGACCTACATGGGGAATTCATGCCGAAAATGTTGCGATAATATACAGACAAGTTGTCGAGCCCATGATTACCTACGCATCAAGTGTCTGGGGAGGAGCAACTAACTACTACTGCGTCCGTAAGCTTCTTCGATCTTTTCAAAGAAGTTTTGCTATAAGAGCGATACGTGGCTTTCACACTGTGTCCGCTAATTCTGCACTAGCACTAGCTGCGTTCACGCCACTCCATATTAAAGTTGCAGAAATAAGCAAAGTATACGAGGTCAGAAAACAAGGCGGAAAACCTGGGTTACCAGTAGAAGTTGATTTAGATAGAGATATACATCCGAAAGACTTGCTACACCCAGCCGATCGGCAAACCATTGAATATAGCAAAATCAGTAGACAGGTCAAAATTGATAGCTTAAAGCACATCATACCACACAGATCTTTACAGAGGGAAGCAAACTAGAAACGGGAGAATGCGGATCGGCCTTTGTTATCATCAATCCAGATGGAACTTCTGAAAAAGAAATATTTAAGCTTAACAATGTATGCAGCGTGTTCCAAGCTGAAGCGTACGCAATCGATTCTGCGCTACTCTGGTCTCAAAGGTACTTGGAAACACAAAACCTACACATTTTTAGTGATAGCCAATCATGTCTTGAAGCTATCAAAAATAGAAGCAGTACAACGCCATTAATAGCGTCAAAACATAAGCGGTTGTTCTTTCTACGTCAAAACCAAATTAATTTCTCTTGGGTAAAAGCTCATACTGGTATCGACTGAAATGAGCAAGCAGATAAAGCAGCCAAGAAAGCGGCAGGTCTGGCAACAAGTCCTGTTTACAAAAAGTTTCCAATGAGCTATACTAAAGCAATTATACAACAAGAAACGCAAGAACCATGGCGTCGTGAATACACAGATTAATCGTCAGGCAGTACCACAAAAATGTTCCTCCAGGCGCTAAAAGAAGCAGAGATATATAGTGAAAGATTTGGAATTTCATTCGAAATGACGCAGTGCTTAACTGGTCACAGTTTCTGCAAAGCCTACTTGAAGCGCTTCCATATTATTGATACAGACTTATGTCCATGCAACGAAGGAGAAGCAAAGTCAATTAGTCACTTAATCCACTCGTGTCCCAGGTACCAGAATGCGAGAAGATTTCATGAAACCCTTTGCAAGGAGCTCAACATACAACCATACAACATAATATATATTTCACGGAATCAAGAATTGATCGAGTCTTTCAAGAAATTTATTAGTAATATATTTAGTACACTAAAAATCTTTAATTCATTGCAATAACAAATATTCATTACTGTATGCTAAGTTAAATACCTGAAATATAAACTCACGTCTATATCCAGTTGCAGACAGTATTGTTTCATAAAATCATATCACCAACTATACTCACATGCATGTATATATTAAGTTATAATAATTTTAAATTCAAGTTATGTACATGAAAAGATCCAAGAAAAGAAACAATACATTTTCTCGAAGCGCGACTAGCGTGTAGAGACCTAAGGAAAAAAAAAACATGATACGGGTTATGGATTATTCAATCATTCCTTGGACTACGGTGTAGCCTACCTCATTATTTCGACGGGTATTTCCAGAACGATTGGGTTTACCTTGTCTTCTATTTGGTTGTCTGGGTGGAGGAACGTGAGTATTATCGAGGCTGTGACTATTATCTAATGCAGACGACTACATTGCGCTGGCCTCGTCGTTACGTTGCTCTTGTAACTCTTGAGGTTGTGAAGTTTGAGCTTGATTAAAAGCACTTCTCAAACTTCGGGTTATGATTGTTCTATCTGCGGCTGAAGCAGAATGTATCTTTGGAATTGCCCCTGGTGAGCATTTTCCTACTACTACTTTCAAGTCTCGTTGACTTATTTCTTTTTTGCAAATGTAGTAAACATTCATCGAATCAACTTTCAAAACACAGTTTATTAAAAAGATGTTTGCACGGTAACGAAAAACAAGGGTGATTATTGTTTATTTCCTGGCTACAAATAGCACATTGGTTTTCTGGGGCAAGTCCTAACCGCGGGGGTTGTTGTGGACTTCTGTGTAAGGGCATTATTTCAAAATAACAAGACTATACTGTTCCTGGGTACGACATGTGTTGGTAACAAAAACAAAAAGGTAGTATTATTGACCAATAATACACATTAACTTGAGGTCCGTGAAAATTTAATTTGGGTTATTGAATCTAAGAACGAAAGGATACTAAATGGAGGAAGATCAAAAGTTGCGGAATTCTTATTGTTCGGCAAGCGGGCGCAAGGCTGCATGCTCACAAGTTCCAGAAAACAATTAGAACATTGCAAAATGAGGTTCCAAGCCATATGTAAACCTATTCGAGATTATAACAATTGAAAGTTAAAATTAATCCCTCAGCTAAGCAAGGAAAAATATGTAATATGTGTACTTGTGCATTTGAACTGTATAACATATTTTGTTTTCATGTTGGATATAGAAAGCTTTGTTTCAATATTTTCATTTATTTTTCCCCTATATGTTTGCATGTATTTGTTTTATTTGTCAATTTGAATATTATATCCCTTTCAACCCCCTGCCAACCAAAACTGCGTCAAAGACTGGATAATGACTGAGTAAAAAAGTGGATAAAAAAATGGATAATTTTGTATAGGCAGTGTGCGGATGTTATCCACTTTCCCCTTGATCGAGTCGTGTACGTGTGATCGCGCATCCTTCTCACACTTATACCAAATTGCCATAAGGAAAAATGCATAGGTGCTCCTCTCTAACTAAAATTTTCCCATAACACAGGGTTGTATTTTTGTATGGATGTATAGTGTTAACTACTTTGTACTCTTTGCTTTAATTTTTAAAATAATTTTAATTGAGTTTTCGTGTTAACTTAAAATTTTGAATAACTTCAAAAAAAGAAAATTCTAATTAGTTGGAAAATATCTAAACTCAAAAATAAAGAAAAATAAATGTTTATACTTAAAATCAAAATAAAAGATTTTTTAAATATCAACTTGAATGTTGATATATTGGCGATCCTACCAACGATCCTGCGCAAATATTTTATTTCATTAATGACTGTAATGATTACGAAAATTTCCATTCGCTAATTTTTAATTAAAATACATTTATTATCTGAAACTATATCCGTCCGTGCTTGTATATATAATACCTCGTGCTTGTGATAAATGATTTTTTGAACAAAAAATTTCGCAATTTTAAAGTAACTACTCTGTCATTTTTACAACGACTTAAATAGTTGTGCGAAACAGACTAAACGAACAGCTATCAGTTTGTTTACTTAAAATCCAATTTGGAAATACATTCGGCATCAACAAAAAATTATGAATTTAGTGATTATAATACGAACCTATAATTAACTTTAAAACTATTTCGTTTTGAAAGTGCTTAAAACATTTACTATTGTGAAAATAAGTGAAAGTCCATAGACATTCGTAGATGGACTGTGTGGAAACCCCCGAAAACGGAATTCAAATTTTAGCAGATTTGATGAACAAAATAGTTTAACCAATTGTTAAAACTTTTAAAGAAACAATAAAAAATTAAAAAGTAAAATCATAGTACCATAATTGCAAATCGCACATCGATTTAAAAAAAAATGAAACTTAAATATACTTCAATTAATAAACAATATTTTGTGCAAATTGCATATAACAGTCGCTGTAAATTCTATATACGAAACAAAAACAAAAAATAAGTGCGGACAATCAAACAAAAACATAAAGTACTTATAGTAGAAATTTACTAGTGGACATGCTATAAATTTTATGCAACATAAATAAAAATAAAATTTTTCTACGAATCGTTAATTAATAAAGAACTCTAAAAAACAACATACTACTCTTAAAACAATGGTTAAGTTTTCCACTTCACTACAACAAGAGCTATTACAACAATTTTACGCAAAATACACACAAGAACGGATTTAAAGTATAAGACATCACGATGAAAATGATGACATTTATAAAGAAAACAACAAAGCCATTGCATAAACAGCAACAGCAATGAATTTAATTGTTATCACGTCCAAAAAACGCCATTTATTTCCTCAAAATCTCTACAATCATCAATCAAATACTTATTGATTTGAATATTTTTTTACTAATTTAATTTTATGTAAGTATAATTTTTATTTTAATATCACATTACAAATTTTCCAATTATAATTTAAATAAAAATTTTAAACCTTTTAAACTTTCAAATTTATTTTAAGATTATTTTTATATTTTAACAATTTTAATATAAATTATTTAAATTTACTTATTTTTTATATAAAATTAAATATTTTATTTAAATTGTTAACTCCCTTTCCAAAAAAAATCTTAAATATTTTCTTATTTTCAAATTTTGCATTTAAATTTCTTTTCATATGGTTCTACGTTCACCAATACGAACTCGTAATTTTACAAATTCAGAAAATCAAAATATCAACCATACTGTTTGCGCCCTCCCTACTAAGTTATCGTCGCCGCACCTGCCTTTCCACTCAGTCATCGCTATTATTGAAATTACATTTATTAACTCTCTTTGCATATACTACCACATTATCGTCGCATTTGTTGTTGTCGCTAGTCTTTACTAATTTCTTCGTTGGAGAGCATTACTGCTAGCCACCCACATTCGTCATCGTCTTAGTCGCTGCAGCATACATCACAAGCATACAAACATACATGTTGCTATGGATACAAACATATGTGCCTACATACGGTCAGACATACTTACAAGCACAATTTCATATCATACTTTTCGCACCTATCATATTATAATTAGCCATCTCATGAAATCATCCGATGTATAATTTTTGTATTTTGTCAATTTGAAATAACAGGACTTTTCCATGGAAAATTCCTAGGAATAATTTTTACAGCTTACCCATTTGAACCTTGTCTTAGTTTTTAACATTCATTCAATTTGTAATCGCGATCAAGACAAGAAGCTAAAATAAAATTAGTAGTGAAGCAAAATTGTTCGCCCATTTATTTTTTGTCGCCAACCAATTGTAGAAAAAGCTCTACAATTCTCCAGAGGTCCTTCGAGCCGGATGCTCGAGGATTAAACCTTAGTTCGATTTTTATATAAAGTAACAAAAAAAAAATATTTTTATTAAATTACCAAAATGGAAATACAGTCCATCCCAATGGATGATGGCGCCTCCGTGGCTCCATCTAACGCCAGCGATTCAGGCAGCGAAGAAACAATCATTCCGCAAGGACTTCGAATAAAAATTCATCAACGCGAAAATCTGTTAACACGTTTGCGCTCATTGCGTCGAGGAATCATAGAAGGTGATTCGTGTTCGCTTCGTCAACTTACGGCGAAATTGGACTTAGTAGAGCAACACTACAAAACCCTCGATACACTTCAATCACAGTTGGAAGAGATGGATGAATCTCAGCTAGCTGAAAATTACCGCGTGACTCTCGAAGAGACTTACATCGAAGCCAAAACCACCATCCTCGACCATATAGATGAATTACAGAGAATTCAGCCTCTGAGTTACATGAGCAGCACACGCGTGGAGCGCCAACCGACACATCGCATCAATCTACCAAAATTGCAGTTAACTAAATTTTGGTGGAAAGCAGTCGCAGTGGCTAGATTTCTACAACGTATTCACCACGCTTGTGCACAACAACAAAGATTTGACAGAGGTTGAAAAATTTCAGTATCTGCGGTCGTGCCTCACTGATGAATAATAATTACAATGTGGCGCTGGATTTCCTAATTAGCCGATTCAACAACAGCCGCCTAATTTTTCAGTCGCATATGCAGCAAATCTGCGACCTCTCGAATTTATCATCATCGCACACCTCATCTCTTCGTAACTTCATCGATACAATTAATGTCAATCTTCGGGCTATGCTGTCGCTAGCAACTTCGGAACAAATAGGTGAGGCAATATTACTACACCTAATAGCTATGAAGCTAGATGCGTCTACTCGTACGAAATGGGAAGAAGAGGTTTCCATAAAATGGAATTGCAGAAGTTCATCACCACTACAAATACCAACATGGGCAGACCTCGCTGCATTTCTAGAGCGCCGCTGCCAGACGTTCAACATGCTTGAAATCAACAAGCCAGCGATCCAACCGTCAACTTCATCGAAAAAGATTCCATCTAAATTACCAAGCAACAAGTATGCTTTCGCAGCTGTGAATTCGAACACTAGTTGCGCGTTGTGCGAAACGAGCATTCATCACAACCCGTTAAATTGTGATAAATTCATTAAAATGGACCCGTTCGATAGATATCTACTGGTGAAGCGCCTTAACTTGTGTTTAAATTGCCTGGGTAAAAACCACACTTCAAGCACTTGTCCATCCAGCCGTAGGTGCCAGCATTGTCGCGTAAGCCATCACACGTTGCTACACAGGCCACATGGAACTGAAGGTATTCCCAATAGCCAAATTAGTAACAACAACACCACCGGCCCGAAAAACGAGAATAACAAGCAAGTCACTATGAAGGCTGAACAGTACCACGACGACGTTATTCTCGCCACAGCTCGAATTCGGTTATGCAATTCATCAGGGTCATCACTTATTGTTCGAGCATTGCTGGACTCAGGATCTCAACTAAATTTCATAACAGAGCACATAGCACAACGTCTGCACCTACCACGTACCAAACACAGCATTGAGGTTATAGGCATTGGTGCTACATCAACAAAAACACATCAACTTTGCTATGTTAAGATGGAGTCGCTCCATACCGAATACTCTTCAAGCCTAGAAGCAGTGATAATTCCCACAATATCATCGCAGCAAACCAACAACCGTATCGATTTAAATACGTTACACATTCCAAACAATATCAAACTTGCCGACGATTTGTTTAATGAACCAGGTGGAATTGACTGTCTCATCGGAGCTGGCATATTCTTCGATTTACTGCTAGTGGGTCAAATAAAAAGTGACGCCAGGTCGCCAATTCTTCAAAAGACCAAACTAGGGTGGTTGTTTCCGGTACAGCTGCACCAAAGTCATCGCCCATCACTGATTCATGTTCGTCGTTCGCAACGCAATCACCTTTGCCGAAATACAAAACATTAATCACTATACAAGATCAAGCACCATTGGACCAACTCGCTGAAAGATTTTGGACAATTGAGAGTCACAGTATGCCACAAAAAATGCTGTCCGAAAACGAATTGGCTTGCGAGAAGTTGTTCGAGTTCACCACCAAGAGGTGCCCCATCAGCGGCAAATTCATCGTTCGCTTGCCATTTAAGGAAGAGCCCGTTAATCTTGGTAAATCTTACGATATAGCATATCGAAGGTTAGTATCACTTGAATCTAAGTTAATAAAAAATCCTTCTCTCTTAAAGAGCTATCGTGAATTTATAAACGAGTACGAATAGCTGCAGCACATGAAGGTAGTCGAGGACGGTATGCAAAATCGAAATTTCATCCCCCACCATTGCGTTATAAAAGCGGACAGTAGCACCACAAAACTACGCGTTGTATTTGATGCGTCTTGCAAAACATCAAATGGCAAATCATTAAATGACGTACTTCGAGTGGGCCCTACCCTACAAGATGACATTTTTACGATCCTCGTTCGGTTTCGAAGTCACAAATACGTGTTAATAGCCGATATCGCTAAAATGTACAGACAGGTACTGGTAAGAAATGATGATGCACCATGGCAATGTATTTTGTGGCGAAATTCGCCGCAAGATCCTGTAAAAATGTACCAGTTGCAGACCGTCACATACGGTACGAGTTGTGCGCCTTATCTTGCTACAAAATGCCTCCTCGAAGTAGCTAAGGCGGAGTCTGAAAACTTTCCTCTCGGTTCAGCTGTAACTATCAAGGATTTCTACGTTGATAACCTAATGACGGGTGCTGATACTGTGGACATGGTTGTAGAAATCAAGCGACAAGTTACGACGTTACTCGAACGAGCAGGTTTTCCTCTCCGAAAATTTGCTGCAAACAACATGGAAATTATCGACGATGTTCCACTACATGACAGAGAAGAAACCATCAAACTCGGCGGCTCAGACTATATCAAAACCCTCGGCCTAAGGTGGTCACCGTCTCAAGATGCCTTTTTCTTCTGCTACAGTGGACCAGCAATAGTACGCAAACCAATTAAGCGCTCCATTTTGTCGCAAATAGCAGCCTTGTTTGATCCACTTGGGTTGCTGAATCCGCTCATCGTCGCAGGCAAAATTCTCATGCAACAACTTTGGGAACTAAAGCTGGATTGGGATGAAAGCGTGCCTCAAGATATCTACACTCAATGGCGCTCTTTTCAGGATCATCTGGGCCAAATTGACAATATCCAAATACCAAGCTGAACTGAAATCCATGCTTTTGCAGATGCTAGTACAAAAGCTTATGGCGCTTGCATTTACCTTGTGACACGTACGGAGAAGGAGACATCGTCAGCATTATTATGCGCCAAATCTCGCGTAGCCCAAACGAAGCAGGTCAGCTTACCACGGCTTGAGTTGTGTGCAACAATGCTAATGGCCGAGCTCCTGCAAACAGCGGTATCATTCTTTTCCCCTAATTTGAACAACATCCACTGCTGGACTGACTCCACTATTGCGCTGTGTTGGATTAGAGGCGAGCTCAATCGGTGGTTAGTGTTTGTGGCCAATCGCGTTTCAAAAATCCAACAAATGACACCCAATTACAATTAGCAATACGTACCCTCTGAACTTAACCCGGCTGATCTAGTTTCTAGTGGCACAACGGTGGATGGTATTCGGGATAATCAACTATGGTTTCAAGGTCCTTTATTTTTAAAGTATAATCAAGAAGAGTGGCCCAAATCATCATTTGACACAGTAGCCGACATCCCCGAACGGCGTAAGCAACGAGTAGTACTGGTCACCGAACATGCGGTAGATATCATGGCTGAAAACAAAAACATCAACAACTACAACAAATTTCTTCGTATCTTCACATATGTACGACGTTTCATCATGAATGTACAGGGATCGTCTATCACACCTGATGAAATAACCGACACACTTCACCTAGTATGCAGAAGAATTCAGCAAGTCAACTTTTCCGACGAATTCTCAAAACTCTTAAACAACAAGCCAGTTGATAAAAACTCCAAACTCGCTTCACTATCACCGTTCATTCATAATCAGCTTATACGCGTGGGAGGAATAGTACAAAACTCTGCCTTAAGTTTCGACGCACAACATCCAATCGTGCTTCCACATTCACATCCGTTCGTACATACACTCATTTCGCACTTACATCGCATAAATTTACATGCTGGGGCACAAACACTATTGAACATTCTTCGAGACAAGTTCTGGGTTATTAGCGCACGAAAGGTTATCAGGCAAGTCATTCATAATTGTATCTTGTGCTATAGATTTCGCCCAGTCATTACAGAACAAATTATGGGAGCTTTGCCAGCTAGCCGAGTCACATCATCATTCCCGTTTGAAACGGTAGGCGTAGACTACTGTGGCCCTCTATCAATTACTCAAAAAATTAGGGGTCGTTCGCCAATTAAAGTATATATCGCAGTTTTCATCTGCTTCACCACAAAGGCCGTGCATTTTGAAATCGCTCCTGACTTATCGACAGCCGCATTCATTGCCACACTCAAACGGTTTATAGCCAGCCGTGGAAAGTGTCGGGTAATTGTCTCAGACAACGCAACAAATTTTATTGGAGCTAACCGAGAGTTACGAGAACTACTTCAGTCATTCGTAACAGAAGCGCACATTGAACGAGTTGAAAACTTTTGCCGAAACGAAGGAATAGAGTGGAAATTTATTCCACCAAGATCACCACACTTCGGAGGCCTGTGGGAGAGTGCAGTGAAACTTGCTAAGTATCACTTGCGTCGCGCTGTCGGAAACAACGTACTATCACATGACGAGCCCCACACCATAGTTTGCCAAGCTGAGGCCATAGTCAACAGCCGGCCATTAACCCCAATATCCAGTGACCCTAATGATCTTCGCGCACTCACACCCGGCCACTTCCTCATCGGTCGTTCGCTTCTCACCATCCCTGAGCCAACAACAACTATCAACACAACCATGCTAGGTCGCTACCAAGGTGTCCAATATATTCAGCAGCAGTTTTGGCAACGGTGGCATCAAGACTACCTGAAAGAGCTACAAAAACGTTCAAAGTGGACCACGGCATGGCCCAACCTTAAGTTAAACGATCTAGTGCTTCTGAAGGACGACTCTTCACCCCCACTCAAATGGGCCATGGGTCGCATTTCAGCCACTATGCCAGGTGAAGATGGTAAAGTTAGAGTGGTAGAAGTAACAACGGCTGATGGTGTATACAAACGAGCCATAGCAAGGGTTTGTAAACTACCAATCGAAAATTCAAGTACACAGTAATTACATTGAAAGCCTTACTTTCAAGGGGGGCAGAATGTTTGCGCCCTCCCTACTAAGTTATCGTCGCCGCACCTGCCTTTCCACTCAGTCATCGCTATTATTGAAATTACATTTATTAACCCACTTTGCATATACTACCACATTATCGTCGCATTTCTTTACTAATTTCCAGTCTTTACTAATTTCTTCGTTGGAGAGCATTACTGCTAGCCACCCACATTCGTCATCGTCTTAGTCGCTGCAGCATACATCACAAGCATACAAACATATATGTTGCTATGGATACAAACATATGTGCCTACATACGGTCAGACATACTTACAAGCACAATTTCATATCATACATTTCGCACCTATCATATTCTAATTAGCCATCTCATGAAATCATCCGATGTATAATTTTTGTATTTTGTCAATTTGAAATAACAGGACTTTTCCATGGAAAATTCCTATGAATAAATTTTACAGCTTACCCATTTGAACCTTGCCTTAGTTTTTAACATTCATTCAATTTGTAATCGCGATCAAGACAAGAAGCTAAAATAAAATTAGTAGTGAAGCAAAATTGTTCGCCCATTTATTTTTTGTCGCCAACCAATTGTAGAAAAAGCTCTACAATTCTCCACATACAAATAACATCATGACTCACAATACAACTCAAAATTCTAACATTAATACAACACAAAACAACATCTCTAAAACAACACAAAATACTTCAACACAAGATAACTTTACAAATTTTCCTTCTACTAAATCTATTAAATTACCACAATTTTGGCAAGATTGTCCTGATGCCTGGTTTTTGCTTGTTGAAGGACAATTTGAAATTAACAATATCAATGATGATAATTTAAAATTTCAAAATGTTCTAATTACTCTTCAACGAGATACTATATCTAAAATTTTAGATGTTATTAACCCTCCTCCTCTTTTTAATAAATATGATACAATCAAAAAAATTCTATGTGAAAGATTTTCTCTTAGCGAAGAAAAACGATTAGAACAATTATTTTCAAAAACTGAACTTGGTGATCGTTCACCATCTGAATTATTCAGATTTATGAAATCACTTATAGGTTCTGACTCCACAGTTAGCCAAGAATTACTCTTTAAATTGTGGATTCGTAAATTACCACAAATTCATTTGACTTCCAATAATAATCAAAACAGAGATGAAATTATTATTTTAGCTGACAAACTTTTTGATTTAATCAATAAACCTCATTCTTCCAAATCTCCTGTAGTCTCAAGTATAAATAATAATATTTTAGAACAATGCGTTAAAAATTTAACTGAATTAAACACGACTATTTTTCAAAATTTAAATAAAATTTCTAATTTTTGGTAATTTTTATAGCCTTATGCGTTTACGTTATGTTAATAATAATGAGCTTAAAGGCCGTGGTTAAATAAAACACAATGTTTAAAATTTCATTGTTTTTTTTTAATTTGTCAATATTTCGGCTTCAGTCTGAAGCCATCTTCAGGACTGTAAGTAAACACAAATGTATAAAAAGGGGGCATTCATTTCAGATACATGGTCATTAAAATTTACGTTATGCAACTAGGTATACATATAAACGAGACACAACTTACACTTGTGGTTATTCTTTATCGACTGATCATATGTTCGGAAAACAAAAGTAAAATAAACATCAAAAATGTATACAATTTTAAAGTACAGTAAGTGTAAACTAAAATATGCACAAACAAATATATAGGGATACAAACAATAGATCAACGAATATGTCGTCATCGAACATTATGATTTCTTGATCCCAAGTATGCTGCTAGCGGAATAATTTCTGTACGCTGCTTTCTTTCATGTGCGCCGTGAGACTTGCATTTTGTGTTGTTGCTTAAGCAATAAATTGCGATATGCATATGCGCATTGGTCTGTGTCACTTTTAAAATTAATTCTCTTATCATTAGGCGTGTTCATAATGTTGAGCATTTCCATGGTGAAGCGCTTATTATATTGTTTCTCTATGTCCAATATAGCAACATTCTGAAAATCGGGATAGTGGCCCGTATCCTTACAGTGGGCCGTTAAGGCCGTTTTATTTTCCGAAGCGTTGTTTCTAAGTTTAATATTGGACTTATGGCCGGAAATCCTTGTCTTTAATTTTAATTTTGTTGTCCCCACATATACCTTCTCGCATAAGTGAGACCCGTCACCGTTGCATGGGATTCGGTATATTAGGTTGGATTTCTCATCCTTTGGAATTCTGTCCTTTGTATTACTGTAAATTTGTTTCAATGTATTGTTGTATGTGAACGCTATTTTGACCTTTTCTTTGTCATATAAATCCGATCTCTTGATCCTCTCTGCTATTCTTGGGACATAGGTTATCGCTTTGTATATTTTGTTATTTGCTTCTTCAGGTTTACGTTCATTACGTGCTCTGGTATAGAAATTTCGGACCAGTTTATTGACCAAGCTACTTGGAAACTCATTATCCTCTAGAGTTTTTTTGATGATCGTGATATTCTTCTTGTGGTACATTCTGTCGCTTATTGTAAGTACCCGTCTTATGAAGCTTTTGGCGGTATTTATTATTGTACTTTTTTCTTGTTTTGAATAATAGTTAATTAGTCTTCCCGAAGCTGTGGGTTTTCTGTACCAGTCAATATATAATTTGTTGTTCCTCCTATTGATTAACGTGTCCAAGTACGGTAGTTGACCATCTTTCTCAATCTCTATTGTAAATTTAATGTTTCTGCTGTAGCTGTTGAGTTCAGTGAGAATGTTTCCAATTTGTTCAGTTTTTACAATGGCAAATAAGTCATCTACATACTTTGTAAGTAGGCGTGGTTTGCTAGTAGTTTCATTTTCGAATCTTGTTAGCAGCTCCTCCATGACAATGTCAGCTATGACTCGGGAGGCTGGTGAGCCTATGGGCATTCCTGTACGTTGTTCGTTTATTTTTTCATTGTATTTAAAATATCGATTCTCTTTTATGCAAAATTTCACCATTGTGATAAATAGTTTCCTTGTTAAGGATGTATATTCTTTTATGTTTTCCCACTTTGCGGATATGATTTCAATGGCTAAATCAACCGGAATGCTTGGGAACAAGGAGACTACGTCCAAGGAAACAAGGCTTTCATCATCATAAACTGAACAAATTGGAAACATTCTCACTGAACTCAAGAGCTACAGCAGAAACATTAAATTTACAATAGAGGTTGAGAAAGATGGTCAACTACCGTACTTGGACACGTTAATCAATAGGAGGAACAACAAATTATATATTGACTGGTACAGAAAACCCACAGCTTCGGGAAGACTAATTAACTATTATTCAAAATACGAAAAAAGTACAATAATAAATACCGCCAAAAGCTTCATAAGACGGGTACTTACAATAAGCGACAGAATGTACCACAAGAAGAATATCACGATCATCAAAAAAACTCTAGAGGATAATGAGTTTCCAAGTAGCTTGGTCAATAAACTGGTCCGAAATTTCTATACCAGAGCACGTAATGAACGTAAACCTGAAGAAGCAAATAACAAAATATACAAAGCGATAACCTATGTCCCAAGAATAGCAGAGAGGATCAAGAGATCGGATTTATATGACAAAGAAAAGGTCAAAATAGCGTTCACATACAACAATACATTGAAACAAATTTACAGTAATACAAAGGACAGAATTCCAAAGGATGAGAAATCCAACCTAATATACAGAATCCCATGCAACGGTGACGGGTCTCACTTATGCGTGAAGGTATATGTGGGGACAACAAAATTAAAATTAAAGACAAGGATTTCCGGCCATAAGTCCAATATTAAACTTAGAAACAACGCTTCGGAAAATAAAACGGCCTTAACGGCCCACTGTAAGGATACGGGCCACTATCCCGATTTCCAGAATGTTACTATATTGGACATAGAGAAACAATATAATAAGAGCTTCACCATGGAAATGCTCCACATTATGAACACGCCTAATGATAAGAGAATTAATTTTAAAAGTGACACAGACCAATGCGCATATGCATATCGCAATTTATTGCTTAAGCAACAACACAAAATGCAAGTCTCACGGCGCACATGAAAGAAAGCAGCGTACAGAAATTATTCCGCTAGCAGCATACTTGGGATCAAGAAATCATAATGTTGGATGACGACATATTCGTTGATCTATTGTTTGTATCCCTATATATTTGTTTGTGCATATTTTAGTTTACACTTACTGTACTTTAAAATTGTATACATTTTTGATGTTTATTTTACTTTTGTTTTCCGAACATATGATCAGTCGATAAAGAATAACCATAAGTGTAAGTTGTGTCTCGTTTATATGTATACCTAGTTGCATAACGTAAATTTTAATGACCGTGTATCTGAAATGAATGCCCCCTTTTTATACATTTGTGTTTACTTACAGTCCTGAAGATGGCTTCAGACTGAAGCCGAAATATTGACAAATTAAAAAAAAACCAATGAAATTTTAAACATTGTGTTTTATTTAACCACGGCCTTTAAGCCCATTATTATTAACATAACATAAAATTTCTAATGATATTAATCAATTACAAATCCGTTCAAGATCTAAAGATAGAAATAGATCTAAATCTCGAAATTTTTCAGGATCAAGAAATTTTTCAAACAATCGTAATTTTAATTCACAAACAACTCTTTGTTGGTATCACAAAAAATTTAAGAATAACGCTCTCAAATGTATACCCCCATGCAATTTTAATCAAAATCATAATTCAAATTACGAACAAAATTTAAACTGAAACGATCCATTATGACGGTGACGGATAATGGAACTATTATTAAACCTACTCGTCGCCTATTCATATTTGATAAATTCAATAAACTTAATTTTCTTATCGATACCGGTGCAGTTGTATCAGTTATTCCCTTTTCTAAATTTAAAATTTATAAAAGAAATTCGGATCTTACTTTGACTGCAGCAAACGGTTCTTCAATTGAAACTTTCGGTACAAAACTACTTAAAATTGATTTAGGTTTAAGAAGAGATTTTGAATTTCCATTCATTATTACGAACATTGATACACCCATTTTAGGAGCAAACTTTTTAGAAAAATTCGGAATTATTGTCAATATTAAAAATAAAGAAATAATGGATTCTACCACAAAAATTAAAGTGGCTGGATCTCCTGGATTTTCTGATATTTTCTCACTCAAAATTCCTATTGTCGAAAATAAGTTTTCAAAATTACTTAATGAATTTCCATCTATTACCTGTGAACCAGATTATACTAAAAAAGTTAAACACCATACGGTTCACAGGATAGAAACAAAAGGTATTTTACCATTTTCGAAACCCAGACGTCTTGATCCAATCAAACTTAAAATTGCTAAAGCTGAATTTGAATTTTTAGTTAAAACGGGTATATGCAGCCCCTCAAATTCTCCTATTGCATCTCCACTTCATCTCGTTCCTAAAAAAGAACCAAATGATTGGAGACCTTGCGGAGACTATCGAAGACTTAATTTTATTACTACACCAGATCGGTATCCTTTACCACATATTCACGATTTAACAATTGATTTAAAAAACAAAAAATTTGTTTCCAAAATTGATCTTGTGCGTGCTTACCACCAAATTCCAATGGCAGAAGAAGACATTTATAAAACTGCAATAACTACCCCTTTTGGAATGTTTGAATTCGTAAGAATGCCTTTCGGTTTACGAAACAGTGCTCAAACTCTCCAACGCTTTATTAATGAAGTATTTTCTGATTTCGATTTTATATTTACATACATTGATGACATTCTTATTGCCAGTGATAATGAAGATCAACATATAAATCATTTAAAATCAGTTTTCAAAAGACTTGAAGAATATAATTTAAATATCAAACCTTCAAAATGTACTCTCGGTGTAAATAAATTAAATTTTTTAAGTTACGAAATTTCAGGCGAAGGTATTAAACCATCTTTCGATAGAATTGAAATCATAACAAATTTTGAAAAACCAATTTCTATAAATAAATTACAAAAATTTTTAGGTATGATAAATTACTATCACAGATATATTAAAATGTTAGCAACAGAACTTAGTCCTCTGCATGAAATGTTAACACATGCAATTAAACAATTAAATTAAACTCAAACAATTAAATTGGACAAATGAAACCACAACAGCTTTCGAAAATGTTAAAAAACTTTTTGCTAAAAATACTTTACTTACACATTTCGACAAAAATGGTATTTTATCATTAGCAGTAGATGCATCAAATGTTGCTATTGGAACAGTTCTTCAACAAACTAGCAATAATATACTAGAACCCTTAGCTTATTTTTCAAGAAAATTAACTACAACAGAAACTAAATATTCAACATTTGATCGTGAACTTTTGGCAATTTATAATTCAATTAAACATTTTAAACATTTTCTTGAAGGTAGAACTTTTACAATTTATACTGATCATAAACCTTTAATTCATGTTCTAAATTCTAAAGTAGATAGATCTCCTCGTCAACTACGTCATCTTGAATATATGGCTCAATTTACAAATGATATTCAATATATACGCGGAAAAGACAATATAGTTGCCGACACACTTTCCCGTATTCCAGAAATAAATGCAATTTCTACTCAAGATATAAATTTAGAAACTTTATATAAAGAACAGCAAACTGATACATTTTTACAAAAAACCATTTCTGATCCAAATTCTAAAAATAATTTAAAAGAAATTCATATTCCAATTATTAATTTAAACATATGGTGTGATGTTTCTCTACAACCTTTTCGACCTTATGTTCCACATTCTATGAGAAGAATTATATTTGACAAAATTCACTCATTATCTCATCCAAGTATAAGAACAACTAGAAAATTAATTCAAAATAAATATTATTGGCCTAACATGCGTAAAGAAATTAACGATTGGACTTCATCTTGCATCAATTGTCAAAAATCCAAAATTTCAAGACATACTAAATCTCCTATTCAAAAAATTCAAATACCATCAGGTCGTTTTGAACATATTCATATGGATATTGTTGGACCTCTTCCAGTTTCAAATGAAAATTGTTATATTTTAACAATTATTGATAGATTTTCACGTTGGCCTGAAGCTTATCCACTTAAAGATATTTCAACAAATACTAAAGTAAAAACTTTTATTCAAAATTATATACCACGATTTGGTATACCATTGAATATTACAGTAGATCAAGGTTCACAATTCACCTCAAAATTTTTTACGGAATTAACTAAACTTCTAGGTTCTCATAAAATTCATACATCTCCTTATCATCCCCAAGCAAATGGCATGATAGAGAGATTTCATCGAACTTTAAAAGCAGCAATTATAGCATCAAACGACTTGATTCATTGGTCTGACATTTTACCATTCATTCTACTTGGTTTACGAACTTCTATTAAAGAAGATTTAAAATGTTCATCTGCTGAACTTGTTTATGGCCAAACACTTAGAATACCTGGTGAATTAATTATTTCAAATAGTAATAAAGAACATGATTTTTCTAATGGCGCTCTCCATAAAATAAGAGAATATTTTTCACTTGTTCGTTCTAAAGTTTTTCATCATAATAAAGAAAATTTTTTTGTTCCTAAACAATTAGAAAATTGTGAGTATGTTTTTGTTAAAGTTCTTCGTAAATCTAATTTAGAATCACCTTATGAAGGACCTTTTAAAGTTATCTCTAAGAAACATAAAACATTTACAATTCAATACAAAAATACTATTAAAAATATTTCAATTGATTTACTTAAACCAGCAAACATACTTATTAACACTAATTTAAATACAAATACATTAAACAACAAAAAACAAAAAAAGGTTACATTTAATATTAATTAATAATTTGTTTGTTTCAAATTTTCTTGGAGGGGGAGTAAATATAGTGTTAACTACTTTGTACTCTTTACTTTAATTTTTAAAATAATTTTAATTGAGTTTTCGTGTTAACTTAAAATTTTGAATAACTTCAAAAAAAGAAAATTCTAATTAGTTAGAAAATATCTAAACTCAAAAATAAACAAAATATAAATTTTTAAAAACAAAATCAAAATAAAAGATTTTTTAAATATCAACTTGAATGTTGATATAGGATGCCATATCGGAAAAATTTTGTGTCTAAAAAATGTCCAAAATGTTTACCAAAATACCCAAAAAAACCTAAAAAAGCTCTAAAGTACCCAAAAAAATACAAAAAAAAACTCCAAAATACCCAAAAAATCTCCAAAATTTTCTTAATTTTTAATGAAAACGTTTATTTAATAATAAAAAAATTCATTTACAATTGTTCTAAAGACCGTTTTATCATAAAATGTTAAGAATATGTCTGTTAAAAGGATTTTTACATTAAATTTGTTTTCATCGCACAAAAATTTTAAGATTAAACGGGTTTAAAGTTATTAAATAGCATAAATAATAATTATTTGTAATCATAATTTTTTTAAGTATTTACTAAACTATAATATTTTTTATATAAATTAAAAAAGAAATACAAATAACATTGAAATAAAATAATTTTGAATAACAGCGTAATATTCGGATTCCTGAATTAAAATAACATTTTTTTATTTACCAAAAGTAATTAATTCGATAATTGATAAAGTATTAAAGCAGATTAGGTCGAGCTGTCATAAGGGCAATTCCATTAAAAACCAATTAATCGATAAGCTGAATTTTCCAAATCAACTAAAACTAAGGATTATTGTGATAAGTATCTCTTTAGATATATTATTTAATAAAGGACTTATTAGCTTTTTGATCACTCGATTTAATAAACTTTGACATTTATCAGAGGGCCAGTCAGTTATTTTTAACAAATGAATGAAAAATACTTGTATAACTTTGCAAAAAAATTTCTTACTAAAGAGGTGTTTTTCTAAAATATACAAAATTTTGGGATAAAACTTTTGATTCGATTGTCAGTACTATCAAAAGTTAATTATGTTTCTTTTGGTATATGCTTAAACTTGAAACTCATTTGCAAGGAGTAAAAAACACACACTTTTCTTACAATTTAACAAAATTTTACCAAATTTTCCCTAGCTATATACATGTATCCTTTATTTTCCAAAAAAATTTAAAAAGTCGGATGTATATTTAAACGATAGTAGTATCGAAAGAAAAGTAATCAAATTACCTTTCTTTTGATATATACTGGCATTTATTACTCGTTTAAAATGAGTGAAAAATATTCACTTTCTTTACAACTTTATAAAATTTCTCAACATTTTTACTAGTTATATTTATGGGTCTCTAAATTTGAAAAAAAAAATGTTCAGAAATCGTTTATCAATTTTAACGATGGTAGTATCGAAAGAAAAGTAATCAAATTACATTTCTTTTGGTATATACTAGCATAAATTACTCCTTTACAGTGAATGAAAAATATTCACTTTCGTTGCAACTTTAAAATTTTCTTAACATTATTTGTAGCTATATAACTTAAACTAATATGCAAAAAAAAATATTTTCTTCCTTGTCAGCAGAAGTGGTTCTGATGATGTCCCTTATGATGCTCCGAACGATATGTTTGCTACTGAAAAAATAGAAAAAACAAGTAAGGAAGGTTAAGTTCGGGTGTAACCGAACATTACATACTCAGTTGAGAGCTATGGTGACAACATAAGGGAAAATAACCATGTAGGAAAATGAACCGAGGGAAACCCTGGAATGTGTTTGTATGACATGTGTATCAAATGAAAGGCATTAAAGAGTATTTTATAAGGGAGCGGGCCATAGTTCTATAGGTGGACGCCATTTAGGGATATAGCCATAAAGGTGGATCAGGGTTGACTCTAGAATGCGTTTGTACGATATGGGTATTAAATAAAAGGTATTAATGAGTATTTTAAAAGGGCGTGGACCTAAGTACTATAGATGGACGCCTTTTCGAGATATCGCCGTAAAGATGGACCAGGGGTGACTCTAGAATGCGTTTGTACGATATGGGTATCAAATGAAAGGTGTTAATGAGCATTTTAAAAGGGAGTAATCCCTAGTTCCATAGGTGGACGCCGTTTCGAGATATCGCCATAAAGGTGGACCAGGGGTGACCCTAGAATTTGTTTGCACAATATGGGCTTCAAACGAAAGGTGTTAATGAGTATTTTAAGAGGGAGTGGGCCTTAGTTCTATAGGTGGACGCATTGTCGAGGTATCGCAATAAAGGTGGACCAGGGGTGACTCTAGACTTTGTTTGTACGATATGGGTATCAAATGAAAGGTGTTAATGAGTATTTTTAAAAGGGAGTGGGCCTTCGTTTTATAGGTGTTCGCCTTTTCGAGATATCGCCATAAAGGTGGACCAGGGGTAACTTTAGAATTTGTTTGTATGATATGGGTATCAAATGAAAGGTGCTAATGATTATTTTAAAAGGGCGTGGGGCTTAGTTCTATAGGTGGACCCCTTTTCGAGATATCGCCATAAAGGTGGACCAGGGGTGACTCTAGAATTCGTTTGTGCAATATGGGTATCAAACGAAAGGAGCTAATGAGTATTTTAAGAGGGAGTGGGCCTTAGTTCTATAAGTGGACGCCTTTTCGAGATATCGCCATAAAGATGGACCAGGTGTGACTCTAGAATGCGTCTGTACGATATGGGTATCAAATGAAAGGTGTTAATGAGTATTTTACAAGGGAGTAATCCTTAGTTCCATAGGTGGACGCCGTTTCGAGATATCGCCATAAAGGTGGACCAGGGGTGACCCTAGAATTCGTTTGTGCAATATGGGTATCAAACGAAAGGAGTTAATGAGTATTTTAAGAGGGAGTGGGCCTTTCTGGACCAGGGGTGACTCTAGACTTTGTTTGTACGATATGGGTATCAAAGGAAAGGTGTTAATGAGTATTTTTAAAAGGGAGTGGGCCTTCGTTCTATAGGTGTTCGCCTTTTCGAAATATCGCCATAAAGGTGTACCAGGGGTGACTCTAGAATGAGTTTGTACGATATGGGTATCAAATTAAAGGTATTAATGAGAGTTTTAAAAGGGAGTGGTGGTAGTTGTATATGTGAAGGCGTTTTCCAGATATCGACCAAAATGTGGACCAAGGTGACCCAGAACATCATCTGTTGGATACCGCTAATTTATTTATATATGTAATACCTGCCAAGATTTTAAGGGTTTTTTATTTCGCCCTGCAGAACTTTTTCATTTTCTTCTACTTAATATGGTAGGTGTCACAATCATTTTATAAAGTTTTTTCTAAAGTTATATTTCGCGTCAATAAAACAATCCAATTACCTTACCATATTTCATCCCTTTTTTTCGTATTTGGTATATAATTAATGAATTTTTTTAATTTTTCGTAAATTTCGATATCGAAAAAGTGGGCGTGGTCATAGTCGGATTTCGTTAATTTTTCATACCAAGATAAAGTGAGTTCAGATAAGTACGTGAACTGAGTTTAGTAAATATATATCGATTTTTGCTCAAGTTATCGTGTTAACGGCCATGCGGAAGGACAGACGGACGACTGTGTATAAAAACTGGGCGTGGCATCAACCGATTTCGCCCATTTTCACAGAAAACAGTTAACGCCATAAAATCTATGCCCCTACCAAATTTCAAAAGGATTGGTTAATTTTTGTTCGACTTATGGCGTTAAAAGTATCCTAGACAAATTAAATGAAAAAGGGCGGAGCCACGCCCATTTTTAAATTTTCTTTTATTTTTGTATTTTGTTGCACCATATCATTACTGGAGTTGAATCTTGACATAATTTACTTATATACTGTAAAGATATAAAATTTTTTGTTAAAATTTTACTTTTAAAAAAATTTTTTTTAAAAGTGGGCGTGGTCCTTCTCCGATTTTGCTAATTTTTATTAAGCGTACATATAGTAATAAGAGTAACGTTCCTGCCAAATTTCATCATTATATCTTCAACGACTGCTAAATTACAGCTTGCAAAATTTTAAATAACCTTCTTTTAAAAGTGGGCGGTGCCACGCCCATTGTCCAAAATTTTACTAATTTTCTATTTTGCGTCATAAGTTCAACTCATCTACCAAGTTTCGTCGCTTTATAGGTCTTTTGTAATGAATTATCGCACTTTTTCGGTTTTTCGAAATTTTCGATATCGAAAAAGTGGGCGTGGTTATAGTCCGATATCGTTCATTTTAAATAGCGATGTGAGATGAGTGCTCAGGAACCTACATACCGAATTTCATCAAGATACCTCAAAATTTACTCAAGTTATCGTGTTAACGGACGGACGGACGGACGGACGGACATAGCTCAATCAAATTTTTTTTCGATCCTGATTATTTTCATATATGGAAGTCTATATCTATCTCGATTCCTTTATATATGTACAACCAACCGTTATCCAATCAAACTTAATATACTCTGTGAGCTCTGCTCAACTGAGTATAATAAAGTCAAAATTAGTTATAGATTCAATATAACTTTCAGAGACAGGCTTTATTTACTTTTCCAAAGTTCTGCTTACTGAAGCTGTTTTTGCATCCTGTGATGAGAGCAGGTTGAAGTATTTGATTGCTAAGAAGAAAAAATAACAACAAAAGTCAAAATTAGAAATCAATTCAACAAAATTGTCTAAGTCTAAATCTTCCCTTTTTTAGAGCTCGGTTTAAAGAATAGGCACTAGTGCTGAAGTTTCATCCACCGAAAAATGGAAAATGGATGGTTCCTCTATTAAAGGCCAGTAGCCAAGACACTTGAAGCCATTCTGCCTTTTTTTTAATGCAAATTTACACCTTGCCAATCATCAGCATGGCTTCCGAAAATTACACAGCACTACCACCGCGCTAAATACCATTACTACACAGATAAATTGTGGATTAAATCAAACCCCCACCATAGGATAGTACTAGTTGCATTAGACTTGTCAAAAACTTTTGATACGGCCAACCACGGCACGTTACTGCAAGGCCTGTTAGGTCCTCCCCTTCTTCCAAGTCTCAAAAGGTGGACCGCAAATTATCTGTCTGGTCTACAAGCATCGGAGCAATTCAGGAACGTAACACCCAAACCAAGAAGAATTTAGCAGGGGGTGCCACAGGGTGGTGTCCTATCCTCAATTCTGTTTAACTCCTACATATCATAGCTACCTTCACCACCAGAAGGAGTACCTATCCTTTTCTACGCCGATGACTGAACAATAATGACCACAGGCATAGGCCCACACATCGATGAGCTTCGTAACAAAATAATCAACTATATCCCTGATCTCTCCAGTTTCAAATTACTACTTACTAATCAGTTGGCCGTCCGATTGCATGCTACGCGTCCCAGATATGGTCGCCAAGCCTAAAGGTTACGGGAAAAAATGCAGGCCTGCGAAAACATTGCCCTCAGTACCACTACGGGCTGTCTTCTTATTTCCCCAGAACACCACCTACACAATGAGGCAAGAGTACTACACATTAAGGAGAGAAATGAAATGCAGAACAAACAGTTTCTGTTGAATACCCAACCTGATAGATGAGGCCACACCTACCAGGGGCTTAAGGGGTCATCCCCGTAAGCATTATGGGGAAATGCGGCACCTGAGAACATAGCCGTATGAAGCAAAAAACCACAAGCAGGTCTTCGGTGATATCCACAAAAAGGCTTCCGATTACTATGCCAGGAATCGTTCGGCGAATCCCGTTCTTAGAGTTAAATACCGCGAACTTGCAGAAGAGTAGAGAATTCTCGCTATGGAGACGCGCGTCACTCTAGCTCAACTTCGATCTGGATACTGTAATATGTAAAACTCTTACCAATCCAGTATCAACCCCGACATACAAAACGTATGTCCTGCTTGCAATGTCTCCCCAAATGATATCAACTATATCTTCAATTGTAATGTGGAACCAACGCCTCAAGCACCCCCTCTATGCACCGCCCCTGTTGAAACTGCAAGTTTCCTTGGACTCCCGTTAGAGGATATTGATGGCAATTTGTGATGTTGTTGTTGTTGTAGCGATAAGGACACTCCCCGAAGGTCTTGGGGAGTGTTATCGATGTTGATGGTCCTTCGTCGGATGCAGACCCGGTACGTTCCGTTACCAAGCCCGACCATCTCGGAAACGATTTGTTATTACCACATGCGACCTCCTACGCCATAGCGCCCTCCCACCCCCTAGATTAATGAGGAGTTCGGGGTCGCCAGAGCATCGGTTGTTAATGAAACAGGCTTCTCCACTGATAGGTGAGGTTGACAATTGGGTTTGGAGAAGCTATATATTGCGCTGGCAACCTGAAAGGGGTGCGCCACACAACCGCTTTAATTTATTTGTTATTTTAGTCTCCTCTTACGACAGGCATGCCTACCGCGGGTATATTCTAACCCTGCTAACCCGCTTGGGGTAACAATTTGTGTTCGGTCGCGCCTTTTGGATGGGGAAGTGACAAGTGTGAGAAAAGCCTACATAAGTTTTTTTAAGAACGCCCTCATTCAGAATAATATTCAAAAACTCCCTATCTTAAGTTAATTTTACCATATTTCGAGCTAAGTTAGGGTTTTTATGAAAAACATTCCGAATTCTAAGATAGAGCTTTTTTTAAAACAATTTCTGAGTTTGGCCGTTATTAAATCAAATTCATAGAATTTGAATTGCCAACCGAAAAAAATATTCTACTTAACCAATGCGTTCATTTGAGGATAAACTGCACGCTGTGCTCCGTTCTGGCACCCATGTCAGTAGATGTTATTTTTCATGTTCGTAACTTGTCTACGATGAATTCTCTAATAAGATTTAATATCAATTCACCGTCCCATTATATGAGAAATTATGAAACAGGAACTTCGTATGATATATGATGTGATATTCCACTGTCAGTAAATTATAAATTAGTTCAAGTACAACTGCTTTTTCGTTTTCAAAACCGCAGATCTTATCTTCCAAAGGATCGTTAAAATTTGTCTTATCAATAGTATTTGGAATTTTTTGTTCGTATATAAGATATGTGTTGCCTTCATCATCATACAGTAACACGGGGAAAAAGTTTGATGTCATTTTAATTTGATGTGCAGTTATGAAATTTTAATTAATTTTTTATATAAAGTCCAAGTGTCGCTCAGGCTGTCCGCTATTTGTCAGGGGCCTGGCACTTCACTCGTTTTGATATACACCATTATGCATATAACTCCAAGCACATGCATATATATATTTTATGATGACAACATAAAATCTTCCTGAATTTTGTCAGGGGACTTGCACTGAACCCGTTTTTACATACACTATTATCCATATATGTACAGACGTATGCATATATATATTTTATGATGACAACATAAAATCTTCCTGAAGTTTGTAAGGGACTTAGTACTTCAATTGTTTTGGTGTACACCATAATACATAAATGAACAAACGCATGTGGTTAAAAGTGGTCAAGTGGTTAAAAGTCACTTTCCCCGGAAACTCCAATACCATCAAACATTTCGGTGTTAAAAAAATCAAGTTTTCGGGATATTTTTCAGGGTGGAAAAAATTTCCCATAAATATAATGAGTGCGAATGAAAACGCGTGTGTGTTTTGCTTACAAATATCCCAAAACAAGGAAAATAAAGAAAAACAATTTGACGTTAGAAAAATTTAAAAAAGTCAAATGTGTTTTTACAATTTTGCTAAAATTATAAAACTAAATAATTATTTGCAGTTTTATTGTGAAAAATACAAGCAAAAAGGTGTTAAAAGAGTGCTTTTTAAAAAACTAAAAAAAAGCTGTTGACCATTTACATCTGTTAAGAACTGCCATTTTTATTGCCGCCATACATTTTGTAAGTACTCAAAATAATGTGTCTCAACTTAATATATTATGGTGTACAACATAATATAGTGATGCATCTATATATTATGATGAATACCAAAATAAGTAAAGTGTTATGTCTCTGACAAAGATCAGGAGGATTGTGGTGGTGTCACCATAATAAACAAATGAACATACGCTTGTGCATTTATGTATTATGGTGTACACCAAAACAAGTGAAGTGCTAAGACCCTGACAAACTTCAGGAATAAAATATATATATGCATGCGCCTGTACATATATGCATAATAGTGTACATCAAAACCAGTTCAGTGCTAAGTCCTAAGTTCTAGAGGATTATATGATGTTATCATTAAATATATATATGCATGCGCCTGTACATATATGGATAATAGTGTATGTAAAAACGGGTTCAGTGCAAGGCCCCTGACAAAGTTCAGGATGATTTTATGTTGTCATCATCAAATATATATGTGCATGCGCTTGGACTTATATGCAAAATGGTGTATATCAACCCCTGACAAATAGCTGACAGCCTGGGCGACACTTGGACTTTATATAAAAAATTTATTAAAATTTCATAACTGCATATCAAATTAAAATGACATCAAACTTTTTCCCCGTGTTACAGGATGATGATGAAAGCAACACATATCTTATATACGAACAAAAAATTCCATATACTATTGATAAGACAAATTTTAACGATCCTTTGGAAGATAATATCTGCGGTTTTGAAAACGAAAAAGCAGTTGCCCTTGAACCAGCTTATAATTTACTGACAGTGAAATATCACATCGTTTACAGTATATCATACGAGGTTCCTGTTTCATACTTTCGCATATACCGGGACGGTGAATTGATATTAAATCTTATCAGAGAATTCATCATAGACAAGGTACGAACATAAAAATAGCATCTACCGACATGGGTGCCAGAACGGAGCACAGCGTGCAGTTCATCCTCAAATCAACGCATTGGTTAAGTAGAATACTTTTTCGGTTAGCAATTCAAATTCTATGAATTTGATTGAATAACAGCCAAACTCAGAAATTGTTTTAAAAAAGCTCTATCTTAGAATTCGGAATTTTTTTCATAAAAACCCTAACTTAGCTCGAAATATGGTAAAACTAACTTAAGATAGGGAGTTTTTGAATAATATTCTGAATGAGGGCGTTCTTAAAAAAATGTAGGATTTTCTCACACTTCTGGGTTCTCGAAAGTGCAGAAAAGTTAAGGTAATATTTCTTACAGCTGCACAAGTAACTGTTGTTGTTGCTGTTTTAGAAGTGCTTCGCCCCATTCAATAGGCGCGACCGAACAAAAATTGTTAACCTCAGCGGGTTAGCAGGGTTAGAATATACCCGCGGTAGCCATGCCTGTCGCAAGAGGAGACTAAAACAACAAACAGATTAAAGGGGTTGTGAAGCGCACCCCTTTCGTGTTGCCAGCGCAATATATAGCTTCTCCAAACCCAATTGTCAACCTCACCTATCCGTGGAGAATCATATTTCATTAACAGCCGAAGCTCTGGCGACTCCGAACTTCTCATTAATCTAGGGGGTGGGAGGGCGCTATGGCCTACAATGCATGTGGTACTAGCAAATCGTTTCCGAGACGGTCGCGCTTGGTAACGGACCGTACCGGGTCTGCATCCGACGAAGGACCATCAACATCGATAACACTCCCCAAGACCTTCGGGGAGTGTCATCATCGCTACAGCAACAACAACATCACAAATTGTCATCAATATCCTCTAACGGGAGTCCAAGAAAACTTGCAGTTTCATCAGCCGCGGAGCATAGAGGGGGTGTTTGAGGCGTTGGTTCCACATTACAATTGAAGAGATGGTTGGTATCATGTGGGGAGACATTGCAAGCAGGACATACGTTTTTGTATGTCGGGGCTGATACTGGATTGGTAAGAGTTTAACATGTTACAGTATCCAGATCGAAGTTGAGCTAGAGTGACGCGCGTCTCCATAGGGAGATTTCTCTCCTCTTCTGCGAGTTCACGGTATTTAACTCTATGAACGGGGTTCGCCGAACGATTCGTGGCATAGTGGTCCGAAGCCTTTTTGTGGATATCACTAAAGACCTGCTTGTGGTTTTTTGCTTCATACGGCTATGTTTTCAGATGCCTCATTTCCCCATAATGCTTACGGAGATGACCCCTTAAGCCCCTGGCAGGTGTGGCCTCATCAATCAGGTTTCTGGGTATTCAACAGAAACTGTTTGTTCTGCATTTCATTTCTCTCCTTAACGGGGAGGACTCTTGCTTCGTTGTGTAGGTGGTGATCTGGGGGCATAAGAAGACAGCCCGTAGTGGTACTGAGGGCAATGTTTTGGCAGGCCTGCATTTTCTTCCAGTAACCTTTAGGCTTGGCGACCATATCTGGGATGCGTAGCATGCAATCGGACGGCCAATTGATTTGTAAGTAGTAAGAAGAAACTGAAGAGATCAGGGATATAGTTGTTTATTTTGTTACAAAGCTCATCGATATGTGGGCCAATGCCTGTGGCCATTATTGTTCAGTCATCGGCGTAGGAAAGGATAGGTACTCCTTCTGGTGGGGAAGGTAGCTTTGATATGTAGGAGTTAAACAGAATTGGGGATAGGACACCACCCTGTTGCACCCCTTGCTAAATTCTTCTTGGTTTGGATGTTACGTTCCAGAATTGCTCCGATGCTTGTAGACCAGACAGATAATTTGCGGTCCACCTTTTGAGACTTGGAGGAAGGGGAGAACCTTCCAGGCGTTGCAGTAACGTGCCGTGGTTGGCCGTATCAAAAGTTGTTGACAAGTATAATGCAACGAGTACTATCCTATGGTGGGGGTTTGATTTAATCCACAATTTATCTGTGTAGTAATGGCATTTAGCGCGGTGGTAGTGCTGGCAAGGTGTAAATTTGCATTAAAATAAAAAAGCAGAATGGCTTCAAGTGTCTTGGCTACTGGCCTTTAATAGCGGAACTATCCTGGCCATTTTCCATTTTTCGGTGGATGAAACTTCAGCACTAGTGCCTTTTCTTTAAACAGAGCTCTAAAAAAGGAAGATTTAGACTTAGAAAATTTTATTGAATTGATTTCTAATTTTGACTTTTATTGTTCTTTTTTCTTCTTAGCAATCAAATACTTCAACCTGCTCTCATCACAAGTTGCAAAAAGAGCTTCAGTAAGCATAATTTTAGAAAAGGTAAATAAAGCCTGTCTCTGAAAGTTATATTGAATCTATAACTAATCTTGACTTTATTTTTTCTATTTTTTCAATAGCAAACATATCGTTCGGAGCATCATAAGGGACATCATCAGAACCACTTCTGCTGACAAGGAAGAAAATATTTTTTGTTGCATATTAGTTTAAGTTATATAGCTACAAATAATATTAAGAAAATTTTAAAGTTCCAATGAAAGTGAATATTTTTCACTCACTGAAAACGAGTAATTAATGCTAGTATATACCAAAAGAAAGGTAATATGATTACTTTTCTTTCGATAATACTATCGTTAAAATTGATAAACGATTTAGAGACACATAAATGTAACTAGTAAAAATGTTGAAAAATTTTATAAAGTTGTAACGAAAGTGAATATTTTTCACTCATTGTAAACGAGTAATAAATGTGTGTATATATCAAAAGAAAGGTAATTTGATTACTTTTCTTTCGGTACTACTATCGTTTAAATATACATCCGACTTTTTAAAATTTTTGGAAAATAAAGGATACATGTATATAGCTAGGGAAAACTTGGTAAATTTTGTAAAGTTGTAAGAAAAGTGTGTGTTTTTTACTCCTTGCAAATGATTTTCAAGTTTAAGCATATACCAAAAGAAACATAATTAAATTATTATACTTTTGATAGTACTGTCAATAGAATCAAAAAGTTGTATCCCAAAATTTTGTATATTTTAAAAAAACACCTCTGTAATAAGAAGTTTGTTTGCAAAGTTATACAAGTATTTTTCCTTCATTTGTTAAAAATAACTGGCTGGCTCTCTGATAAATATCAAAGTTTATTAAATCGAGTGATCAAAAAGCTAATAGTTCCTTTATTAGATAATATAATTAAAAAGATAGTTATCACAATAATCCTTAGTTATAATTGATTTGAAAAATTTTGCTTATCGATTGATTGGTTTTTAATGGAAATGCTCTTTTGAAAGTTCGACCTAATCTGCTTTGATACTTTATCAATTATCGAATTAATTACTTTGATAAATAAACAAATGTCATTTTAATGTCAAAAATCCGAATATTACGCTATTATTCGAAATTATTTTATTTAAATGTTATTTGTATTTATTTTTAAATTTATATAAAAAAATATTATAGTTTAGTAAATACTTAAAAAAAAATTGTGATTACAAATAATTTATATTTATGTTATTTAATAACTTTAAGACAGTTTTATCTTAAAATTTATGTGCGATGAAGACAAATTTAATGTAAAAAGTCCTTTTAACAGATGTATTGTGAACATTTTATGATAAAACGGCCTTTTAAACAATTGTATATGAATTTTTATTTTATTAAATAAACGTTTTCATTAAAAATTAAAAAAAGTTTGAAGATTTTTTGGGTATTTTGGAGTTTTGTTTTAGGTATTTTTTGGTTATTTTGGTAAACATTTTGGATATTTTTTAGACATAAAATTTTTCCGATTTGACATCCCTACAAAAATACAACCATGTGTTATGGGAAATTTTCATTTAGAGAGGTGCAGCTATGCATTTTTCCTTATGGCACTTTGGTATAAGTGCGAGAATGATGCGCGATCACACGTACACGGCTCGCTCAAGGAGAAAATGGATAAAATCCGCACATTGCCCATACAAAATTATTCATATTTTTATTCACTTTTTTACTCAGTCTTTGACGCAGGTTTGGTTGGCAGGGTATTGTTCAAATTTATATAAAATATGGAAATGTGTATGTAACATATTTTCATTTTGAAAATTGTTTCTATGTTTGAATTTTGATTATTATATAAGTGTTTGTGTGGATATGTTTAAAAGGGCGTACACTTGTTCGATTTTTTGAAAATGTATTTGTAAGGGGAACAACTGTACGTAACTCGTTGAAAAAAATATTGTAACGAGTTCAGGTTTTGAATTTGGAAAATTGTTTTGAGAATTAGAATTAAATAGATTGTTGAATTGAACGGCCGTATTATCATTATAATTTACGGTATCTTGCGGCATCCTTACAAATATATTTTAGGGACAATCAGTACTTTCTCCAAATACTCAGTATTCTGTAATTAAACAATATAGCCAAGCAATAACGTAACAGACCGATAATGCTTCCAATGCCTAAAAAGACAAGCGAGCAAAATTGTGGTGTAAGTTGCAATAATATTTATAGCGGGTGTTATTTGTTATATTAGTATACTGAATCAATGAAAGGCTAGAAAAGAATAATACAATTCTCGGCATGGTATACAGGCTGCATCACCAGCATCGTAGTTTTATCAAACTAGACTATCCATTCCCACATCTCCACTTGCGGAAGTTAGAAGAAACCCATCTAAACAACATCGGCAGGTGTGATGCGATATTAGTTTAATATGAATAATTCAATAAAAATTTACTTTAACACAACCAAAAGGTATGCGGCAGCTAATAAAAAGCTATTTATTGATTCTACCTATGTGTGTGTACATCTACACACGATCATAATCAAATCAACAGAGGTTTGGTGTTTGCATCTTAACATTTGGGAAGGCAATGGCTGGCCTTAGCGAGCCTTAGCTTGCAACAGCTGGCATTAGCTGACCAAAAAGCTTACATTATCTAGCCACACACGTTGGGCGCCAAAAATTTATGTAACCTACCCCCGCAGAGAAGGGGTATATAATGTTTGTATGTGTGTGTGATTCCCCATACATGTACGCATACACATATGAAGAGGCACGTTACCATTGGATGGAATTCTGGTAACCACACAGGCAGTTGAGAGGTCACCGCGGGGGAGTCCTCTTAACCGTAGCTCCTTCGGGATGGGGTGGGTTTTTGCCATGTCTCAACCGACATTA
The DNA here is from genome assembly GCF_040869045.1 of Eurosta solidaginis. Taxonomy (NCBI): domain Eukaryota; kingdom Metazoa; phylum Arthropoda; class Insecta; order Diptera; family Tephritidae; genus Eurosta; species Eurosta solidaginis. The sequence continues at coordinate 214,523,061 of NC_090324.1, read as the reverse complement.
CATAAAGTTTAATTTTAGGACTCCAAACAAGAATCTAAGTACAGGAGCTACCATGCCTTAACTCAAAAACTAGATACCTATGTACTAAACAAAACAAAACAACGAGATCGGTAACTAACCAAACAACGAACTTTAAATGCTAAAGGGGTGAAAGCGGACATCTGTTTAAGTGACTATTGGGGCGAGGTCTAAGATGATAGTGAACACTAGCTGTGTCTAACCTACCATGATTTTCGATGCGAATATAATTTGAAGATCCCGAAAAAACGAATACTACCTTTTATGTTATCAACACATTTGCCTCCAGGAACATACAAGAAAAACTTACAAATTGATTTTTTCAAATCGATAACAATTCAACGTTTATTAAATATAATAATTAATTGCCAAACTACAATCAAAAATTCAATCCTTAATCTTATTTGGAAAGATGTTTAGGATTAACCTTAATTCTTAATATTCGTTACGAAAATATACAAAGTATTTAGGACAACCCTAACATTACACGCTTATTAGCGGCTTATATATACAGGGCAGATAGAAACTCTGGTTATAATTTAACTATCTTTCAGGTGGCTAGTCATACCAAGCTATCATAAAAAAAAACACTAGCTTACGCTTTTTACTTATATTAAGGTTTCATATTTATGTAACATTACTTGTTTTTTTTCTATTTTTCCCTTCTTCTGTTTTTTTCAACTATAACTAGGATATGTCTATAGGTAAGTGCGTAAATGTGTATGTGCATGGACTAAAATCAGCTGGGGGCATTTCATAACAAGTGTTATTTCTAACAATTAAAATAAATTTTATTTTTTTTCTTAAGGTTTATAACTTCAATGTGGATTAAAATTTTGGACCAAAACCATAATTGAATAGAAAACGTTTCCATTATCTGACGTAATAAATTAATTTAAATAAATTAACATGGTTTTCAAAAACTATTAACAACAACTTGGTTGAAAATCAAAGCAAAAAAAATTCAAACAATAACAAAAGGCAACAAAGATATTGGTACAATATTACTTACATATTTTATGGTGGTAGGTATGTATGTGGGTGATGCAATCCAGCGATGAAACGCCTTTAAGCGGTGTTGATGCAGTTGAAATATCTGTTTGACAAATTTCTTGCTTTGGTTTTGTTTTTGGGCTATGATGTGACTTACACTGTAAGGGAGTGCGATCGCTTACCGTGACACATAAAACCATTCGGTAGCCGCAAAATTTAATTTGAATATTTTTGTTAATCAAAATTTATTTATTAATTTTTTTTTGGTTTTTAACTAATTTTATGTTTTTTTTTTTTGTTTTGTGGGGAAAGACGCGGTTAGGTATGCCTACCACACATATGCACCCAAATATTTTCACATTTCGTGTTTTAAGTAACTTTCGATTTATTATTAGTTTATTTTTTTTTTACGATATTACACATTTACTCTCTTCTCTTCTTCTTTTTTTTTTTTTTACTTCTAATGTTCCTTTCTTTCTATCGTGCCTTGTAGTTACTTTTAACTACTTTAAATTTCGTGTTACTTTATATTAAGCTTTTGTAATTAAATTTATATCTTTTCTTCTACAAAATCTTGTGTTTAACACTAATTTTTACAACTTTTTGTAGTTTTTTTTCATTTATTTCACTGCGCTAAACTTATTATTTTAATTTCTTTTTTTTCCCTATGACAATTTTAATTTTTGTCACACTGTACACTAATTTGTTCTGCAAGTGGGTGGTGGATGGCAAACAGCGACGAAAATTCTGCCTATTTCATGTGCGCCTGATGGTGCTTGGATGAGCTGGGGTAGTAGAAACAAGCCCCGCGATCCTTCTAAATTCTTAATCTTCGTTTGTCACTTTGGTATTAATGGAGGCTCACACTGGATGCTCATCAGCTCCAATGGGTATAAATGGTTCGTAACCAAAAAGCTTCCACACCCTCACCCATGTGCAACGGGAAAATGACTTCCAGCTGGTGAGGAGGCGATGAGTGTGGGTAGGAATTTCTGCCTATTTGGTAGTCACGCCTATTGAAAAAAATACCCTATAATTATTTCCTATCTAAAGAGATTTAAATAAAATTTTTTTACCTTATTAAGAGAAAACAAAGCCCATGTGATTTGCGCGAACTGCCTGAATATCTTTAGTGGAGCTGTCCGTGTGGTACGATGAAAAACAGGAAGGAGAGGCTAACTGTAGCCGTTCAGGCTCTTTTATACCCTCGGACTTCCTATCTTTTGGCTTCTGTTTTTGACATTTTCCTAACTTCGTTTGAGAAAATGTTTAATGTCACTTAAATGATCACATGAATGATTTGATTTTGCTACTTTTTGCAATTTTCCTAGCCTACGCGACATATTTAACTAACTCTGGTGCATTTCAGCATTTGCAAGTTTCGGACAGGTTTACCTTGGGAAAATCCAAGCGATTATTGTTCACTTTCAGCCAATAGGTGACAATTTGTCGTTTTTACTAGACGTAATCAATTAAATACCCTAGAGCGGCATTAAAGTTCTTAAATCAATTTCTCGCATGCGAGACATTTTATTTCAAAAGGGGATCGGTACACTCCAAAAGACATATTGCAGCCCAAGCGACCATTACACTTTTAACATGTTATCCCAGTTCTTTGGATTTTCGGTCGTCGTTCGTAGACATTTTAAAATGATTTGATTTGCTCGTTCAGCTTGCCCATTTGCGCGTGGAGTAGGAAAGCAGTTTTAGTATGATTAATATTGTCTTGATAAAATTTAGTAGCCTTGAATGTTGCAATTAATTATGTAGATTAGTTGAGAAGAAAGGCCGCGGTTAATGAATAAAACTTCCTTCTGTTTTGTTTTATATTCATAAATTTTAATTTTGGTCGATATTTCGACTTCAATCTGAAGTCATCATCAGGGACATATGGACAGTCGATCATACATGTCCATATGTCCCTGATGATGACTTCAGATTGAAGTCGAAATATCCACCAAAATTAAAATTTATGAATATAAAACAAACCAAAAGGAAGTTTTATTCATTAACCGCGGCCTTTCATCTCAACTAATCTACATAATTAAATGATTAAATTGTTTTCGGTACGAAATTCTTCCAATGCTTTTGACGTAAATAACGTTACTCTGTCGGTTATTATGTGTAATGGTAGACCAAAATATGATGACATTTCAATTAAAGCTTTAAGGACGTGGACTTTTTTGTATCTCGGACAGGTTTTTTAACGAACGACTAGAAATTTGCTCAAGGCGTCAGAAATGGTAAGTACGTAACAATTTCCTCTTTTACTTCGGACAAGCAACCTAAGTGATTCAAATATATTCGATAGAACGGGACGGGTTTAATGGAGTAGATGTGAAGGCTACCTTCACATTTCCCAGAATGTTGCGTTTGGTAGCAACATTTTATACATGCTTCTATGTAGCTTTTGACAAACCTTATCATATTCGTGAAGCAGTACGTTTTCTTGATGCGCCCGAGTGTCTATTCTAGTGCTGTATGCCCAGCCTGATCGTGGCAGAACTGAACAATGCGCTATCGCACACCCTTTGGGACTACAACTTTTAGATCATAGGATTCCTTATGATAGAGATGGTGATTTCGTAGTTGATAGTCGGTTTTGATCAATTTTTCGTTTGGTGAATTTGTTTTGCCATTCAGAACATTTAAAATATCTCGAAGTTTTTCATCTTGAATCTGAATCGTCAATAACCAATCGTTGATATCGCAGTTAATGTTTAGTATACAACCAGCTGGGTCGACCTCATTCGCAGGTTGTTCGGGCATGCGGCTTAAAGCGTCCACATGTTGCAATCTGCTACCTTGGCGATGTATGCACTCATAGTCATACTCAAGTAGTTTTAGCCACCACGGTGCGATTTTCGTTTTCAGCTCTTTACGCTCTCTTACGTGTGCAATTGCGGAGCAGTCAATGATAAGACGAAAATATTTGCCTAGTACAATGGCGACTAAAATAACATACTGGGCGCCATTCGTTAACATCGACGGATTGGAGTAGTACACCCGCAAGACCAATAATACTTACATCTGCATGTATTTAATGCTGTGCAATATAATCGTACAAAACAAGGAGGGCTCGTTTGCAAGGATATGAATAAGTTTACCGAAAGAGCGAGGCTGCTCAGGACACCATGTGAATTTGTCCTGATTTGTCAATAATATAGAAATAGATTTCGATATAATAGCATAATCCTTCACACATTTCATGAAAAAACACGTGAGGCACAAAAAACGTCTTACCTTCGTTATGTTGGTTGCTTGCTGAAAAACCTATTTCCCGCGAGGTGTGAAAATTCTTCTTCCATATTCGGCATGGGGAAGGGTGGTTTTACCGTAATTTTATTAAGGCAAAGATAGTCTACGCATAGTCGGTGCCCATTATTTTTCTTTTCTACCAAAACTACGGGAGACGAATATGGGGTTTCACTTAATCGGATAATTTCGTTTTCTAATAGCTGGGCTATTATTTTCGATATTATAGGTCGCTTGCAAAAAGGTACGTGATATGGCTTCAACTGAATAGGCGTATCACTTTTTAAATTAATAATTTTAGAGATACCGCATTTTCCTATATTCGCAATATTTTACGCAAAACCTCCACGAAATTCATTCATAATGTTTTCGAACTGCTTATTTTGTTTTTCGGTTAACCCGTTTGGAGTATTGATATTACAAATTTGCTCAACACGGCACTGATCATTTTCTATTATAAGGTGTTTGATACAGCCTTACCGAGGAGTACGTTCTCACAAATAAGGACATCATTAATAACTTTCATATCTACTTCATGCTGTTGTTCATCAATGGTTAGTAACCCATTTATTTTACGCGCGGAAACATATTCGCCACCATCAAAACTTCTCAACACTGTTACTTCGTTTTTAAGGATCCTTATGCGGTTTGCGAAGGTTTTCCGTATTAATGTACGCGTGCTACCTGGGTCAACGAATGCACACGTAGCATGACCATTCACATTTATTTGTTTGTATATACCGTCACTTTTATTTTGGACATGTTTTTCCACGACTGCGTTTTCAATATTTTTTTACCTTAGTTTTGGCAAAACATTCTTCGGTTTTATGGGTCGTACGTTGACACTTTGCACATCTTGGTTCCTTTTGTTGTTCGGGGCAATCTACGGCACGATGCACGACTTTACCACAATTGTAGCCCTTTAAAATTTTTGCTTGTTGTTGTTTAGAATTTGGCAAATTATTATTATTGTTTAAATGAACCGATTGAGGCTTAGATACGGTTGAGGACGTTTTTGATATACATCGTTATATACACTGTAACTCTTGATATCTTTTAACAAATCTTGACACCGTAAGTACACATTTGATATTTTTCGTTTGAAACCATATATATATTAATACGCTAACAAAATTTTCATGCAATCAATTGACAGGCTGTTTCGCATACTTAGCATACGTAAAATCATATAAAAGTTATATGAATCGATTCGTATTGATCAGCCGCTGTACATAGGCCTATTTTTGTTAACAAGCATTATTCTATTTGTTTATAATTAATAGAAAGTTTTTTGTAAATTCGAACAATTAATACAAATATCGTAATTCATTATCGTGCACAAGCGCCTCATCTTTGGGAACAATTATCTAAGTTTGCTAATGCGAATTTCAAAGACCTAAACCTTTATGCACAAGCGCGCCGTCTTTGGGAACAATTATCTAAGTGTTTAATGTGAATTTCAAATTTTATGTATCCCCGCTAAATTCTAAGGCACAAATGTTTCACCTGCTTACAAATACGGTTTCCCATTGTTGCCGCTTACCTATAATAGCCTCTACCAAAATCCTAAAAAAATGTTCCAAAATAATTTATAGCGTACCAAAAACCTTAAATAGAATTAATTTTTGACCGGCCCATTTTTTGTGGCAAATTTTACCTACACGTAAATACATAAGTCTTTATTTAACAGATTCTTTGTTTTTTATTTTAGTTGTTTTCAAAAAAACATGAAATCACAAATAATGAGTTAACTTTTGTTGAAACTTAGTAATTTATTTATAACAATTAATGGCAAATTTGCTCGAAAATGTTGTTGCATTTGCAGATTTAATCCACATTTTAGATAAAGTACGTCTTATACTGAACAAAAAAAAAAAGTTACAAAAATATAACATTACATTTTTTATATTGCCTTTTATGCTAATTACGAAACAAAAAAACGTCCCAAAAACTTTTTTAATTTTAGGTCAGAGCGGCAACCGGCATCATAGCGGCCGTCTTGCATAGGCAGCATATTACCCACTATCTACATATTAATACCCTAACAAAATTTCCATACAATCAGTTGACACGTACCTACACGTAAATACATAAGTCTTTATTTAATAGATTCTTTGTTTTTTATTTTAGTTGTTTTCAAAAAACCATGAAATCACAAATAATGAGTTAACTTTTGTTGAAACTAACTAATTTATTTATAACAATTAGTGGCAAATTTGCTCGAAAATATTGTTGTATTTGCAGATTTAATCCTCATTTTAGATAAAGTACGTCTTATACTGAACAAAAAAAAAAAGTTACAAAAATATAACATTAAATTTTTTATATTGCCTTTTATGCTAATTACGAAACAAAAAAACGTCCCAAAAACTTTTTTAATTTTAGGCCAGAGCGGCAACCGGTATCATAGCGGCCGTCTTGCATAGGCAGTATATTACCCACTATCTATATATTAATACGCTAACAAAATTTCCATACAATAAAAAATCTTAAAAAGAATTAATTTTTGACCGGCCCATTTTTTGTGGCAAATTTTACCTACACGTAAATACATAAGTCTTTATTTAACAGATTCTTTGTTTTTTATTTTAGTTGTTTTCAAAAAAACATGAAATCACAAATAATGAGTTAACTTTTGTTGAAACTAACTAATTTTTTATAACAATTAATGGCAAATTTGCTCGAAAATGTTGTTGCATTTGCAGATTTAATGCTCATTTTAGATAAAGTACGTCTTATACTGAATAAAAAAGAAAAAATTACAAAAATATAACATTACATTTTTTATATTGCCTTTTATGCTAATTACGAAACAAAAAAACATCCCAAATACTTTTTTGATTTTAGGTCAGAGCGGCAACCGGCATCATAGCGGCCGTCTTGCATAGGCAGCATATTACCCACTATCTATATATTAATACCCTAACAAAATTTCCATACAATCAATTGACACGTACCTACACGTAAATACATAAGTCTTTATTTAATAGATTCTTTGTTTTTTATTTTAGTTGTTTTCAAAAAAACATGAAATCACAAATAATGAGTTAACTTTTGTTGAAAGTAACTAATTTATTTATAACAATTAATGGCAAATTTGCTCGAAAATATTGTTGCATTTGCAGACTTAATCCTCATTTTAGATAAAGTACGTCTTATACTGAACAAAAAAGAAAAAGTTACAAAAATATAAGAGTAAATTTTTTATATTGCCTTTTATGCTAATTACGAAACAAAAAACGTCCCAAAAATTTTTTTGATTTTAGGTCAGAGCGGCAAGCGGCATCATAGCGGCCGTCTTGCATAGGCAGTATATTACCCACTATCTATATATTAATACGCTAACAAAATTTCCATACAATCAATTGACAGGCTGTTTCGCATACTTAGCATACATAAAATCATATAAAAGTTGTATGAATCGATTCGTATTCGTCAGCCGCAGTGCATAGGCCTATTTTTGTTAACAAGCATTACTCTATTTGTTTATAATTAATAGAAAAAGTTTTTTGTAAATTCGAACAATTCATACAAATATCGTAATTCATTATCGTGCACAAGCGCACCATCTTTGGGAACAATTATCTAAGTTTGCTAATGCGAATTTCAAAGACCTAAACCTTTATGCACAAGCGCGCCGTCTTTGGGAACAATTATCTAAGGGTTTAATGTGAATTTCAAATTTTATGTATCCCCGCTAAATTCGAAGGTACAAATGTTTCACCTGCATACAAATATGGTTTCCCATTGTTGCCGCTTACCTATAATAGCCTCTACGAAAATCCTAAAAAAATTTTCCAAAATAATTTATAGCATACCAAAAATCTTAAATAGAATTAATTTTTGACCGGCCCATTTTTTGTGGAAAATTTTACCTAAACGTAAATACATAAGTCTTTATTTAACAGATTCTTTGTTTTTTATTTTAGTTGTTTTCACAAAAACATGAAATCACAAATAATGAGTTAACTTTTGTTGAACCTAACTAATTTATTTATAACAATTAATGGCAAATTTGCTCGAAAATGTTGTTGTATTTGCAGATTTAATCCTCATTTTATATAAAGTACGTCTTATACTGAACAAAAAAGAAAAAGTTACAAAAATATAACATTACATTTTTATACTTTTCATGAAAATGAAATGGTATATTAATTTCGTCACGAAACCCAAAATTGTAAGTCCTTAAAGGAAAATAGATATACCCACCATTAAGTATACCGAAATAATCAGGATGAAGAGCTGAGTTGATTTAGCCATGTTCGTCTGTCCGTCTGTCTGTTGTATGCAAACTAGTCCCTCAGTTTTTGAGATATCTTGATAAAATTTGGTGAGCGGATGTATTTGGGTGTCCGATTAGACGTTTGTCGGAACCCACCGGATCGGACCACTATAGCATATATCCTCCATACAACCGATTTTTCAGAAAAAGAGTATTTTTGTAATATCTTACCCAATTTAACAGATTGAAGCTTCAAACTTCACCATATACTTTCGTATATTGCACATATTGTTTCCTGTAAAAATTTATGAGATCGGTCGTATATATAGTATATATCCCGCACAACAGATTGTTCAGATAAGGAACTTTTCGTAATTACTGCCCTATTTTAAGAGCTAGAGGCTTCAAATTTCAACGAATGCTTACGTATATAGCATATATTGTTGTCTGAGAAAATCATAAGGATCGGTGGTATATATAGTATATATATGGTGGTATATATAGTATATATATATAGTATATATATATATTTTTTCGCAAATTTTAGCCCCATTTTAACAGCTAGAAGCTTCAAATTTCACCGAATATTTACGTATATAGCATATATTGTTGTCTGAAAAAATCATAGAGATCGGTTGTAGATATGTTATATATCTCATACAACCGATTGTTCAGATAAGAAACTTTTCGCAATTAACAGCTAGAAGCTTCAAATTTCACGAAATGCTTACGTATATAGCATATATTGCTGTCTGAAAAAATCATAGAGATCGGTGGTATATATATTATATACCCCATATAAACTCTAATTTTTGCCCCCTTTTTACGGCTAGAAGCCTCAAAATTCATCAAATTTCATCACATAGTTACGTTTACGTCATATATTGTTGAAATACGTGATTCGTAGTCATAGTTTTTACACGCAGACCACAAAAACCCTGAAACTTTGCATCCTCACACAAAGTACCTACTTGTTTTTATACCTTTCATGAAAATGAAATAGTATATTAATTTCGTCACGAAACCGAAAATTGTAAGTCCTTAAAGGAAAATAGATAGACCCACCATTAAGTATACCGAAATAATCAGGTTGAAGAGCTGAGTTGATTTAGCCATGTCCGTCTGACCGTCTGTCTGTTTGTATGCAAACTAGTCCCTCAATTTTTGAGATATCTTGATCAAATTTGTTGAGCGCGTGTATTTGGGTGTCCGATTAGACATTTGTCGGAACCGACCGGATCGGACCACTATAGCATATATCCTCCATACAACCGATTTTTCAGAAAAAGAGGATTTTTGTAATATCTTACCCAATTTAACAGATTGAAGCTTCAAGCTTCACCATATACTTTCGTATATTGCACATATTGTTGCCTGAAAAAATTTATGAGATCGGTCGTATATATAGTATATATCTCCCACAACAGATTGTTCAGATAAGGAACTTTTGTAATTACTGCCCTATTTTAAGAGCTAGAGGCTTAAAATTTCAACGAATGCTTACGTATATAGCATATATTGTTGTCTGAAAAAATCATAAAGATCGGTGGTATATATAGTATATATATGGTGGTATATATAGTATATATATATAGTATATATATATTTTCGCAAATTGTAGCCCCATTTTAACAGCTAGAACCTTCAAATTTCACCGAATATTTACGCATATATCATATATTGTTGTCTGAAAAAATCATAGAGATCGGTTGTATATATAGTATATAACTCATACAACCGATTGTTCAGATAAGAAACTTTTCGCAATTTATACCCCATTTTAACAGCTATAAGCTTCAAATTTCACCGATTTCTTACGTATATAGCATACATTGTTGTCTGAAAAAATCATAGAGATCGGTTGTATATATAGTATATTTCTCATACAACCGATTGTTCAGATAAGAAACTTTTCGCAAATTCTACCCCATTTTAACAGCTATAAGCTTCAATTTTCACTGATTGCTTACGCATATAGCATATATTGTTGTCTGAAAGATCATAGAGATCGGTTGTATATATAGTATATATCTCATACAACCGATTGTTCAGATAAGAAACTTTTCGCAATTTCTACCCCATTTTAACAGTTATAAGCTTAAAATTTCACCGATTGCTTACGTATATAGTATGTATTGTTGTGTCAAAAAATCATAGAGTTCGGTGATATATATAATATATGTGGGGTTCAAAAGGTATTAACACGCTCTTTTCTTTAAAATTACGTCAAATTGTTTGTATTTCATTTATTTCGGTTTTACAATTAACATTTCAAGTTCGTATTATTTTGCGTTGTACGCTACTATTTTAGGTTACATAGACACGTTTAGTTCACATTTACACATGTTTTAGTTCAAATTTATTTATTTAGTTAAACATTTTTACTTTGCACTTATGCTTCGGCATATACAAAAAAGAAGTTATTTTTACTTGCCGTGGCGCGTCCGATTCACTACTCAACTTCATATAAACTGTCCTCAAGCGCAAACTATGACTTTGAAATTTGTCTATTCGCTATTTTAAAAGTTCCGTTATCCCTTTGTTGCTTGTTTGCATTTTATCTTATTTATTCATGTTTCTGCAGTTAGTCCGTTGTCCGCCTGCAGTCGCTTTATGACATACAGTATTGTAAAATGTCTTAATTACTTTAAGGCTCCCACATCCGGCCATCCTGAGTTTAGTTCGCCTCGAACGATGGGTCGAATGCTTTCATGTACTCCGCAACCGTTGTACTACGTCTTGGACCCTCGTGGTCTCCTACCTTCTCCACTTCGTATCTACCGTGATTCAATTTCTTGGTAACTCTATATGGTCCTAAGTACTTTGGTTTCAGTTTTAACCCTGCGCCGAACTGGGTACGCTTGATGGCTACCAGTTGGCCTAGTTTATACTCTATTTCCCGTTTTCGTTTAGCGTTAAAATTTCTCTTGTTTTCTTCTTGAATCTTCTCTATGTTCTCTTTTGCCGTCTGTCGGACTTCATAACGTTCACTATCTATCTCTTCGACTCTAAGTTCTTCTAACATTTCCCTAAGTTCTGGTACATCCGGAACCCTCATTTCTAACCCCGTTAGGATTCTAAAGGGTGAGAATTTTGTAGTTCTGGGAGGAGTATTATTTATAGCGCGTTGTACTCTATCTACATGTTTGTACCAGGACTTTGGATCGTCGACGCAGAGTTTAGTTAGCATTGGCAAAATAACTCTATGAATCCTCTCGACTTGACCGTTACCTCTAGGGACACCTGTGGCTATGTTTAAAAGTTGTATATCTTCGCTTACGCAATATTCCCTGAAGGAATTTGACGTAAACGCGGTACCCCTGTCAGAAATAATACGTTTCGGATTGCCGAAAACTGACGACTGCCCTTTTAGTATGTTGATCACCGATTCTGCGCCCGTTTTCTTCGTCGGATAAAGCCATGTGAACTTTTAGAACGCATCGATTACAACAAATAGGTAATTGTATTGCTTGTTTTTCGTTTCCATTGGCCCTAAGTGGTCTACATGATAAGTACCCAATGGTTGGTCCTCCTTATTGATCGGAGTCAGAAATCCCTCTTTTTTCCCCGCCTTCGCTTCCGAGACAATACATTCCATGCACGATCTAACAAACTTTGCTACATTCTTTGACAACTGTGGCATGTAATACTTTTACTCGATTGCTTCTTGAGTTTTTTTGTTAGAAAAATGTACCTGGTTATGCGCGGTTCGTATAATTTCGTCCTCCATCTGAGATGGGATAACCACTAACGTCTTAACTGGATCTTTGAATAAAATGTCATTGTATAGGTAATAATCTTCGTAAGGACCTGTTTCTAGTACTTTCCTAACTGCCTTAATCCAATCATCGTCCATCTGAGCTAACTTCAACCGACGACTTAATGTATCCTCCAATAGCAAGCACGACATTCTACTGAGCGCGTCTACATATCTCATTTTTGTTCCGCTACGGTGTTCGATTGTGTAATCAAAATCCTGCAAATAAAAAGCCCAGCGTGAAACTCTGAACGGTACATCACGCTTTTTTAACGTCATCGTGAATGCATTGCAGTCGGGTACGATTTTAAATTTGATGCCTATCAGGTAAACCCTCCATTTTTTTAGTGCCTCAATTATTGCTAAAACTTCCAACTCATACGAGTGGAGTGTTTCCTCAAATGGTTTAGTTTTCCTGCTCATATATTGCACAGGATGAAATTCTCTATCGTCGACGTCTCTTTGCAATAAAACCGCGCCATAGCCGTACATACTTGCATCTGTGTGGACCTCAGTGACTGCTTTAGGGTTATATAAAGCTAAAACCGGGGCCGTAACCAAAGCTACTTTAAGTTGCTGGAATGCGGCTAGCTCCTCGTCTCCCATCTGAAACCTATTGTCTTGGCGGAGAAGCTCAGGTAGCGGCTTTGCTATAATCGCGTAACCTTCAATAAACCTTCTGAAATACGACGTTAACCCTAAAAAGCGCTGAAGACTTTTCTTTGAAGTTGGTACCGGAAAACCCTCTACTGCCTTTGTCTTTGCTAAACATGGCTTAATTTTGCTATTTTCTATCACATAACCTAAGAATTCAACTTTTTTCTTCAAGAACTGACATTTTTCCCATTTTATCTTCAAACCACTTGCGGATGCAACTTCCAGAACGAGTTCCAAGCTCTTCATGCCTTCCATTTCGTCTTTCGTCGGAATAATGAAGTCATCCATGTATACGACTACCACGCCTGATTGTATTAGAGGGCGTAATACTGCCGTTATGTACGGTGAAAAAACTGCGGGTGAGTTGGAAATTCCGAATGGGACATAGAGGAACTCGTATTGACCACTATGGGTCACGAACGACGTATATTTTCTGGAATCTTTCTCTATAGGCACGTGGAAGAACCCATTTGACAGGTCGATCGTCGTGAAGACTTTGGCGCCTTGAAGTCGTTCTAAAACGTCGTCAATTAACGGCATAGGGAAATTGTCTCTATAGATTTTTTCATTTAACTGGCGGTAATCGCAACAAAGTCTTTTACTTCCGTCTTTTTTCGATACCAAAACCACAGGTGACGCATATTCCGAAGAGCTGGATTGGATGATGCCTTCTTCCAGCCACTTCGCAATTTCGGCGTCTACCCAACACCTATCTTCATATGAAAGTCTCCGTGGCCTTTGATATACTGGCTTTTCATCGGTTAAAATGATCTTCATTTCTATTGGAGACATTTTACTTCTCACGGGTACATAACTTTTAACTAAAGACCTAATTTTTGCCTCTTGGAGTGCATCTAAGTGCGCCAGATCTAACTCTTTCTCTCTTTCTTGGCTTTCCGCCGTGCATATATTTCCAAATTCATTAAAAAGTTCGAACGTCTCTTCTTTTCTACCAACAACTGACTTAGTGTCCATAGCTAATTTGCTATCAACGGCTGACTGTCCACCAGCAACTGTACTACTTCTTTCTATTGTTATTGGCTCACAACTCGCGGACACAGTTCCCCGTTTTCTAAATTGCACTTCATCATTCTTTATTACTATGTCCACCCATTTCAAAACGTCATTGCCAATAATAACACCGAATCTGGAATCTCTCTCGCGAACAACATGAAAGTTAATAACAACTGCGGAGTCATCGAACTCTACTTCGGTCTTAAACCCACCTAAAGTTATCAAGGCTATACCGAATAGTTGATGCTTTTCGTTGGTTAACTCGAATTCGCCTAATGATGCCAACACGTCATATCTAATCAAGCATAAATCACATCCTGTATCTATGAGTGCTGAATGTACGAAGCTCCGAATTTTAATGTCTTTAAAAATAAGTCCGCCCCGTGATACGGTTCTTCTTTTTGTACTCATCATGGTTGCATTAAGCGATTCTGCCTTCAACTCCTTTTTGGGGTTTTTACAATTCGACGCTATATGACCCAGTTGACCGCATTTAAAACAAGTGACTGTAGCCTGGGGACAATTACGCAAAATGTGGTTTGTTTCACCGCACCGAAAACAGCGTTTATCTTGTTGGTGTTGCGCTTGTTTTGGTAACTTCCCAGATTGTTCGCTTGATTTAACTTCAGCTGCTCGGCTACCTCCCCGGATTTTCTCGTAAACTCTTATTTGTTCTTTTAACTCGTTTATGTTTCTTGCCAGGTAGAGATTTGCCTTGTTGGACCTCGTATCTGGCAAGCCATCTATAAAATATTCGATTATGCTAACATCATCTAAATCAATCATTTTCCCTATTTCCATGAGGTTGTACAAGTACTCTTTGTAATCTTCGTTATACTGTTTTCGCCTATTGCGCAACATACGATGCACTTCATTCGCAGATACTGCTGAACCAAATTCTTCTTTTAACGATTTTTTCAAAGAGCCCCAGTCTTTTATACCTTTCTGGCACTGAACAAACATCTTAGCACCACCTTTTAGCAATTGTTTTGCATAAATAAATTTTTGGAATTCATTCCACTGCATTGCTGCAGCGTTCTCCTCAAAAATTTCTAACCAATTCTCTATTGATGCTTGGCCTGAACCTGAAAAACAAGACAAAGAATCTTCGATGTCACGAAGTGTGAAGGGTGTTCTAGTTATTTCACGCACCCCAACGGCAACGGAGTGTACAGAGGAAGCATTCTCGAAGACTTCGTCTTCGTCATCGCTAAGCTCAATTCCATAATGCTCCATAAGTCTGTCTTGAAGGACTACCTTACGACCACTTGTGGAAAGCCCTAGTTCAGTGAGTTTGCTTTTCAAATTAATTACGGTCAACCCTAATATTTCATCTCTACCCATTGTGCCACGGTAAGCTTTATAACTTTTTTTTTGGTATCTACCTTGTTATAATGTATTGAAATGGATATTCTTATTTTTTGCAAAAATTAGTACTAAAAGCAATTCTACAATACAATCGAGTTAGTATATAAACTTATACTTATCGTTAGTTTGTCTCGACAGTGTTCAGCTTTCTCATTTGTAAGTGCGGCATCGGCTCGTATCAACAACTGCAACTTAGTAGGTGTACAGTTTCTTCCATCAACTGCAACATAGGTTCGCCAAATATTATCACTTATCGGAATCGTAGATTTACTGCTGGGCTACTTCGACTTATTCGCCCATGTCAGTACAGTAACACATCAACGGTTGGGCTTTTACTTAGTCGCCCACAACAACAACATTTAATTTTTACTGCTTGGCTACTCGACTTGTTCACCAACAACAGTACAGTCACACATCAACGGTGGGCCTTTTACTTAGTCGCCCACAACAACAACATTTAAGTTTTACTGCTTGGCTAATCGACTTGTTCACCAACAACAGTACAATAACACATCAACGGTGGGGCTTTTACTTAGTCGCCCACAACAACAACATTTAAGTTTTACTGCTTGGCTACTCAACTTGTTCGCCAGCAGCAGTATAGCAACACTTCAAGGTTCGTGTTCCATTGTTCTATTTATTATTTCTTTTTCACGCAAAATATGAGCGATGAGCATAACGGCTTTTCAACGATAGGGTTTTGCATATAGGCACCACAATGTATAACTGTTCTATCGTATGACTTCAATTAAACCCGATATGAATTTTTGGTACAGTTTTATGCAGATATTGCTGCATTTCTAGCACTGAATTTTTCACAACGATCTGTGACAAGCTTTTTTTTTTTTGTATATACGTGTGTGGCTTAACGGCTTTAGCACAAATGATCGGACGGCGCATGAAATAAAATTTTTTATTGAAAAAAAATTTCCGCACTTCTGACACCATTTGTGGGGTTCAAAAGGTATTAACACGCTCTTTTCTTTAAAATTACATCAAATTGTTTGTATTTCATTTATTTCGGTTTTACAATTTACATTTCAAGTTCGTATTATTTTGCGTTGTACGCTACTATTTTAGGTTACATAGACACGTTTAGTTCACATTTACACATGTTTTAGTTCAAATTTATTTATTTAGTTAAACATTTTTACTTTGCACTTATGCTTCGGCATATACAAAAAAGAAGTTATTTTTACTTGCCGTGGCGCGTCCGATTCACTACTCAACTTCATATGAACTGTCCTCAGGCGCAAACTATGACTTTGAAATTTTTCTATTCGCTATTTTAAAAGTTCCGTTATCCCTTTGTTGCTTGTTTGCATTTTATCTTATTTATTCATGTTTCTGCAGTTAGTCCGTTGTCCGCCTGCAGTCGCTTTATGACATACAGTGTTGTAAAATGTCTTAATTACTTTAAGGCTCCCACATATATATGATGGTATATACAGTATATATATATAGTATATATATATTTTTTTTACGATTTCGGCCCCATTTTAACAGCTAGAAGCTTCAAATTTCACCAACTGCTTACGTGTATAGCATATATTGATGTCTGAAAAAATCATTGAGATCGGTGGTATACATAGTATATATCTCATACAACCGATTGTTCAGATAAGAAACTTTGCGCAATTTCTGCCCCGTTTTAACAGCTAGAAGCTACAAATTTCACAAAATGCTTACGTATATAGCATATATTGTGGTCTGAAAAAATCATAGAGATCGGTGGTATATATATTATATACTTCATATAAACTGTCATTTTGACCCCTTTTTTACGGCTAGAAGCTTCAAAATTCATCAAATTTCATCAAATAGTTACGTTTACGTCATATATTTTTGAAATACGTGATTCGTAGTCATAGTTTTTACATGCAGACCACAAAAAACGTGAAGCTTTGCATCCTCACACAGATTACCTACCTATTTTTATACCTTTCATGAAAATGAAATGGTATATTAATTTCGTCACGAAACCGAAAATTGTAAGTCCTTGAAGGAAAATAGATAGACCCACCATTAAGTATACCGAAATAATCAGGTTGAAGAGCTGAGTTGATTTAGCCATGTCCGTCTGGCCGTCTGTCCGTCTGTCTGTTTGTATGCAAACTAGTCCCTCAATTTTTGAGATATCTTGATAAAATTTGGTGAGCGGGTGTATTTGGGTGTCCGATTAGACATTTGTCGGAACCGACCGGATTCGACCACTATAGCATATATCCTCCATACAACCGATTTTTCAGAAAAAGAGGATTTTTGTAATATCTTACCCAATTTAACAGATTGAAGCTTCAAACTTCACCATATACTTTCGTATATTGCACATATTGTTGCCTGAAAAAATTTATGAGATCGGTCGTATATATAGTATATATCCCGCAGAACAGATTGTTCAGATAAGGAACTTTTCGTAATTACTGCCCTATTTTAAGAGCTAGAGGCTTCAAATTTCAACGAATGCTTACGTATATAGCATATATTGTTGTCTGAAAAAATCATGAAGATCGGTGGTATATATAGTATATATATGGTGGTATATATAGTATATATATAGTATATATATATATATTTTCGCAAATTTTAGCCCCATTTTAACAGCTAGAAGCTTCAAATTTCACCGAATATTTACGTATATAGCATATATTGTTGTCTGAAAAAATCATAGAGATCGGTTGTATATATAGTATATATCTCATACAACCGATTGTTCAGATAAGAAACTTTTCGCAATTTCTATCCCATTTTAAAATTTCACCGATTGCTTACGTATATAGCATATATTTTGTTGTCTGAAAAAATCATAGAGATCGGTTGTATATATAGTATATATCTCATACAACCGATTGTTCAGATAAGAAACTCTTCGCAATTTCTACCCCATTTCAACAGCTATAAGCTTCAAATTTCACTGATTGCTTACGTATATAGCATATATTGTTGTCTGAAAAAATCATAGAGATCGGTTGTATATATAGTATATATCTCATACAACCGATTGTTCAGATAAGAAACTTTTCGCAATTTCTACCCCATTTTAACAGTTATAAACTTCAAATTTCACCGATTGCTTACGTATATAGTATGTATTGTTGTGTCAAAAAATCATAGAGATCGGTGATATATATAATATATATATGATGGTATATATAGTATATATATTTTTTTTTTACGATTTCGGCCCCATTTTAATAGCTAGAAGCTTCAAAAATTCACCAACTGCTTACGTGTATAGCATATATTGATGTCTGAAAAAATCATTGAGATCGGTGGTATACATAGTATATATCTCATACAACCGATTGTTCAGATAAGAAACTTTGCGCAATTTCTGCCCCGTTTTAACAGCTAGAAGCTTCAAATTTCACAAAATGCTTACGTATATAGCATATATTGTTGTCTGAAAAAATCATAGAGATCGGTGTTATATATATTATATACTTCATATAAACTGTCATTTTGACCCCTGTTTTACGGCTAGAAGCTTCAAAATTCATCAAATTTCATCAAATAGTTACGTTTACGTCATATATTTTTGAAATACGTGATTCGTAGTCATAGTTTTTACATGCAGCCCACAAAAAACGTGAAGCTTTGCATCCTCACACAGATTACCTACCTATTTTTTATTTTATATTTATCTTAAAAATCGTTTAGATATGTTCAAATTTCACCAAATGATTACGTGTATAGCATATATTGTTGTCTGAGAAAACCATAGATACCGGTGGTATATATAGTATATATCCCATACAACCGATTGTTCAGATAAGAAACTTTGCGCAATTTCTACCCCATTTTAATAGCTATAAGCTTCAAATATCACCGAATATTTACGTATATAGCATATATTGTTGTCTGAAAAAATCAAAGAGATCGGTGGTATAAATAGTATATATCTCATACAACCGATTGTTCAGATAAGAAACTTTTCGCAATTTCGACCCCATTTTAACAGCTATAAGCTTCAAATTTCACCGATTGCTTACGTATATAGCATATATTGTTGTCTGAAAAAATCATAGAGATCGGTTGTATATATAGTATATATCTCATACAACCGATTGTTCAGATAAGAAACTTTTCGCAATTTCTACCCCATTTTAACAGCTATAAGCTTCAAATTTCACTGATTGCTTACGTATATAGCATATATTGTTGTCTGAAAAAATCATAGAGATCGGTTGTATATATAGTATATATCTCATACAACCGATTGTTCAGATAAGACACTTTTCGCAATTTCTACCCCATTTTAACAGTTATAAGCTTCAAATTTCACCGATTGCTTACGTATATAGTATGTATTGTTGTGTCAAAAAATCATAGAGATCGGTGATATATATAATATATATATGATGATATATATATATAGTATATATATATATTTTTTACGATTTCGGCCCCATTTTCAAATTTCACCAACTGCTTACGTGTATAGCATATATTGATGTCTGAAAAAATCATTGAGATCGGTGGTATACATAGTATATATCTCATACAACCGATTGTTCAGATAAGAAACTTTGCGCAATTTCTGCCCCGTTTTAACTGCTAGAAGCTTCAAATTTCACGAAATGCTTACGTATGTAGCATATATTGTTGTCTGAAAAAATCATAGAGATCGGTGGTATATATATTATATACCCCATATAAACTCTAATTTTTGCCCCCTTTTTACGGCTAGAAGCTTCAAAATTCATCAAATTTCATCACATAGTTACGTTTACGTCATATATTGTTGAAATACGTGATTCGTAGTCATAGTTTTTACACGCAGACCACAAAAACACTGAAACTTTGCATCCTCACACAAAGTACCTACCTGTTTTTATACCTTTCATGAAAATGAAATGGTATATTAATTTCGTCACGAAACCGAAAATTGTAAGTCCTTAAAGAAAAATAGATAGACCCACCATTAAGTATACCGAAATAATCAGGTTGAAGAGCTGAGTTGATTTAGCCATGTCCGTCTGGCCGTCTGTCCGTCTGTCTGTTTGTATGCAAACTAGTCCCTCAATTTTTGAGATATCTTGATAAAATTTGGTGAGCGGGTGTATTTGGGTGTCCGATTAGACATTTGTAGGAACCGACCGGATCGGACCACTATAGCATATATCCTCCATACAACCGATTTTTCAGAAAAAGAGGATTTTTGTAATATCTTACCCAATTTAACAGATTGAAGCTTCAAACTTCACCATATACTTTCGTATATTGCACATATTGTTGCCTGAAAAAAATTATGAGATCGGTCGTATATATAGTATATATCCCCCACAACAGATTGTTTAGATAAGGAACTTTTCGTAATTACTGCCCTATTTTAAGAGCTAGAGGCTTCAAATTTCAACGAATGCTTACGTATATAGCATATATTGTTGTCTGAAAAAATCGTAAAGATCGGTGGTATATATAGTATATATATGGTGGTATATATAGTATATATATATAGTATATATATATATTTTCGCAAATTTTAGCCCCATTTTAACAGCTAGAAGCTTCAAATTTCACCGAATATTTACGTATATATCATGTATTGTTGTCTGAAAAAAGCATAGAGATCGGTTGTATATATAGTATATATCTCATACAACCGATTGTTCAGATAAGAAACTTTTCGCAATGTCTACCCCATTTTAACAGCTATAAGCTTCAAATTTCACCGATTGCTTACGTATATAGCATATATTGTTGTCTGAAAAAATCATAGAGATTTGTGGTATATATAGTATATATCTCATACAACCGATTGTTCAGATAAGAAACTTTTCGCAATTTCTACCCCATTTTTTTTTATTTATTTATTTATTATTTAAAGTCGACGAGAAACTATGGTCGACTGCATAATATAAAAGATATATAAATATACAACTCAAAAGATAAAATTTAAGATATATCGAGATTTCAACAATGTTATATTACAAACAAAGAAATATTAATGAACATTACTATTTAATTTCAAAATATAATAATAATAAGAAATATGAGTAGAAATAAGATCTTATGCCGAAATCTTATACTGGCGGAATGCATCAGATTCCGCTCAGCATGATATCGGAATGCAGTGGATTCCAATCTCCCTGTTGGATGCAACAAGATTCCAATCAGCATTTCATGGGAATCCGGCAGTGCTAAGAGTAGTGTAATGAGGATACGCCATCACAAGGCATAAAAAAGTAACATGACCTGTGTTGTTGGAATGCACCGGATTCCAATCAGCTCGATGCCTGACCCATAAGATTATACTGCCGGAATGCATACGATTCCGGTCAGTGACTCATGAAAAAGCATGTTTTTTACTTTGTTGGAATGCACCAGATTCCAATCAACACAGTACTGTCTTGTTCCTTCTTAATGATACATGTTGATAAATGTTCCTCCATCCTTAAGCGAGATAGTTCCTGTTTTTTATCGAAGAAATAAAATGCCGGCAAATTTAATTAGCTTGTATCTCTTAAATTAGATAGGCAAGTATTGCATTACGTATAGTGGCAAAAGTACATTCAAGACTGATGCAGCTATACAAGTCATTGTAGTGCGCGCACCAGATAAGAAGAGGATTATTTTTAGCAAAGTTACGTCGACAAAGGGGTAAATAGAAAGGAACGTAGTCTGGATACTCTAGGGGGAACCGCAAAAAACAAGCGGCTGAGGAGGTCCGCGGAATCAATTTCTCCAATAATGAGCTTATGGATGAACAATACCCCCAGTAATATTCTCCGATTTTCCAGAGTGGGTAAGTTAATAAGAAGAAGTCTACTTCTGTATGGAGGAAGGTGGAGACTTGAGTCCCAATTAAGGCCGCGCAATGCAAATATCAAATATTGCTTTTGAACTGACTCAAGACGCTTTATATGCTTTTGAGAAACAGGGGACCAAACGCATGAGCAATACTCGAGTATTGGACGAACCAGCGATGTGTAAAGAACCTTAGTGAGGTACTTTTAACAAATCCAAGTAAACCCAACGCTTTGTTGGCTATAGATGAAATATGCATGTTAAAATTCAATTTCTGATCAAAAAGGACACCTAGATCATTTGCAATAGATATACGCTCCAAAGGCGTACCATCTATTACATAAGATTTCAATGCTGGCTTCACTCGGTGAAATGTCATATGCTTACATTTAGGACAATTTAAAGCTAGTAAATTTATTGTGCACCAACATTGGAACGAGTCCAAGTCGGCTTGAAGAAGATCCAAGGAACTCAAATCGGTAGGAGAGTAAGTGTAGCAAAGTTTTACATCATCCGCATACATTATAGTATGGGAATATAATATTGTCTGTGGCAAGTCATTAATGAAAAGGGCAAAGAGCAAAGGGCCTAGATGACTTCCCTGGGGTACGCCGGAGGAAACTCCGAACGATTCCGACAGATTGCACTTGAACAGGACTTTTTGGGTCCGGTTAGAAAGATAACTTTTCAGCCACATTAATAGGTGAAACGGAAAGCCCAGTAAATCAAGCTTATGAATAAGCAACTCATGGTTGACGGTATCAAATGCTTTGCTGAAGTCCGTGTAGATGACATCCGTTTGCTTGTTCGCTAAAAATCCTTCCATAACTATAGAGGTGAATACAAGCAAATTTGTAGTGGTTGACCTTTGAAGAATAAAACCGTGTTGGCATGCAGATAAAAGACTAGAACACTGATATTGCAGTTGACTGGTGACAATCTGTTCAAAGACTTTAGGAATGACTGAAAGTTTAGCAATACCCCTGTAGTTTTCAACTTTTGACCTACTACCTTTTTTATGCAGGGGTATAATAAAAGACTGTTTCCAAAGTGCCGGGAATGACGCAGATCCCAGAGATAGCTCAAATAATTTTAAAATAGGCTCATACATGTTTTCGGCGCAGTACCTAAGCACGCAACTAGGAACACCGTCCGGTCCCGGAGAAAAGGTGGGCTTCAAAGATTGAAGACTCTGAAGAACAATATTACCATCAATAGCAGGATTCCTAATGTTATTTGAGCTATCTAAGTGATAGGGATATTGACCGGAATGAAAACCACTGGATGAATACGTGGACTTAAAGAAATCAGAAAATAGTTCAGCAACGTCGTCATCAGTGCAAGCTTTTTTACCTCCAAAGGTTAATGAAGAAGGATGCGCAGAAGTTTTCCGCTTTGAATTTACGAAACTGTAAAACTTTTTTGGATTTCTAAAAAATTGGGCTTTACAACAACTCAAGTAATTTTTATAACAAAGCTGATTAAGACGGTGAAATTTAGAACGAGCTATTAGATATTTAGAGAGGTCTGCAGATGCTACAGATTTCTTGAACCTCTTATAAAGCCTAGATTTAATGTTATTAAGTCTGATAAGTTGCCTTGAAAACCAAGGGGGCTTATTCGAACATAGGGTATAGCGAGTAGGAATGCAGGTATCAAAGAAACCATCAAGCGTACTGTAAAATATAGAGATAGCCGAATCGACATCAGTGCAAGCATAGAGATCCGACCAATCATGGGAAGCCAACAGATCATTGAGCATAATGAAATTCGCTTTGTAGAAGCATCTATATCGGGGTCGAGACTGTACTTGAATCCTACGGGGTAGGCTGATATCAAGTGATATCTCTAGCGTAGGGTGAAGAGGGTCTTCTGGAAGGGATAAAGGTGGTATTCGCGTAAGGACAGTACCCACCGAGCCATCCACAAATACTAAATCCAGCATTTTATTTCCACTATTTGGAACATTGTTAATCTGTAAAAGAGATGAGTCTAACAAGCAATTGAGAACCTCATGTTGAGCAGTGGGAGTTAAAAAGTTTGAATCACTTATATTAACCCAACTAACTGTTGGCAAGTTAAAGTCACCAACAACAACAAGTCGATCGTTATCTTCCAACAGCGAATGCAAATCACAGATGGCCGAGCTATGACTAGCATAAACATCCATATCCGAACGAGGTGGTATATACGAACAGCAAACAATTACGCTATAGCTACCGAATGAAAGCCTAACTGCTTTGAATTCGATATGAGACATATTGTCCAGCGAAATCAACTCAGACGATAGGTTAGATTCAACATCAATAAGGACACCTCCCGCTCTAGAGATGCGATCACGCCGATAAACAGCATATTTATTTGAAAAAACCTCAGAATTGTAATCATCAGGCTTTAGCCAGGTCTCCGTAAAAGCTACAACTTGTGCAGAAAAGTTGAAAGAATTAAGGAAGAATGGAACAAGTTTTGATCGTAAACCACGAACATTTTGGTAATTAATCAGAAGACGGGACAGATCAGCAATTACCTTTGTGTTGTTATTACTGTGTTCGTCATACCGTTTTTTGGCTGTAATAAAACAGGTTCGGCCCTCGCCTTTCTCGTGAACAAGTGAACCACAGTATGCTTGGGCCAAAAAGAGGAATCAAGTACCTTATCGAAATATTCACCTGAAAGGGATATTTTAAATGAGGAGATGTCTCTCTCATATTTAAAGTTAAATTTATACACATTGATGTTACTAGTGGGTGCAACACCAAGTTTAGAGCAAACGTAATGAGCAATGTCATTTTCGGTAAGCGAGGCGTGTAATCGGGACACAAATACAGCCCTACGAGGTGGCACGGCAGTCACCTGCAAAGGAGTAGCGGATAGCGCACCAGAGAGCTGGGAAGGTGCGGCCGTTATAGCGTTGGTTATCGAGCCCGTACTATTTTTTTCAGGTACACTTGTATCGTTAGCAACAACCCCAGTATCGGTAACTGTTATTGTTGGAGCTAAAGATACCGGTGGAGGTGTAGGATGAATTGGGGAGTCCAGCGAAATCAACATTGGTGACGTAGAACAAACAGCCGCAAAGGTACCACTATTAGTTCGTGCATCGTTTAATTTGCCAGAGATCGTCTCACTGGAAGTCTCGACACAACCTTGTGGAGATTCTTGTGGAGATTCCTGAGTTGCATTGTTCATAACGTCTTTGGTAAGCCTGTTCGTATCAGTCAACGCGGTTGAAGGGACATTCGTAGGAGGAACAACTATAAGCTTCAAATTTCACTGATTGCTTACGCATATAGCATATATTGTTGTCTGAAAAAATCATAGAGATCGGTTGTATATATAGTATATATCTCATACAACCGATTGTTCAGATAAGAAACTTTTCGCAATTTCTACCCCATTTTAACAGTTATAAGCTTAAAATTTCACCGATTGCTTACGTATATAGTATGTATTGTTGTGTCAAAAAATCATAGAGTTCGGTGATATATATAATATATATATGATGGTATATACAGTATATATATAGTATATATATATTTTTTTTACGATTTCGGCCCCATTTTAACAGCTAGAAGCTACTCATAACACCATTTTTTTTTGATTTTGAACATTTTTTAAGAAATTTGACTTTCGGGAAAATGTGAATATTGGGCGTAAAATTGCAGACCTTTATTTTCTCCTTTTCAGGAACTCCAGAATTTTTTAAAAGCTACTCAGAACACACATTTTTTTTGTTGTGAACATTTTTTAAAAAATAGACTTTTGGATAAATGTGAATATTGGGCGTAAATTTTGCAGAACTTTTTTTCTACTTTTCAGGAACTCCAGAACTTTTTAAAAGCTACTCATAACATCATTTTTTTTGATTTTCAACATTTTTTAAGAAATTTGACTTTTGGAAAAATGTGAATATTGGGCGTAAATTTGCAGACCTTTTTTCTCCTTTTCAGAAACTTAAGAACTTTTTAAAAGCTACTCAGAACACCCAATTTTTTTTTTTTTTGATTTGGAACAATTTTTTAAAAATTTGACTTTTGAAAAAATGTGAATATTGGGCCTAAATTTGCAGACTTTTTTCTCCTTTCAGAAACTCCAAAACTTTTTAAAAGCTACCAATTTTTTTTTTGATTTGAACATTTTTTAAAAAATTTGACTTTTGAATAAATGTTAATATTGGGCCTAAATTTGCAGAACTCTTTTTCTCCTTTTCAGTAACTGCAGAACTTTTTGAAAACTACTCAGAACACCAATTTTTTTTTGATTTTGAAAAATTTTTAAGAAATTTGACTTTTGAAAAAATGTGAATATTGGACGTAAATTTTGCAGAACTTTTTTCTCCTTTTCAGGAACCCCAGAACTTTTTAAAAGCTACTCAGAACATCATTTTTTTTTTATTTTGAACATTTTTTAAAAAATTTGACTTTTGGAAAAATGTAAATATTGGGCGTAAAATTGCAGACTTTTTTATCTCCTTTTCAGGAACTCCAGAATAATTTAAAAGCTACTCAGAACACCAATTTTTTTTGGTTTCGAACATTTTTTTTTTTGGAAAAATGTGAATATTGGGCGAAAATTTGACAACTTTTTTTCTCCTTTTCAGAAACAACAGAACTTTTTAAAAGCTACACAGAACAATTTTTTTTTGATTTTGAACATTTTTTAAAAAACGTGGGCGTAAAATTGCAGACCTTTTTTTCTCCTTTTCAGGAACTCCAGAATTTTTTAAAAGCTACTCATAACATCATTTTTTTTGATTTTCAACATTTTTTAAAAAATTTGACTTTTGAATAAATGTGAAAATTGGGCCTAAATTTCAACACCTTTTTTCTGCTTTTCAGGAACTCCACACATTTTTAAAAGCTACTCATTACACCAATTTTGTTTTGATTTTGAACATTTTTTGAAAAATTTGACTTTTGGAAAAATGTGAATATTGGGCGTAAATTTGCAGAAGTCTTTTCCTCCTTTTCAGCAACTCCAGAACTTTTTGAAAGCTACTCAGAACACCAATTTTTTTTTTTTTTTGATTTTGAACATTTGTTAAGAAATTTGACTTTTGGTAAAATAGGAATATTGGGCGTAAATTTGCAGAACTTTTTTTCTACTTTTCAGGAACTCCAGAATTTTTTAAAAGCTACTCATTACAGCATTTTTTTTTTTTATTTTGAAAATTTTTTAAGAAATTTGACTTTCGGAAAAATGTGAATATTGTGCGTAAATTTGCAGAACATTTTTTCTCCTTTAGGAACTCCAGAACTTTTTAAAAGCTACTCAAACTAGTCCCTCAATTTTTGAGATATTTTTATAAAATTTGGTGAGCGAGTGTATTTGAGTGTCCTATTAGACATTTGTCGGAACCGGCCGGATCGGACCACTATAGAATATATCCTCCATACAACCGATTTTTCAGAAAAGAGGACTTTTCGTAATTACTGTCCTATTTTAAGAGCTAGAGGCTTTAAATTTCAACGAATACTTACGTATTTAGCATATACTGTTGTCTGAAAAAATCATAAAGATCGGTGGTATATATAGTATATATATGTGGGAATGCAGGTGGCAACGCCATTTGACGGCACTGCAAGAGAAGAGAAGAACGAAAACGAGAAGACTTGTATTGCAAACGCCGAACGACATAGACGTGTATTTCATCAGCCGAATTGAACATTTTATACTTGTTCTTAAATTGCAATGCAATTCATTTAAATTAACTTCATAATACCTCAATTTCATTTAAACAATATACAATAAACTAGATTACAATTGTTCGCTTCTTAAAGAACAAATCCATAATCTTACATATGGGGGCTCAACCTCAGTGATAAAAAGACGTGTCGAAACTTGTGTGACTGAGAAGTTTCTAGAAGTGAATTGTGCGATTGTGTAATAAACCCATAAAAGCCATAATGGCAATAAATGTGAGAAGCTTAGTAAAACTACACTTATTGAGTGAATATAATAAATTTGTAAGCGCAAATTAATGTGAATATATGCGACTTTAAGCATAAATACGTAAATACATACCTAAAAATACATACATACGCCGCGTGAGGATATTTGTGAACATATAAGTGCACATATATACGTAAAGACAAACATACAGCACAAAATAACTGTGTCGCGCTTATTTGAGTTTGAAAAAATTCGCGAAATGTTGCGCATTAAAAAAAGCAAAACATTGTATTGCTACACAAATATATATTCGAGAGCGACGGCGATATAAATAACCGAAAGCGGTTACGTGAATTCGACGGATTTTGTTTTGATAAAGATGACGAAAAATATGACAAAAAAATAACATTCATAGCTGAATATCTGTCAAGCAATGATTTGGTTATAATATCTAGTATGTTAAATTGGCAACATAACAACGACGATTTAGCTGCACACATATTTACGAATTTAAGAAAGGGTAATTTGTTAGTTCCGAATATGCACAAGTACAACTTTTTTCCAACCTTTGAGAAATATGTAGCTCTCAAATGGAAATCCAACTTTTGCAGCAATTGGAGATCAAATCGTTTTTCCAAAGTTGGTTTTCAAATTGAGTGCTCTTGGAGGTCAATTCGAGGTATTACTTAAAATTTGTTCAGATGGTAACGCGTTTATCCATTTATGTGTGTGGCAATGCTGGCCAATCATCTGTCAAAAGATTGGATAGAGTAGTGAAAAAAGTGAATTTGTGTGTGAAATTTGATATATTTCGGAGAAGTACTCAATTTTAATATCGTAAGTATTTAATTAATTTAATATACATATGTGCAAATATTAAAATGCATAGAAGCAAGAAAATTAGAAGTGAGGTAAGGCAGGTGGTGGCTTTGCTGTCGGAGGCTCGCCAACAATTGAAAGTTTGCCAATGGAGCCTTCCATGTCAACTGCTGCATACAATCCTCCTTTGCGTAACTTTTCAAGTGAAGAAACTTCCTCGGAAAGCGATTCAGAAGAGATTGCGGATGATTTGCCCAACTTAAATGATGAAAGTGTTTCTATCAGAACCCGCTTATGGAAGCATATGTAGAGGGCGGCCCCCACTCCGTTGGAAGGACCAGGCGGAAAACGATTTAAACTCCCTTGGTGTGACCAATTGGCGCCGGTTGGCAGAGAGGAGGAGCAACTGGAACGGGAAAATGTACACTCCACCATGGAATTTACATAAAAATGCATTAAACGAACTTCCTTTTTTAGAACTTGTCGAATTCATATTTAGTTTTTTAGTATTACCACTCAGTAACGCGGAGGTTGAAGGAGTTTTTAGTGGCATGAAAATTCTGAAAACTAAATTAAGGAACAAACTAAAAATTAAAATGCTTAATGCGCGGCTTAATATTAGAAGCTCGTTAAAACGATTATCTTAATGTTTTAATGACTTTGAAATTACCGATGATCTCATATCTATGGTAAATAGCCAAACTTTATACCCAGACTTAAGTTCTTCTGACTTTTCAGACATGGAATATTTTATATAAATTATTAGTTTGTAATATTTTTTTATGTATATACACATATGCAATAATTTAAAGTAATTCCATGTGCTAGTCAAAGAAAATGTGCCTGATATGTTTTGAAACAGGAAGTTATGCTTAAGTTATGTTTATAAGTTTTTATTTACAAATGTGTAAACTAAAATATAAAAAAAATTTAATGAATTAACGAAAAAATTTCTGGCCTTTTTTAGCTTCTTTTTTTTTCTAAATTTAGCCTTTTCTAACCTTTTTTTTGCCAATCTAGCTTATTTTTTTTAATAACATGTTTCATAACTTCATTGTTTTTAGAATTTTAAAGAAATAACACTGCCAGTTGCACCCCATTTAAACATGATCGCCACTGCTCCAGAAGCAGCTCCAGCGATGGCGAATCTCAGCTTTCTACGTGCACAAATATCGAAGGAATTGCGTGCAAAGGCTAACGAATTTCTTTATTCACGCCGCAATGCTAATAATCTTGTCGACATCATTGATCATTTTAAGCTTGGTGTTGAACAAAAACAAACAATTGCCTCTGCACTGCTAATACTGGAAGTTGTATTTGTAGAATTGCTGAAGAGACGTGAAATGTGCTTTGATTGTGCGCAAGCAAAAACCAAAGATAACAGTGCAGAAACGAAATATCGGCAGTGATTGCGACAACGTTTTGAAGAAGCGCTACAATTAATACTCAATTCTATAGAACACGAAAAAGCAACCGAAGCCACACAAGCGTAGGCTACAAGTATGAAATTATTAGCAGTCGAAGGCAAATAGCCCTTAGATAAACCCAATGAGCTTTGCCTGTTTCCTAAACAACGCCTGCGAAATATACTGCAAAAATTATTGTTGTCAACAAAATCTCAAAGTGCGTTGCTGCAACGTTTAAAAGAGTATGCCGAATATTTGGATTTGGTTTTCTATAGTTGGAAATTAATGTATCAGTTAGTTTCACGTATCACTCTCGCCAACGAAATTTTTGCTTGTAATTACTTGGAGCTCATTAATGCATTACCTGTAACTAACGATTTGCACGAAGAACGAAAGTTACTGTGCGAAGCATAATCAACTGTTGAAGAAGATTCCACACAACGTGAATGCTTTGATTATGCACAAACACGTAAATGTATTAATAAAGTATGTCTTTGTTTGATGCAATGGACCGATGGTATAAGCGAGCCTGTGCACAGACAAATGCTTATCATACTACCAGAGCGTGTTTTACCGCATTTAGAAAAACCAATATTGCTTACAGATTTCCCCATGGACTCACTCGATTGTGGTGGCCCTGTTAGTTTACTTGCGCTGCAAGGTATTTTTACACTCATACAAAGACATAAAATTACATATCCCAACATATATGAAAAGCTATATTCAATGTTCGAACCAGAAATTTTTCATACAAAATTTAAAGCGCGCCTATTCTACTTATCCGATATTTTTCTAAGTTCTACCCATCTACCCGAGAACTTGGTGGTAGGATTTGTTAAACGTTTAGCACGTCTCAGCTTAATTGCACCCCCACAGGATGCTATTATAATTTTACATTTTATTGGCAAATTTAATACTACGTAATTCGGGCTTGAAAAGGTTAATTTGTGCGCAAGCGCCCATAGAGATTCCTCTTGATCCTTTCATAAGGGAGGAACGCGAACCTACAAAATCCAATGCACTAGAAAGCTCTCTATGGGAGGTGATGTCATTACAAAAGCACGCTATACCTGCTGTGGCGTCTGCGGCACGTTTCATTTCACAACTTCTTCCCGCAACTGAATGGGATTTATCTTCTGTACTTGAAGTGAAGGAGGATGATATTTTCGATCTAGAGATTTCCAAAAAGAGCAAACAATATGCTTTAACCTTTGAGCGGCCGCAGTCTCTATATTTAGCTCATGATGATAAAGTGAAACAGCGAGTAGAGGATGTGGTGTCGAAAGAAGTTCCGCCTATTGCCCTGAACTCATAATTCTGTCTAGGTACGAGTATGTATTTTTTTTTTATAGTATGAATTTTTAAATTTGTTCTAATTTTTTCAAACTTTACCTTTGATTTCGTAGGAGGTATTAAGCTTCCACACGGAATATGACTTGACCATGAAACAAGGTGAAATATTGCTCATCAATGATGTCATACAAAAGCACATGACTGGTGGTGGTAAATTGGGCCAATTTAAGAGGATTGGGACTTCTTACAACTTCACGTTGCACTGTACTTTCATAGCGCTGTGAGCTTTTAAAATGCGGTGCTCATTTCGGTATTAGATCGGTGAGTGTTTTTTTAATGTATGTATATGTAACAGAAAATTGAAAACCATTGGGAATACATACAAGTGAAAAATCTTCCTATCCCTCCATTGCCATAAATTGAAGTGCCATAAATTGAACATTTATGTGTTAACTCAGCCTTTCTTTTAAATGTGTATACAGAAAATCAGTCTACATATTATCATTCATTTTTAAAAATCACGTTAATTGATTAATTATGCAAACTTGTTAAAATATGTAACTAATGCAATATACCATTCGTCTACAAAATGGTTGAAAAGGACTATTGAGCAAATGATTTAAGTACTCGAACAGCAATTGAAGAGGTGATCGAGGCTGTTTACTGTTGTGAACGTTTTTATCAAACATTCGCCACTTGTATGTAATCACAATGTTGAAAACCCTCACACCAGAAAAAATGATGTTGATTTCGGATATTAGTTTCTCCTGTAAATAAAGGAAACCGCGTGCGCCATTAATTGGGTATTTTTAGAATTGCATCCCAGTTTGATATCTCAATCTTGTGACATTGAAGCGCTGAGACACAATTGTTTATTTCACGTTGCATTTTTTTAATGGAGCTACCGCATTCACTCTCAGCTGCTTTTAAACTAAAAAGAATTTTTAATTGGGCATTGACCAAGATACGTTTGTTTTCGTATCGGTCACATAAATTTTTCCACGCTGTATCGAAACCGTCTGTCGTTAAGGAACACCGTTCCACTATTTCTTTGGCCTCCCTTTGGGTTTTTCGCCTTAAGTAGTATAGTTTTTGTACTACATGGAGTTTACTATTATTAATATACTAGCAGACCCGACAGACGTTGTTCTGCCCTAAATTCGGCCTATCTGCATACATTTTAATAAGATTTTTCCGTCTAACTCTGCTCTACCCCTCTACACTTTTTCCTAATCTCTTTATTCACTCCTCCCTCCGTATTTTTCACTTCATCTCCATCTTCGTCTCATTCTATCTCTTTCTCAGTCTCCTTCTCTCTTTTCTCTTCTCTCAAGTTTTTCTCCTTCTTCTCCATCTCTTATTGCCAGTCCCAGAGGGTGGTATGTATTTTGTTCCAGTCCCATTCCGAGTCTTAGCCCCAGTCCCACTCCGAGTCTCAGTCTCAGTCCCAGTCCTAGTCCTAATCCCAGTCCCAGTCCGTCTCTATTATACTTCACGGCAAAAAGCATCGTAAATACTAATATAGGCAAATTTATTTACGAAATTTCAGGAATACAACTAAGGGCCACTCCCTTTTAAAACCCTTATTAATACATTTAATTTGATACCCATATCGTACAAACACATTCTAGAGTCACCCTGGTCCACGTTTATGATGATATCTCGAAAAGGCGTCCACATATAGAACTAAGGCCCACTTTTTTTTCAAATACTCATTAACACATTTCATTTGATAACCATATCGTACAAAAAATTCTAGAGTCACCTCTGGCCCACCTTTATGGCGATATCTCGAAAAGGCATCCACCTATAGAACTAAGGCCCACACCCTTTTAAAATACTCATGAACACCTTTCATTTGATACCCATATCGTACAAACAAATTCTAGAGTCACTCCTGGTCCACCTTTATGGCTATATCTTGAAAAGGCGTCCACCTATAGAACTAAGGCCCACGCCCTTTTAAAATACTCATCAACACCTTTCATTTGATTCCCATATTGTACAAACAAATTCTAGAGTCACCTCTGGTCCACCTTTATGGCGATATCTCGAAAAGGCGTCCACCTATAGAACTAAGGCCCACGCCCTTTTAAAATACTCATTAACACCTTTCATTTGATACCCATATTGTACAAACGCATTCTAGGGTCACCCCTGGTCCACCTTTATGGCGATATATCGAAAAGGCGTCCACCTATAGAACTAAGGCCCATGCCCTTTTAAAATACTCATTAACACCTTTCATTTGATACCCATATTGTACAAACGCATTCTAGAGTCAACCCTG
Source organism: Eurosta solidaginis (assembly GCF_040869045.1). Lineage (NCBI taxonomy): Eukaryota > Metazoa > Arthropoda > Insecta > Diptera > Tephritidae > Eurosta > Eurosta solidaginis. The sequence goes on along the minus strand of NC_090324.1, from coordinate 214,489,327 downwards.
GTCCACTTTTATAACAATATAACGAAAGGTGGTCCACCTATAGAACTAAGGCCCACTCCCTTTTAAAATACTCATTAGCACCTTTCATTTGATACCCATATAGTACAAACAAATTCTAGAGTCACCCCTAAAAAAAAAATAAATGTAAGGCGCGATAACCTCCGAAGAGATCTAAGGCCGAGCTTCTCTTCCAATTTGCGTCGTGCTCCTCTTGATTTTTCCCTACAAATTGGCCGGACGGGACCTACATGTTTTATGCCGACTCCGAACGGCATCTGCAAGGCAGATGAGTTTTCACTGAGAGCTTTTCATGGCAGAAATACAATCGGAGCGCTTGCCAGACACTGCCGAGGGGCGACCCCGCTTTATAAAAATTTTCTTCTAATTGAAAAATCTTATTTCTAAAATTTTGATGTTGCTTTGCCCGGGAGTTGAACCCAGGGCATACGGTGTGATAGGCGGAGCACGCTACCATCACACCACGGTGGCCGCCTGGTCCACCTTTATGGCGATATCTCGAAAAGGCGTCCACATATAGAACTAAGGCCAACGCCCTCTTAAAATACTCATTAACACCTTTCATTTGATACTCATATCGTACAAACAAAATCTAGAGTCACCCCTGGTCCACCTTTATGGCGATATTTCGAAAGGGCGTCCACCTATAGAACTTGGGCCCACTCCCTTTTAAAATTATCATTAACACATTTCATTTGATACCCAATCGTACAAACAAATTCTAGAGTCAGGCCTGGTCCACCTTTATGGCGATATCCCCAAATGGCGTCCATCTATAGAACTATGGCCCACTTCCTATTAAAATACTCTTTAATACCTTCCATTTGATACACATGTCATAAAAACACATTCCAGGGTTACCCTAGGTTCTTTTTACAACATGGTGATTTTCCCTTACTTTGTCTCCACAGCTCTCAACTGAGTATATTTCTAACAATTAAAATACATTTTATTTTTTTTCTTAAGGTTTATAACTTCAATGTGGATTCAAAATTTCGGACCGAAACCATAATTGAATAGAGAACGTTTCCATTCTCTGACGTAATAAATTAATTTAAATAAATTAACATGGTTTTCAAAAACTATTAACAACATGAATAACATAACATGTACGTTAGAACATTCAATATTCAAATAAATTCATATAATTAAAATATAGCAGATCAATTGACAAAAACATTATCGACGATAGGTAGTTTACTGAAAATACCCGGGCGTCATAAAAATTACTAGCTGACGTTATTTTGTTTACTTATAATAAATAAAAACGTAATTATTTTATTCGCAAACAATACGAATTAAGCGTTTTCATTGGGATTTGGGGGTGGTTGCATGGCTGCATTTAAATATATGTACATATGGACATGTGTCAGCTGCCATTGAACATATACATATATCTATTTATAATATTTATAAATACAAATTTACGTATACGAATGGCGAATACAATCGAATACGAAGGGCCAAGGCGAATTCATTACAGGTGGTGTTATCCCATCAGCTGATTGCTTCTTCTTGATAATTTTCCATACAACGCCTTGTACTGCAACATGTCAGTTAATCGAAATCAATGAAAATTTTCTTTTGACTTGACATTCTTCTGCACGGCGAATTGGTTGAATTCGCTTTGCCACCACCTGGTATAGATTCGCCTTGCGAAGGGCTGGCAAATTTGTCGGCTGTCAAAAGTGCTGCCCTTTTACAGCTTTCAGAAAACGGGAGACAAAAAAGGGAATTAAATAATTGCTAGAATTAACTAAATTCTAGTTGTTTTCATCAATAAGGCTATTTAATTCATCCATACTATTCTGGAAAGACTGTTCGCAACCTTCTTTTGTATATTACATTATAAAATTAGCGCAAATATGCTCTTTAAAGAAAAAAAATAGCAACAAATGCAAATTTTGACATCGACGTGTCAGTGCGAATTTGTGCCATAAGAGGGCAAACTAGAAATCTTCAGCCGCAACAGCAACATTGCCGCATAAAATCATGGCAAGAATAAAATAGGCGTATCCATATAAAAGATGAAGAATATGAAGCGGTGAACCCGCGAAATTATGCACTTTACATAAATATTAAAAAAAAAATTTATTTAAATTTATTCGCATAATAGGGGGTAATTTATGCATTATTTTGTATACATCTTTGCTATGCGATAGCTATGCTTCTTTGTGTGATACACTTTTTCCGAAATACATACTTCCCACACAGCCGTATGACAGTTTAATCATTATTGCTTTGCAAAAATCTTTCATTTTTAAAGATAACTTTGTTTTATATTAAAATACTTTACCTTTTTCCTTCGTTTTACATTTGAAAAGCTTTGTGTAGTAACACCGCACCTAAACCATACATTGCATTCACTTGGTAAAGTGAACATCTCAGCTAAACCTTGCTTGCATATTTCTAAATAAATCTCTGAAATAAAGTAACGTAGCTTCATATGCTCGGTTTAGTGAAAGCCCCTAATATGAAGTCAAGTTGGAAATTATAAAAATCACAAAATTGGACTTTTGATGACTTTGTAAGAATGCTGTGTTGCAAAGTTTCATCATGAAGTTTTTGGAAGTAAAGAAGAAGCATTTTTATGAATCAACATTCAAGAGGAAGCATCTTTATGAATAAAATGTTTGGACTTTTGCAAGAAGCTATGTTGCAACATTTCTTTCTTCCTCACGATTTTATTTCATTTGCAAATAAGTAAAAATGATACAGATTTTAGTGGTTGGTTGAAGGAATGTATGTATGTATGTTGCATGTTAGAAGAGGGGTTAGTGCGGTAGAGGTATATTAAACGACATATGTACAAATATGTGCAAATGTTTGTTGGTTTTGCCTTTGTTAACGATTTTGTAGTTTGGATATTTTTTGATAAGTCAATATGAGTTTAGTTAGGTGTATGTACATATGTAGGTATATGAATGTGTTTCCATTTGTAATTTAGGTTGCATTTTGCTAAACTTGAAGAAATTGTATACTTACTACAAAACTTATAGGTAACCATTGAATGAAAAAATTTTTTTTTATGGTTTGAATTTAATTATTATTTCGATAATAAATTGAATATGAAGAAGGAAAATAACATATTTCATAATAAAAAAATTTAAAATTTGCCTTGAAAAAAGAAAATAGAAAATTTCTTCAGTGTTTTCTTGTTATCTGGATACCTCGCTTAAACGTTAAATATTTATATTTCACCTGTATTGGAAAGCATTATTTGGCTATTTTTGTAATTTTGGATTAAGTATATGAGCCGTTTTCTTCATAATTAGCCGTGAGAAAACGGACTTTAATGTTTTCCAATACTAGGCTTTGATGCTACCCAAAGTTAAAAGTTAGTAGCTACCAACCGCTACTTGGTTGCACCCGAGATGAGGTCCGACCAAAGGTCAGCAACCTACTCGCACAGTCCCTGAATGCCAAGGACCACATTGACCCGCCAACTGGGCTCTGGATGCGGCATGCTAAAAGGGTGGGAGGGAGATTACGGCGAGCGAAGCATATGGTGAAAAAATACCTCAAACTACAAATCAGGCATGCTTAACGAACGAAACGATATCATTTCGTTCGTTAAGCATGCCTGCTACAAATGATATACTTAACCAGCCAGAGTATGTTCCGACTTTTAACTCCCCTGCGCATTAATAATTTCGAATAAAAAAAGTAAAAAAAAAAAATCTCTCTGTGTATATTATTCGGTATGTGCAAAGATATGAAAGTATATTGATTGATTTCAAAACAACCAACTTCAACCAAAAATATAAATAATTTGGATCAACCTAATGTAATTTTGTGTAATTATGTGGTATGTGCTACAAATACATATATCTGTGATCAGAAGTCATAAGAGCCAAAGTGTAAAATAATGTAAAATTAATGTAGAAAGCGCTTAAAATTTCGAATATAAAAGTCAAAAACAATTTTCAAATCATTAGTCCAAATATGGTTATAGAATGTTTATTTAATACCTATAAAATTTAATATTGTGAACATAGGCTTTTATGACTTTCACCCACATATATGTATACATGTACATTAGACTGGGTCGAAAAAAAGTTGGAAAAATCCGCCTCTAAATTTGAAGCTTATGCCAAGAGGTCTATAAAAAATTTTATTCAGTTGTAGTATATCTACATATTTATGTTTTTCTCACACAAACACAAAGTTTAATAGTTAACTTTCCACTCAGCATTTAGGTGATTAAAATTTGAATTTCCCTACATTTCAATACAATTTGATAATAAGTTATGATACAATTGAACAAAATAAATAATCAAATATGAATACTTTTGATAATCAAAACTTAATCAATCACATTTTGGAATAATATTTGAATCAAATGTATTTTGTTAAAAATTTTTTTATCATTTTTCATTCAGCTTTCTGAATATATAGCTCACTTTCACGTGCTTAAGGAAATAAAGTTATTATGTAGTATTTTATTTTGAATGAGATATGAGGAATAAATGCATCATAATCGTATTCAAAAATTATTCAAAAATTTCAGCCAAAACTATTAACAAATTAATCATTGAAAGTTTGTATTTAAATGGTAAAAGTGAGCTAACGTGAGTTAACTTCAATGTTACCATAAAAGAGGGTAAAATAACCAGCAATCCATGTATGTATATTGAGGAGGAGGGAAAAGGTCTTGATGCCAGCGACGCGAATGTGAAGGCTGATCCAGCAAGAGTAAAAGAATTTCGTGAAAGTTTATCGAAAATTTATCATTAAGTATGAACAAGCTAAAACTCAACGTTAAAAAAACTAAAGCAATTGTAATCAACGGCGAATCGGAAGAAAATATTATAGTTAATGATGAAATAATAGATAAAGTTGACGTAATTAAATATCTAGGCATTGTCATCGGCAAAAAATAAAATTTTGATAACCATATAGATTATATATGCAGTAAAATCTCGAAAAAAATTAGATTTTTCCGAAGAATTCGCAAAAATATACCTATCAACAGCGCAGTAAAGATATTTAATATAATGATCAAGCCACATTTTGAATACTGTTCGACTCTGAAATGGTTAAATATCAATCAAAGAACAATTATGAACGTACTTGTTTTTGTGTTTAAAATGAAATATCACCTACTACCAAAGTACTTAACGAGTCAAATAGCATATGTAGGAGATGTGCAACCATACGGCTTAAGGAACAAGAATGATTTTAGAATTATTATTATAGCTCACAATGAGCCAATTACCTATTGCTCAGATTACCGATTTTGTATTACTAAACCTGAAGGTTTTAAATAGCTACAGCTAAATAAAGAAGCTAATAATAATAATAATAATCTATTGCTTCTTTCTTTAGCCGGCAGCAGATTTTTTAAATCCTTCACCCATCATTAATCTACGCGCGCGACGTGCTGTACCAAAAACATCATTAACCACTTTACTGAATTTACACAATCTAAAGTATCACAAATTTACACAATCTAAAGTATCACATAAAAATTCGAAAATAAAAAAAATTAATACTTACCTAAATTGGCAGTAGGAACTGCATTCTCCTTCAACCTTTTATTTGACGATACGGCTTCAGGCCTGAAGTGAAGGGAACATAGGGAGTTCTCCTTCTTCTTCAGGCTTGAAATTTTTAAATTGTCCATCCATTTTCTTAATAGGTTGGGATCGGCCGGAAATGAAAAGAAAGTTAATGCTGGATCTGCCCTTGCATTTCTGTAGCACCCAGGAGCGGAGCACTTCCTTAATGAAGGCATAGTTGAATGTTGTTAAAAGTTATTTTATTAATTTTTTTGATTTTCACAAATGTAACAATTTTTTCACAATTTTATTTTGTTCAAATGTATGTATGTATGTATTTTTTTGTTAATTTTTTTGATTTTCACAAATGTCACAATTTTTTCAGTTTAATTTTGTTCAAATTTATTTAAAATTTATTTTAAAAATTTTTTCACAGTTTAATTTTGTTATAATTTATTTTAAAATTTTTTTTGTAAATTTTTTTTTTGATTTTCACAATTTTCACAAATTTTCACAGCTTTTGATTTGCGCAGAAATATAAGATTTGCTTCTACTTCGAAGTTTTCTGTATATTAAATGTTCATTGGAATTTTACCAATTTTGGCGCAATTTTCTTCCGATAATTTCCATAAAATAAGAGGTTAATAACTTTATTGCTGGAATCCAAATACATATACATTTATATAATATTGTATAGATTTTAAAAACACATATACAATATATATATAAATTTTGGAAAAACTTATACACTTGCATAATTCCTTTTAGTTTCTTTTATCACACACAAATTCTTTTTGAAATTATATACCACGATTTCAAACTTCACTTAACACTTTAAAAAATTTTTCACAATTTTCTTAACTTTCTGCACAATTTTCCGAAACAATTTTTTCTAAAATGTTTGTTTATATTTCCACTTTTTTGCACAATTTTCCGAACTAATTTTTCTAAAATTTTTGTTTATATTTCCACTTATTTGCCTTTTGAGCATAAACAACACACACTTTTCACAACACAACACAATCTTCTTTTCACTCATTTAAGCTCAAACGAACAACTTCTTTTTTTGAAGATATCTTATTTTTATGGCAATATTTCACTTCACTTAATTTTTTATCCTTTTTGACACAATTTCATAAACTTTTTACACAATTTTAATCACTTTTTTTTACTAATTTGCACAGAATATTTACGTGTTTTTATTCCTTCACTTTTTGTCCTGTGTTTTTTTTTACATTTTCGTTTACACTGTCATTTCACATTCTCACTCAATTTATGTTTTAGCTCAAACACAAAAATTTTTGCACAATTTCTTGATTTTAAGCTAATATTTCACTTCACTTCACTTTTTTATATCTTTTTACACAATTATATTAAATTTTTACACTATTTATTTGCCTTTTTTATTCACTTTTTACACTATTTTAACACAAAAACACAATATTAACTTTACACTCACTGAGTTAATTCTTCACTGCATTTTACCAAATCTTCGCGGACAGGCACAAAGAGGAATGGCCGAGCCCATGAATTGGTACATTGGCAAATTTCATACAAAACGCAGTCGGTTTTCTGAAATGGCGATATGACGCCTCTTATTATATATCCTCTTTGACAGAACCATTAGCTGTTGGCTTGCTGGGCACTGCCGAAAACCGAACAATGCTAGCAGCGCAGTCCAGTTAATGTAATATCAAAGAGGATAGATAATAAGAGACACCAGATGACAATGTCGGGCAGAATTGCAATTTGCCAATGTACCTACTTCTTGGGCTTGGCCATTCCGTCTCTTCCTATTTTTCGTAATTTCTTGTCCCATATTTTTTGTTTCGCCTGACGAAAATTAAGTAGAGAATAAGTCAAAATGAGTGACATTGAGTTATTTTCTGCATTTGAGCTTTTTGAAGTTTTGTTAACTTTGTACAAATGCTTACAAAATGCGATTTCATGCAAAATAGCATGTTAATATTTTTGTACAAATTACTAGAATATTTATGCACAATTTATGTTCAATATTTATGCAATATTGAAAATTTTAACTTAAATAAATAAATTATACCATATTACAATTTAATTAATCAGGGGGAGGTGTTGCGTTTTGCCGACGGCAAATCTTAAAAATGGCAATGAAAATTTACATGGTTTCAAAATGTAATTTCATGCAACATAGCAGGCACGATATTTATGCAACAAATATATAATAAATTATATAATTTGTATACAACAATATACACTTGTACATATATCAACTTTCAAATACCTAAATATGTTTATAATTTATGTCAAATATTTTAATATACTTTTCTTTGATATTTAGTTTTGATAGATATAAAAATATTGTCAATTTAAAATAGTTCTGATCTCTCAAATTATAATACTTAAAATAAAAGAACATTTAAAAAATGTCAATCAATTTCATTAATCAGGCGGAGATCTACAAGATTTGCGTTTTGCCGACGGCAAACCATATTATTGGTCACTAAAATTGACATACATTGCATAAAGTACATATGTATGTATGTACTTATAATAAATAAAAACGTAATTATTTTATTCGCAAACAATACGAATTAAGCGTTTTCATTGGGATTTGGGGGTGGTTGCATGGCTGCATTTAAATATATGTACATATGGACATGTGTCAGCTGCCATTGAACATATACATATATCTATTTATAATATTTATAAATACAAATTTACGTATACGAATGGCGAATACAATGGAATACGAAGGGCCAAGGCGAATTCATTACAGGTGGTGTTATCCCTTCAGCTGATTGCTTCTTCTTGATAATTTTCCATACAACGCCTTGTACTGCAACATGTCAGTTAATCGAAATCAATGAAAATTTTCTTTTGACTTGACATTCTTCTGCACGGCGAATTGGTTGAATTCGCTTTGCCACCACCTGGTATAGATTCGCCTTGCGAAGGGCTGGCAAATTTGTCGGCTGTCAAAAGTGCTGCCCTTTTACAGCTTTCAGAAAACGGGAGACAAAAAAGGGAATTAAATAATTGCTAGAATTAACTAAATTCTAGTTGTTTTCATCAATAAGGCTATTTAATTCATCCATACTATTCTGGAAAGACTGTTCGCAACCTTCTTTTGTATATTACATTATAAAATTAGCGCAAATATGCTCTTTAAAGAAAAAAAATAGCAACAAATGCAAATTTTGACATCGACGTGTCAGTGCGAATTTGTGCCATAAGAGGGCAAACTAGAAATCTTCAGCCGCAACAGCAACATTGCCGCATAAAACCATGGCAAGAATAAAATAGGCGTATCCATATAAAAGATGAAGAATATGAAGCGGTGAACCCGCGAAATTATGCACTTTACATAAATATTAAAAAAAAATTTATTTAAATTTATTCGCATAATAGGGGGTAATTTATGCATTATTTTGTATACATCTTTGCTATGCGATAGCTATGCTTCTTTGTGTGATACACTTTTTCCGAAATACATACTTCCCACACAGCCGTATGACAGTTTAATCATTATTGCTTTGCAAAAATCTTTCATTTTTAAAGATAACTTTGTTTTATATTAAAATTCTTTACCTTTTTCCTTCGTTTTACATTTGAAAAGCTTTGTGTAGTAACACCGCACCTAAACCATACATTGCATTCACTTGGTAAAGTGAACATCTCAGCTAAACCTTGCTTGCATATTTCTAAATAAATATCTGAAATAAAGTAACGTAGCTTCATATGCTCGGTTTAGTGAAAGCCCCTAATATGAAGTCAAGTTGGAAATTATAAAAATCACAAAATTGGACTTTTGATGACTTTGTAAGAATGCTGTGTTGCAAAGTTTCATCATGAAGTTTTTGGAAGTAAAGAAGAAGCATTTTTATGAATCAACATTCAAGAGGAAGCATCTTTATGAATAAAATGTTTGGACTTTTGCAAGAAGCTATGTTGCAACATTTCTTTCTTCCTCACGATTTTATTTCATTTGCAAATAAGTAAAAATGATACAGATTTTAGTGGTTGGTTGAAGGAATGTATGTATGTATGTTGCATGTTAGAAGAGGGGTTAGTGCGGTAGAGGTATATTAAACGACATATGTACAAATATGTGCAAATGTTTGTTGGTTTTGCCTTTGTTAACGATTTTGTAGTTTGGATATTTTTTGATAAGTCAATATGAGTTTAGTTAGGTGTATGTACATATGTAGGTATATGAATGTGTTTCCATTTGTAATTTAGGTTGCATTTTGCTAAACTTGAAGAAATTGTATACTTACTACAAAACTTATAGGTAACCATTGAATGAAAAAATTTTTTTTTATGGTTTGAATTTAATTATTATTTCGATAATAAATTGAATATGAAGAAGGAAAATAACATATTTCATAATAAAAAAATTTAAAATTTGCCTTGAAAAAAGAAAATAGAAAATTTCTTCAGTGTTTTCTTGTTATCTGGATACCTCGCTTAAACGTTAAATATTTATATTTCACCTGTATTGGAAAGCATTATTTGGCTATTTTTGTAATTTTGGATTAAGTATATGAGCCGTTTTCTTCATGATTAGCCGTGAGAAAACGGACTTTAATGTTTTCCAATACTAGGCTTTGATGCTACCCAAAGTTAAAAGTTAGTAGCTACCAACCGCTACTTGGTTGCACCCGAGATGAGGTCCGACCAAAGGTCAGCAACCTACTCGCACAGTCCCTGAATGCCAAGGACCACATTGACCCGCCAACTGGGCTCTGGATGCGGCATGCTAAAAGGGTGGGAGGGAGATTACGGCGAGCGAAGCATATGGTGAAAAAATACCTCAAACTACAAATCAGGCATGCTTAACGAACGAAACGATATCATTTCGTTCGTTAAGCATGCCTACTACAAATGATATACTTAACCAGCCAGAGTATGTTCCGACTTTTAACTCCCCTGCGCATTAATAATTTCGAATAAAAAAAGTAAAAAAAAAAAATCTCTCTGTGTATATTATTCGGTATGTGCAAAGATATGAAAGTATATTGATTGATTTCAAAACAACCAACTTCAACCAAAAATATAAATAATTTGGATCAACCTAATGTAATTTTGTGTAATTATGTGGTATGTGCTACAAATACATATATCTGTGATCAGAAGTCATAAGAGCCAAAGTGTAAAATAATGTAAAATTAATGTAGAAAGCGCTTAAAATTTCGAATATAAAAGTCAAAAACAATTTTCAAATCATTAGTCCAAATATGGTTATAGAATGTTTATTTAATACCTATAAAATTTAATATTGTGAACATAGGCTTTTATGACTTTCACCCACATATATGTATACATGTACATTAGACTGGGTCGAAAAAAAGTTGGAAAAATCCGCCTCTAAATTTGAAGCTTATGCCAAGAGGTCTATAAAAAATTTTATTCAGTTGTAGTATATCTACATATTTATGTTTTTTCTCACACAAACACAAAGTTTAATAGTTAACTTTCCACTCAGCATTTAGGTGATTAAAATTTGAATTTCCCTACATTTCAATACAATTTGATAATAAGTTATGATACAATTGAACAAAATAAATAATCAAATATGAATACTTTTGATAATCAAAACTTAATCAATCACATTTTGGAAAACTATTTGAATCAAATGTATTTTGTTAAAAATTTTTTTATCGTTTTTCATTCAGCTTTCTGAATATATAGCTCACTTTCACGTGCTTAAGGAAATAAAGTTATTATGTAGTATTTTATTTTGAATGAGATATGAGGAATAAATGCATCATAATCGTATTCAAAAATTATTCAAAAATTTCAGCCAAAACTATTAAAAATTAATCATTGAAAGTTTGTATTTAAATGGTAAAAGTGAGCTAACGTGAGTTAACTTCAATGTTACCATAAAAGAGGGTAAAATAACCAGCAATCCACGTATGTATATTGAGGAGGAGGGAAAAGGTCTTGATGCCAGCGACGCGAATGTGAAGGCTGATCCAGCAAGAGTAAAAGAATTTCGTGAAAGTTTATCGAAAATTTATCATTAAGTATGAACAAGCTAAAACTCAACGTTAAAAAAACTAAAGCAATTGTAATCAACGGCGAATCGGAAGAAAATATTATAGTTAATGATGAAATAATAGATAAAGTTGACGTAATTAAATATCTAGGCATTGTCATCGACAACAAATAAAATTTTGATAACCATATAGATTATATCTGCAGTAAAATCTCAAAAAAAATTAGACTTTTCCGAAGAATTCGCAAAAATATACCTATCAACAGCGCAGTAAAGATATTTAATATAATGATCAAGCCACATTTTGAATACTGTTCGACTCTGAAATGGTTAAATATCAATCAAAGAACAATTATGAACGTACTTGTTTTTGTGTTTAAAATGAAATATCACCTACTACCAAAGTACTTAACGAGTCAAATAGCATATGTAGGAGATGTGCAACCATACGGCTTAAGGAACAAGAATGATTTTAGAATTATTATTATAGCTCACAATGAGCCAATTACCTATTGCTCAGATTACCGATTTTGTATTACTAAACCTGAAGGTTTTAAATAGCTACAGCTAAATAAAGAAGCTAATAATAATAATAATAATCTATTGCTTCTTTCTTTAGCCGGCAGCAGATTTTTTAAATCCTTCACCCATCATTAATCTACGCGCGCGACGTGCTGTACCAAAAACATCATTAACCACTTTACTGAATTTACACAATCTAAAGTATCACAAATTTACACAATCTAAAGTATCACATAAAAATTCGAAAATAAAAAAAATTTATACTTACCTAAATTGGCAGTAGGAACTGCATTCTCCTTCAACCTTTTATTTGACGATACGGCTTCAGGCCTGAAGTGAAGGGAACATAGGGAGTTCTCCTTCTTCTTCAGGCTTGAAATTTTTAAATTGTCCATCCATTTTCTTAATAGGTTGGGATCGGCCGGAAATGAAAAGAAAGTTAATGCTGGATCTGCCCTTGCATTTCTGCAGCACCCAGGAGCGGAGCACTTCCTTAATGAAGGCATAGTTGAATGTTGTTAAAAGTTATTTTATTAATTTTTTTGATTTTCACAAATGTAACAATTTTTTCACAATTTTATTTTGTTCAAATGTATGTATGTATGTATTTTTTTTGTTAATTTTGTTGATTTTCACAAATGTCACAATTTTTTCAGTTTAATTTTGTTCAAATTTATTTAAAATTTATTTTAAAAATTTTTTCACAGTTTAATTTTGTTATAATTTATTTTAAAATTTTTTTTGTACATTTTTTTTTTGATTTTCACAATTTTCACAAATTTTCACAGCTTTTGATTTGCGCAGAAATATAAGATTTGCTTCTACTTCGAAGTTTTCTGTATATTAAATGTTCATTGGAATTTTACCAATTTTGGCGCAATTTTCTTCCGATAATTTCCATAAAATAAGAGGTTAATAACTTTATTGCTGGAATCCAAATACATATACATTTATATAATATTGTATAGATTTTAAAAACACATATACAATATATATATAAATTTTGGAAAAACTTATACACTTGCATAATTCCTTTTAGTTTCTTTTATCACACACAAATTCTTTTTGAAATTATATACCACGATTTCAAACTTCACTTAACACTTTAAAAAATTTTTCACAATTTTCTTAACTTTCTGCACAATTTTCCGAAACAATTTTTTCTAAAATGTTTGTTTATATTTCCACTTTTTTGCACAATTTTCCGAACTAATTTTTCTAAAATTTTTGTTTATATTTCCACTTATTTGCCTTTTGAGCATAAACAACACACACTTTTCACAACACAACACAATCTTCTTTTCACTCATTTAAGCTCAAACGAACAACTTCTTTTTTTGAAGATATCTTATTTTTATGGCAATATTTCACTTCACTTAACTTTTTTATCCTTTTTGACACAATTTTAATCACTTTTTTTACTAATTTGCACACAATATTTACGTGTTTTTATTTCTTCACTTTTTGTCCTGTGTTTTTTTTTACATTTTCGTTAACACTGTCATTTCCCATTCTCACTCAATTTATGTTTTAGCTCAAACACAAAAATGTTTACACAATTTCTTGATTTTAAGCTAATATTTCACTTCACTTCACTTTTTTATATCTTTTTACACAATTATATTAAATTTTTACACTATTTATTTGCCTTTCTTATTCACTTTTTACACTATTTTAACACAAAAACACAATATTAACTTTACACTCACTGAGTTAATTCTTCACTGCATTTTACCAAATCTTCGCGGACAGGCACAAAGAGGAATGGCCGAGCCCATGAATTGGTACATTGGCAAATTTCATACAAAACGCAGTCGGTTTTCTGAAATGGCGATATGACGCCTCTTATTATCTATCCTCTTTGTCGCTGTGTTGCTGCTGCCAAAGAGGATATATAATCTATAATCTATCCTCTTTGGTAATATGACAAACTCCGCTCCAAATTAATACATTTTACATATGTACATACATACATTGTAAATTGCTCTGCGAAGCAATGAGAAGTCAAATTCATTTTAGATACATACTAGCATATACATAAGTTCATATACACAAAATTCATCCAAATTAATCTCATTTATTGCTTTTGCCTTTGCTGAAGGCTCTCATTAGTTGCGCCTTAAAGCCTTCCGCGATTTACAACCAGATTGACTGAATTTTTGTATGTGTGCGTGTCGGGTATTTGACGCTTGCCCTGCGACTATCAAATAAAAAGCCATCATTCAAAATTTGCATTAAGAACCCGTAGCGTTCGGACGTGAATATGCCGTCATCGGATGATGACTTTTTTACTTGCAACTACAGCAGTTTTATTAAATAATAAAAAAATTAATAAAATTTTAATTAAATAATAATAAAAGCTTTACATTCCATAAAGCTGCTAAACATTGATAATTTTCAATAAATTTTAATAGGAATTGCTGTTCTTCCGCGCACTTGTTCATTTTGAATGTCGACACAAACTAAATACAACACTGCGTTTTGTCAATCACACCCCGCGACTATCAAATAAGCTTGCGTCAAATGAAAAAATCAAAAATTTTTGATTTTCATCAACGTGTAGCCGACAACAAATACGTGTGTCACGAAGCCACCTGACTGCACTAACACACACAAAATTCAATCAATCTGGTTGTAAATCGCGGAAGGCTCTAACATTTATATTTTTTACTCCTTGTTCAATCGCTAATCAGAGTGCACGGGCTAAATCGAACGCGGCTATATTTCAAATCGCATTAATAAATTTATTACTTTACATTGGAGATTTGCATTTTTATTTCGGCAAATTAAAATAGCCATCGAAAAAGCTCGTTGGTTACACATTTTTTGGTGACCCCGGCGTGACCTTTATTGTTAAATTCAGGACAATATCGAACGTCTTGGTAAATATATTTTTTAATATCGATTTTGGTGATATAAAACTAACGGAGATTCGCATCTATATATATATTCCAGCTTGGGTACATAAGTGTCGCTGGTGGTGCATATTTTTCAAGCAATTAAAATCCGTACAAAATCTCGTGATTGCTTTTCATCAGGGCGCTTACCGCAATATCTTTAATTTTATAGCGGAAATAAAGTTTTTTCGTGAACCTTTTATACAACAAAATTCTTATTTTTAATTGGTAAGGTACACTGCTACCACGGTAGAAGATTTATCTGCTGAAAATAAAGTGAACTTTTATAAGGGTAAAGCACAGTTGTTTTATGTGCAAGTGCAAACAATTGAGAACGCCATTGAAGGTGAAAAAATTTGTTTAATCAACGAAACTGAATTGAATGTGCGATTGGAACGTCTTGATCACATTAGCACTTCGTTTTGTTCAGCGCGTGACATACTCGAGGTACTTGATTTTAATGAAATCGGTGGGGAGCTGCGATCAAACTTCAGCATGAGATTCGAAAACGTTCATCTCAAATGCCACCTTGTGCAACTTTCGCCATGACCAAACATATGAAGGACAAACTGTTATAATGCAAAGTCCGCCACGTTTACCTGAGCTGAATTTGTCTGTTTTCAGCGGAAACTACACTGAAAACATCGACTTTATCTCCATGTTTACTACTATAATTGGGAAGGATCCTGATCTCACGGATGTCGAAAAGATGCAGCATTTGCGAACATCGCTGAAAGGGGCAGCATTAGACACCATCCGTTCGTTAGAGATCAGTGGTTCAAATTATAGTGTTGCTTTAGAATTACTTTAAAAACGTTTTAAAAATAAGCGTCTTATTTTCCATAATTATTAGGCACATTACTGAGATTCTGGGGCTTAAGAGGGTCTTCGGCAGCTAAATTGCGTGAGCTGTCTGACAAGGTTAACGCCAAATTAAGAGCACTGCTAACAATTGGGAATTCAGAACAAATAGCGGCATGCATTGTCACACATATTCATCTTCAAAAGGTGGACAGTGCTTTGTACACAATAAAAATTAAACAAATATACATAGCTGATCATGCATTAAGTCTATTTCTTTTCTTTCCTTTGCTTTCCTTTCTTTTCCATTCAATTCTTTTATTTTCCTTTCCTTTGTTTTCTCTTCTTTCCTTTCCTTTCCTTTCCTGTGGTTGAATTTCAAACACTGGGCGAACTCTAGATAAAAAAATTTGTGTTGAGTGTTAGTATTGTGTTTATTATTAGAAAACAGTATATTAATATGTATACTAGTTTTAAATATTTATCATTAAAAAATCTCAAGAAGATGACGAGAGAAAAAAGCACGTCGAAACGCGTCGGGAAAAATAACAACAACTGTGTTATAATTTTTGACCCTATGTGCACAACCCAGCAAATGCAAATATCAAAAATTGGTCCATCTATAAATATAAAACATGTGATATTTTCATTGAAAAAAAAAAAAAATTACATGTCACATAATATTAACTTACACTTTTTGAATTAGCTGAGTCCTCTGCTCCTTTATTTAAACCGAACGGAATCTGAAAAAAAAAAAAGAAAATAATTATTAGTTTATCCTATGTTTATTGGAAAAGGAACGAAGCAAAGGAAAAAAGAAAAAAAAAAGAATGGTGGGAAAACAAACGGAAAGAAATACATAGTATATAAGTCCAAAAATGTTTAAAGAATTGATAAATCAGCTTACACAAAGGAAAAAAAATAAATATAAATCGATTTTTTCGGTTTTGAAGAATCGCACAGACGAAATTTACTAAGAACCCACAGCAAAATTGTGAAAAAAATCTGCGAAAAAAATCTGCGCGCAGCTTTTGATCATGTTGGTCACAAAATCCACTAAAGAAAAAAAGCAACAGAAAGAAGAGAAGACAAAAAAGAAAAGGGAAGAAACTGGCAATTAAAAGCTATCTACAATGTTATTTGACACTATAAGAGTAGAAATGGAGAGACAAAAAAAGAAAAAAAAAACACAGAGTAAAGAAAATAGAGGTAGGGTAAAGAAAATAAGTCAAACAAAAGAATAGAAAAGAAAAAAAAGAAAGGAAAAGAAAAGAAAATAAAAGAAAACAAAAGAAAAGAAAAGAAGAGAAAAGAAAAAAATTAAGGAAGTCTAAGTTCGGGTGAAACTGAATATTACATACCCAGTTGTACACTTGAAATACTGTTGTTGTTTGTTTTGGGTGCTTAATAGTGTTACTAGTATAGCGAATGAAATGTTCTATACGTTCATTTATACGCTATTATTCTTACCGTTCACGATGTCCATTTAAGAGGAAAATAGTTGTTATTTTAGAGTATTTTAATAATTTTAATAGATATTTAGATTTTATTAATTTAAAGTTTAAAGTTTTCCAAGAATTCGATGTTATCCGGTCGCGTACTCGTTTTCTACTCGTCAATACAATATCTTCGATTCGACTTTTTCAAACTAAGTTGGTAGCGTCGTATTATTTTTCAGAGTTGTAATTGTGTATGCAACAGTATTTCAGAGTATATATTTTATGCATATTTGGCTTGACAGTAGTTGTATTTTTCTTATCGTGACAGCTCGGCTTATCTTGCTCCAAATCGTCCTCGGTTTCGTCGTCGGATTCGAGTTCGAGGCTGTTACGACACCAAGGCTCCATTTTTACGGAAGCGTATACTGAGCGGAAATTTGTATTTGTTATTTGGTACCCAGGAATATCTTCTAGCAAGTAGCGGTCGTTTTCCAGAACTTTGCGGACAATGTATGGCCCACGATATTTGGGTTCGAGCTTTTTGGACTCGCCTGTAGAAGATGGTTCATTTTCGATAACAACAAGATCCTCCTCGACGTAAATTTTTGGAATTTTGTGACGCTTATCGAATTGATCTTTCCATATTTCGCGTTAGGAGAATAAATTTACTTCGGCTTAGTTACGTTTTTCCGCGGCGTTTAACTCATGTGGTTCGTCACTTATATCATCATGCACGGCTGCAAGGAATTGATTAGTTACACAGTCGTGAAGTTGAAAATCGAAGGGCTGAAGCCCGTTGTAGCATTTTTAATAGAATTAATTGACCATTGCAGATCTTTTGTAACCTACCCCCGAAGAGAAGGGGTATATAATGTTTGTATGTGTGCGTGATTCCCCATATATGTACGCATACACATTGAAGAGGCACGTTACCATTGGATGGAATTCTGGTAACCACACCGTCAGTTGAGAGGTCACGGCGGGGGAGTCCTCTTGACCGTAGCTCTTTCGGGATCGGGTGGGTTTTTGCCATGTCTCAACTGAAATTACATAAAGTTAAATTTTTGGACACCAAACCAGAAGTTAAATACCATCCCTTAACTCAAAAATTAGATACCTATGTACTAAACGAAACAAAAACAAGTAAGGAAGGCTAAGTTCGGGTGTAACCGAACATTACATACTCAGTTGAGAGCTATGGAGACAAAATAAGGGAAAATCACCATGTAGGAAAATGAACCTAGGGTAACCCTGGAATGTGTTGTTTGTACGATATGGGTATCAAATGAAAGGTGTTAATGAATATTTTAAAAGGGCGTGGGCCTTAGTTCTCTAGGTGGACGCCTTTTCGAGATATCGCCATAAACGTGGACCAGGGGTGACTCTAGAATTTGTTTGTACGATATGGGTATGAAAAGAAAGGTCTTAATGAGTTTTTAAAAGGGCGTTGGCCTCAGTTCTATAGGTGGACACCTTTTCGAGATATCGCCATAAAGGTGGACTAGGGGTGACTCTAGAATTTGTTTGTACGATATGGATATCAAATGAAAGGTCGCAAATATGAGTATTTTAAAAGGGAGTGGGCCTTAATACTATAGGCGGACGGCTTTTCGAGATATCTCCATAAAGGTGGACCAGGGGTGATTCTAGAATTTGTTTGTACGATATGGGTATCAAATGAAAATTGCAAATGAGTATTTTAAAAGGGAGTGGGCCTTAGTTTTATAGGTGGACGCCTTTTCGAGATATCGCCATAAAGGTGGACCAGAGGTCACACTAGAATTTGTTTGTACTATATGGGTATCAAATGAAAGGGGTTAATGAGTATTTTAAAAGGGAGTGGGCCTTAGCTCTATAGGTGGACGCCTTTTCGAGATATAGCCATAAAGGTGGACCAGGGGTGACTCTACAATTTGTTTGTACGATATGGGTATCAAATGAAAGGTGTTAATGAGTATTTTAAAAAGGAGTGGGCCTTCATTCTATAGGCGGACTGCTTTTCGAGATATCGCCATAAAGGTAGACCAGGGGTGACTCTAGAATTTGTTTGTACGATATGGGTATCAAATGAAAGGTGCTAATGAGTATTTTAAAAGGGAGTGGGACTTAGTTCTATAGGTGGACGCATTTTCGAGATATCGCCATAAAGGTGGACCAGGGGTGGCTCTAGAATTTGTTTGTATGACATGGGTATCAAATGAAAGGTGTTAATGAGTATTTTAAAAGGGAGTGGGCCTTAGCTCTATAGGTGGACGCCTTTACGGTATATCGTTATAAAGGTGGACCAGGGGTCACTCTAGAATACGTTTGTACAATATGGGTGTCAAACGAAAGGTGTTAATTAAAAGGGAGTGGGCCTTAGTTCTATGGGTGGACGCCTTTTCGAGATATTGCCATAAAGGTGGACCAGGAGTGATTCTAGAATTTGTTTGTACGATATGGGTATCAAATGAAACGTGTTAATGAGTATTTTAAAAGGGAGTGGGCCTTAGTTCTATGGGTGGACGCCTTTTCGAGATATCGCCATAAAGGTGGACCAGGGGTGACTCTGGAATTTGTTTGTACGATATGGGTATCAAATAAAAGGTGTTAATGAGTATTTTAAAAGGGAGTGGGCCATAGTTTTATAGGTGGACGCATTTTCTAGATATCGCCATAAAGGTGGACCAGGGGTGACTCTAGAATTTGTTTGTACGATATGGGTATCAAATGAAAGGTGTTAATGAGTATTTTAAAAGGGAGTGGGCCTTAGTTTTATAGGTGGACGCCTTTTCGAGATATCGCCATAAAAGTGGATCAGGGGTGACTCTAGAATTGTTTGTACGATATGGGTATCAAATGAAACGTGTTAATGAGTATTTTAAAAGGGATTGGGCCTTAGTTCTATAGGTGGACGCCTTTTCGGGATATCGTTATAAAGGTGGACCAGGGTTGACTCTAGAATGCGTTTATACATTACGAGTATCAAACGAAAGGTGGTAATGAGTATTTTAAAAGGGAGTGGGCCTTAGTTCCATATTTCGATATATCGCCATAAAGGGGGACCAGGTGTGACTCTATAATGTGTTTGTACAATATGGGTGTCAAATTAAAGGTATTAATAAGAATTTTAAAAGGGAGTTGTGGTAGTTGTATATGTGAAGGCGTTTTCGAGATTTCGACCAAAATGTGGACCAGGGTGACCCAGAACATAATCTGTCGGGTACCGCTAATTTATTTATATATGTAATATCACGAAAAGTATTCCTGCCATGATTCTAAGGGATTTCGATTTCGCCCTGTAGAACTTTTTCATTTTCTTCTACTTAATATGGTAGGTGTCGCCCATTTTACAAAGTTTTATTCTAAAGTTATATTTTGCGTCAATAAACCATGTTTCATCCCTTTTTTCGTATTTGGTATAGAATTATGGCATTTTTTTCATTTTTCGTATTTTTCGAAATCGAAAAAGTGGGCTCAGTAATTATGTGAACTGAGTTTAGTAAAGATATACCGACTTTTGCTCAAGTTATCGTGTTAACGGCCGAGCGGAAGGACAGACGATCTTCTGTGTATAAAAACTGGGCGTGGCTTCAACCGATTTCGCCCTTTTTCACAGAAAACAGTTATCGTCCTAGATTCTAAGCGCCTACCAAATTTCACAAGGATTGGTAAATATTTGTTCGACATATGGCATTAAATGTATCCTAGACAAATCAAATGAAAAAGGGCGGAGCCACGCCCATTTTGAAATTTTCTTTTGTTTTTGCATTTTGTTGCACCATATCATTACTGGAGTTGAATGTTGACATAATTTACTTATATACTGTAAAGATATTAAATTTTTTGTAAAATTACACTTTAAAAAATTTTTTATTTTAAAGTGGGCGTGGTCGTTCTCCGATTTTGCTAATTTTTATTAAGCATACATATAGTAATTCAAGTAACGTTCCTGCCAAATTTCATCATGATATCTTCAACGACTGCCAAATTACAGCTTGCAAAACTTCTAAATTACCTTCTTTTAAAAGTGGGCGGTGCCACGCCCATTGGCCAAAGTTTTACTTATTTTCTATTCTGCGTCATAAGTTCAACCCACGTACCAAGTTTCATCGCTTTATCCGCCTTTGGTAATGAATTATCGCACTTTTTCGATTTTTCGAAATTTTCTATATCGAAAAAGTGGGCGTGGTTGTTTATAGTCCGATATCGTTCATTTTAAATAGCGAGTGAGTGCCGAGGAACCTACATACCAAATTTCGTCAAGATACCTCAAAATTTACTCAAGTTATCGTGTTAACGGACGGACGGACATGGCTCAATCAAGTTTTTTTTCGATACTGATGATTTTGATATATGGAAGTCTATATCCTTTATACCTGTACAACCAACCATTATCCAATCAAAGTTAATATACTCTGTGAGCTCTGTTCAACTGAGTATAAAAACAATACCAAACAATCAGTAACTAACCAAACAACGAACTTTAAATGCTAAAGGAGTGAATGCGGACATTTGTTTAAGTGACTATTGGGGCGAGTTCTAAGATGATAGTCGGCACTCGCTGTCTTTACCCTACCCTACCATGATCTTCGATGCGAATATAATTCGAAGATCCCGAAAAAAACGTATACTACCTTTTATGTCATCAACACATTTGCCTCCAGGAACATACAAAAAAAACTTACAAATTCATATTTTCAAATCGATAGCAATTCAACGTTTATTAAACATAATAATTAATTGCCAAACTACAATCAAAAATTCAATCCTTAATCTTATTTGGAAAGATGTTTAGGATAAACCTTAATTCTTAATATTCGTTACGAAAATATACAAACTATTTAGGACAATCCTAACATTATACGCGTCTTAGCTTATATATACAGGTGTTATACTAAAGGGCAGATAGAAACTCTGGTTATAGTTTAACTATCTTTCAGGTGGCTTGTCATACCAGGCTATCATAAAAAACACTACCTTACGCTTTTTACTTATATTTAAGGTTCATATTTATGTAACATTGCTTGTTTGTTTCTATTTTTCCCTTCTTCTGTTTTTTTCAACTACAACTAGACATATCCTAGGTATATATAGGTATAGGTAAGTGCGTAAATGTGTATGTGCATGAACTAAGATCAGCTGGGGGCATTTCATAACAAGTGTTATTTCTAACAATTATAATAAATTTTATTTTTTTCTTAAGGTTTATAACTTCAATGTGGATTCAAAATTTCGGACCGAAACCATAATTGAATAGAGAACGTTTCCATTCTCTGACGTAATAAATTAATTTAAATAAATTAACATGGTTTTCAAAAACTATTAACAACATGAATGACGTAACATGTACGTTAGAACATTCAATATTCAAATAAATTCATATCATTAAAGTATAGCAGATCAATTGACAAAAACATTATCGACGATAGGAAGTTTACTGAAAATACCCGGACGTCATAAAAATTACTAGTTGACGTTATTTTCTTATATTTTTGGGTAAATGTTTTTTTGTTTTTCTTTAACTTACATTTGGAAAAATTCATATTTATGTGCATAAGTGTGTATGTAGGTAGGTAGACTAATAGGAAGAGGGCAGTTCCATGAAAAACGGGTTTTCAAAAATCTTTTAAACTTTTATAATTTCAATGCGTATCGAACATTTTTGAACAAAAACGTACTCTATAACAATTTATCAATATTATATATTGTTCCGAGGTATATCTAAAGTTACCCGGTTTCAAAAAAAAAAAAAAAAAACAAAGAATATAAAAAAACTTACGGACGGAAAATCATATGATGAGCAAACGGCCATCAATAATCCATATGGAAAAATTACATATATTTACTAGAGTGAAATGACTGGAATACCAGGGCCTCATTAGCCAACAACAAACTACACTCGGCAAAGAGTTTTTGTTGACCTCTTTGGTTAGGTTGTTTGGTTACGCCTGCAATGTCTACAGCAGAACCATTAGCTGTTGGCTTGCAGGGCACTGCCGAAAATGGAACAATGCTAGCAGCGCAGTCCAGTTAATATAATATGACAAACTCCGCTCCACATTAATACATTTGTACATATGTACAAACATGCATACATTGTATATTGCTCTGCGAAGCAATGAGAAGTCAAATTCATTTTAGATACATAATAGCATATACATACGTTCATATATACAAATTCATCCAAATTAATCTCATTTATTGATTTTGCCTTTGCTGAAGGCTCTCATTAGTTGCGTTTAACATTAACAATTTTTACTCCTTGTTCAATCGCTAATCAAAGTGCACGGGCTAAATCGAACTCGGCTATATTTATTTCGGCAAATTAAAATAGCCATCGAAAAAGCTCGTTGGCTACACTTTTTTGGTGACCCCGACATGACCTTTATTGCTAAATTCAGGACAATATCGAACGTCTTGATAAATATATTTTTTAATATCGATTTTTGTGATATAAAACTAACGGAGATTCGCATATATATATATTCCGGCTTGGGTACATAAGTGTCGCTGGTGGTGCATATTTTTCAAGCAATTAAAAGCCGTACATTTTTAGCGCTACAAAATCTCGTGATTGCTTTTCATCAGGGTGCTTACCGCAATATCTTTAATTTTATTACCGGAAATAAAGTTTTTTATACAACAAAATTCTTATTTTTAATTGGTAAGGTACACTGCTACCACGGCAGAAGATTTATCTGCAGAAAATAAAGTGACCTTTTATAAGCGTAAAGCACAGTCGTTTTATATGAAAGCGCAAACAATTGAAAACTCCATTGAAGGTGAAAAAATTGGTTTAATCAACGAAACTGAATTGAATGTGCGATCGGAACGTCTTGAACACATTAGCTCTTCGTTTTGTTCAGCGCATGACATACTCGAGGTACTTGATTTTAATGAAATCGGTGGGGACCTGCGATCAAACTTCGATGAGTTAATCATCTCACTCAGGTCTCGTATTCAGCATGAGATTCGAAAACGTTCATCTCAAATGCCACCTTGTTCAACTATGCGCCATGACCAAACATATGAAGGACAAACTATTATAATGCAAAGTCCGCCACGTTTACCTGAGCTGAATTTGTCTGTTTTCAGCGGAAACTACACTGAATACACCGACTTTATCTCCATGTTTACTACCATAATCGGGAAGGATCCTGATCTCACGGATGTCGAAAAGATGCAGCATTTGCCAACATCGCTAAAATGGGCAGCATTAGACACCATCTGTTCGTTAGAGATTAATGGTTCAAACTATAGTGCTGCTTTAGAACTACTGTAAAAACGTTTTAAAAATAAGCGTCTTATTTTCCAGGCACACATTTCTGAGATTCTGGGGCTTAAGAGGGTAGAGTCTTCTTCGGCCGCTAAATTGCGTGAGCTGTCTGACAAGGTTAACGCCAACTTAAGAGCACTGCTAACAATTGGGAATTCAGAAAAAATTGCGGCATGCATTGTCACACATATTCTTCTTCAAAAGGTGGACAGTGCAACGCAGACAAAGTGGGAGGAAACTGCTCCCTTGGATGTTATACCGTCGTGCGAACAATTCACTACCTTTCTATAGAAACGATGTCAAAAGTTGGAAAATGTTGAACACTCAGTTGCAGCAAGCACACGCATACTTCAGGTCGGAAGAACAGTAGAACTTCTAACACTAGTAGAAAATATTTTATAACAACTAACATATCTAATGGCTGTGTGTTTTGTGACAACACAGACCACTCAATATATAGTTGCACTCGTTTTAATAATTTATCGCCACAACTACGCCTAAATGAAGCCAAACGGCTTTTTTTATGCCTTAATTGCCCTCGAAAAGGTCACCAGCTCAGAGCATGTAATGCTGGATTATGTCGTTCATGCGGCAATAAGCATCACAGCTTATTGCATTTCCAACACTTCAACAAGGAGGAAGTCGCAAACTCATATCAAAATCCTAAAACATCATCGCAATCTGCGTTACAACCGCCCCGTATCTCTTTGACAGTAGTTTCCCCCTCTTCCATAGTTGCTCAAATTTGATGTTGTGCCCTTGTCAACTGCAGTGATTGACGTCAAAAACAATGCCGGTACTTGGGTACCATGCCGTACACTGCTCGACTCTGGATCACAGTTACACATAATCACATCGCGTCTTGCTCATCAATTACAGCTGCGTATAACTAAGTCGCCTGCATCAGTGTCTGGTCTTGGTGACTCCAAGTTCCATTCCGATGGCTTCACCGTTGATATCAATATTCGCTCCCAAACTTCCGAATACTCAACTTTTATTACTGCTTTGGTAGCTCCCAGCATAACGGATAATCAACCCAACATAGGCCTGAATATATCATCGTTCCTTCAAATATCCGACCAGCAGACTGTGACTTTTACAAACCCCAACGCGTTGATATGCTTATTGCTGCAAGTCTTTTTTATGAGCTCTTTTGCGTTGGACAAATTAAACTTGCAGCTGGCCTCCCAGTATTTCAAAAAACCAGGTCAATGACTGTCAATCAAAAACAGCAATGGCCTTGAATGCAATATCCTCAGCCGATGTAGAGGATGAAGGCATGGTTCAACTTGATCAGATTGTTCGTAGATTTTGGGAGATGGACAGCTCTTGACGACAGCGGAGCCAAATATACCAAAGAAGAAATGGATTGTGAATCCCATTTTAAGGCTAATTTCGTTAGACTATCCGCTGGGGATTATTCTGTTCGTTTGCCTATTAAATCAAATATAAGCCTGTTGGGGGAGTCATACCCACAAGCTTTGCGTAGATTTCTAAATTTAGAGCGTAAACTAGAGCGACAACCAACATTAAAGGCTCAGTGCGCTGCTTTCATTCATGAGTACTTAGATTTGAAACATATGTCGTTAGTTAGCGAATCAAATCATAATCTTTGTAAATATGTTCTACCACATCACTGCGTTTTAAAGGAAAGTACTACCACTAAACTTCGGATAGTATTTGATGGCTCGGCAGCCACGTCAACCGGGTATTCGCTCAACGATGTGCTCATGACATGGCCTACCATACAACCCAAACTCTTTAACATATTATTGCGATTTCGAACATTTCCGGTCGCCTTGACAGGCGCTATCTGCAAAATGTATAGATGCGTTCGGGTGGCAGAGTCTGATTCCTACTTGCAGTGCATTTTATGGCGCGATACCCCACGACATCCCATTCAAATTTTCAAACTGGATACAGTTACGTATGGTACTCGCCCAGCTGCATTTTTGTCGATGCGATTAATGCATCAATTAGCGTTTGACGAAGAGCACTCATATCCTGTTGGTTCTAAAATATTGAATAGAGACTTTTATGTCGACGATCTTATTACCGGAGGAGATTCTGTTCAAGAAGTTCGACAGGACATAGATGAATTAACTGAAATGTTGGCTAGGGGCTAGTTTAAATTGCATAAGTAGTGCTCCAATAAATCTAATCTTCTTCGAGACATACCATCCGAGTAAACCGAAACCCTCTTAAGCTTCGATGATGGAACTAACATCACTAAAACACTTGGTCTTTCTTGGGATCCTGCCTCCGATCGCCTGCTGTTCACATTTACCCCCAAAAATACAGCAAAGAGAAACTGCAAGCGATCGGTGTTATCAACAATCGCTCGTTGTTATAACACATTGGGTCTAATTGGTCCGATAATTTCAAGGGCAAAGATTTTCCTTCAGCATCTGTGGAGAGAACGACTCAACTGGGACGAAAGCTTGCCCTCATAGTTGGGCTCATCGTGGAAGAGTTTGTATGAAGCCCTCGTAGGCATACCTAAGCTTTGTTTTCCTAGACTATCTATCTTTACAAAGGGAGTAGTAGAGGTTCATGGTTTCAGTGATGCAAGCATAGAGGCCTACGGAGCCTGTGTATAAGTAGTATCTGGCAACGAAAAGGGAAGCAGGTACATTTAGTTTGCTCGAAATCGCGTGTAGCACCTCCCAAAACTGTCACAGTACCGAAGCTAGAATTGTGTGGCGCAGCATTGTTATCGCAACTGCTGCACGATATAGCTGAAATGAATGTTTACAATTTCCCTTTTTATTGTTAGTCCCACCGTATAGCACAAATACAAGAGCTGACGGCAAAAATTGAGTGGAATTACGTGCCAACTAAGCTAAATCCAGCAGACATTTTATCAAGAGGTGCATCTCCTAGCGAACTAATAGAATCATAAATTTGGGTGCATGGTCCAGAGTTTCTAGCTGATGGTCGAAACCAATGGCCATTAAGTTGTAGTGCAGTAAAGGAGCTCCCTGAGCTTCGCAAGAAAGTACTACTGGCCGTCCCTCGGTTATCTCATATAACGTTGGAATGCAAATATAATACTTCGTTTACAAAGCTGCAACACGTTTTCACTTACATTTACAAATTCGTTCATAGGGCCCGACATCCAGGGTTGACAGCTGACGATATTCGTGGAGGGACAAAACTGGTTTTGCGCACAATTCAAATGACGAATCTTCGTGATGATTACAGTGCTTTGAAAAATGGTGAAGGTGTAAGGGCATCCAGCTTCATCGCGTCTCTCTCTCCATTTATCGACGATTATGGTTAACTCCGTGTGGGTGGGTGACTCCAAAAAACAGCTTTGGACTTCAATGCAAAACATCCTATCATATTGCACCGACGCCATCCGGTAACGCATGCACTTCCATAGGCGCAATTTACAAGCTGGACCTCGCGCGCTGTTGGCTAACATTCGCTTGCAATACTGGCCAATCGGAGGTCGAAAAACCGTCTCGAATACTGTAAGTAAATGCATAATATGCTTTCGAGCTAAAACGTATATAGCTGAACACATCATTGCGGACCTCCCTTATGATCGAGTTAATACATCGTATTCATTCATGGTCACAGGCGTTGACTTTCGTGGACCATCCTTCTACAAAAACGAAATACGTAACAAGCAGCCCGTAAAGTGTTATATTTGTATCTTCATACGCTTCGACTTTGTCCTGTCAGAATATGGTTAGACAACGCTACCAACTTCGTCGGCGCAAAAAATGAGCTTGCGAATTGAGGCGGCTTTTTCTTAGCGATGATCATGCGAAGGCAGTACGTGAGTTTTGTTTAGACAATTCTATCGATTGGCGATTCATTCCGCCACGTTCTCCTCACTTTGGTGGATCGTGGGAGGCAGCAGTAAAAACGGCAAAACATTATTTCTATCGAAAAGCTGCAAATTCTTTGTTAAACTTTGATGAGCTGCGCACGCTCGTATGCCATATTGCGGCAATCATTAACGCTAGACCTTTGTTTTCACTTTCAGAGCATCCCGATGATCTGGACGTTTTGACACCTGCGCACTTCATAGGAACGGCTCCTTTCGCCTTGTACGCATCTTTTTTGTAGCATCGTTAAACTTACGAGCATCTAAGCAAAATCGAACTTTGTTAGACTTAATAACAAGTATCATTGGAGAACTCCACGAGCTTTCAGAAGGTTCAATCACATCAAGTCCCAGCATACGGTCTATTTCTTGATAAAGAAGCTTTTTAATAGGATTCGCACTTCCTACATCGATATCATGATGTATCCATGTAGTGCGACAATCTTCAAAAGCACTTGGAAACAGGTGCTTCAGAACTTCTAGCTGCTGCTTTTGTTGTTGACTCAATGGGTATAAGTTGACTTCGTCAGATGTAATGGAATCAGGGAATTGTTCGAGTGAACATATGCCATTTGGAGCAAGTTCGAAGACTTTCCAAAAGTCATGGCCTAAAATGAGTTTTTGTTTGATAGATTGTATAACATATAGTTTAATTGACTTCTGTAGAGACTTATATGTCACAATAACGTCAAGTACACCTATGATATGCTGTTTTCCCCCATCAGCGGTTGTGGCATGTGACTTCAACAGTTTGAATTCAGGAAATTTCGGACGAAAGCGATGAGCCAATACAACTAATGTTTGCACCAGTATCTAACAAACCTAGTTCGGTAAATATAAGGAAGGAAACCTCGGCGTAGCTACACAAATCACTTTGGTTGCTAAAGACTGTTGACACTAACAGCTGTTTGTTTCTTTTTACATTTTCGTTAATGATTTCAGTCTTAAATGTCGTTTACAAATCTTGGGCTTAAGATGACTAAAGATTCGATTTCTATAATATATTGCATAATATGATTTTTATTATAATTTTGCAAACGCTCCTTGTAAGGGCGACATCCAATGGGTACATTTTCGGAAATATTTTCCACCTGTGGGGATGAGTCTTTTGTTAAAGGCTCCCCTTGTAATAAAGGCGAAGGTAAACTATTTACGCTTGCGGGGGCATCCGGCTGGGATTGGATGCACCCGTGCGTCGGTTTTTCGAAAACTTCCGAACGCATGTTAAACATTGGGGTTTGTACACATTAAGAGCACCACATCCATAACAAAAAATCGGGCTTCTGGACGTAAGTTATGCTTAAGTATCTCTAATAATTCTTTTTTCTCTATTCCGACCGAATATTTGTCAATTAGGGAAGCAACGGCATTATAATACACCGAAAATAATTCACCAGGCTTTTGCTTCCCGGACCGAAGCATTTTTCGACTCATTAAGTCAGAACGATAATCTTTGTAAAGTTGGCGAAGGGATGCACAAATGTTCGACCAAACTATTTGATTGACGTGTTTGTGGTATCGCAAAAACAACTCTCGTGCTTTTCCAACAAAAAGTATATGTATGTGCTTTCATTTAGAAGTAAAATCACTATCTAAAGTTTCATCCGTGAGGAACTTCACGCGATAAATAAATTCTTCGACTCCTAACCCCTCAGAAGCTCCATCGAATTGGAGATTCCACTTTTGTATGGTGTTTGCAACCTTTCGAGGAACTACCGCTGGCGACTGAATCTCGCGAATCGCAGGTAATAATCCTTGGGTATTGCTAGGGCTAGAGCTGGGCTGGGAGTTAAAAAGTTTACAAGGTGTAAAAAGTGATTTTGTTATATCGAATTGTTCTTGTCCCAGCTCTAGGGGTAAGCGAATTCAACTAAACGAGTGCAAAATAAAACATTTCTATAAAAAGCAGCCCATGTAAAAGTAACATTTATACAAACAACAACAACACAAATTGTCCCCCATATATTTTTACGCGCCTTCGCCAAATCAGCTGATAGGGTTAGCCGGGGAACAGGAAAATTTTCAGAAATAGAAGTGTGGAACGTAAGCTCTGTTTCGCGTCAGCTGGAAAGGGTGTAGAAGTTAAGTTCAGCTTTTCAAGTTCGCCGAGATCGATGTGGAACGTAAGCTTATTTATTTTAGATAGATAGTAGTGTTCAATCAAACGACGAAACTCATGGCCAATGATGACATGATATGAAATTTCTCGCTCTCTGGGAGCGCGTGAAAATGTGCATTTTTTATAACATTGACCATAGATGCAATCATCCTCAAAATCAAATTTGAGCATTTCGGAATAACTTTGGGGTATTTTACATGGTAAAGGTTTAATTTATGATTTTCACCGAAAACTTACTCAAGATTGTTTTGATCCGCTTATGTAGTTGAATACACTTAAAATGAAAAATAATGAAAACGCACCAATTTTCTTGGAATTTTTTTTTACGCAACTCTGATCTTCAAGACCCATTCTTGGAAACGAATGAAGTTTGTTTACAATCGAATGAACCAATGTTTACAATTGAATGAACTTTAAGACCCATTCCTGGAAACGAATTGAGAGAGAATGAATGTTTCTGTCATTATTGCTCATGGCTCTCATCCCCACCATTGAAGCACTTTTGCTAAATGAAAAAAATGATGATCCTGCTAACACCTCGGTCAATATACGTCCCACAATAAGAGAGGAGTTCTCTCTGCTAATACAATCTTTGAATTCAAACAATGAGTCCCCTAATGCAAGTTATGCAAATGTAGCCAAATCAGGAGATAAAAAATGCAATTCAGCAATTGTAATCAGCTCAACTAAGGATAATCAAAATCACTCGGCTTTGTTAAATAGTTTTAAAAAAAGTGTATCATTTAAAGATACCAATTTTGCTCCATTAAAAATAGCCCCTGTGTCAAATAACAAAGTTAGAATCGAGTTCGACAACTTAGAGCAACGCGATACAACAATGAATAAGTTATCAAATGTATCTGACATTAGAGCAGAGAATGCAAAAACTAGAAGGCCATTAGTGATTATAAAAGGAATATCGAAAGAAGTGCAAGTAGAGGAACTCGTTCCGATTATCAGAAACCAAAACCCCAATGTAGGCTCAGCCATGATGGAAGACAGCGATATAAAACTGCGCCTTGTGAAGCAAAATCGCCGAAACCCTGATTTTATGTTCAATGCTGTCCTTAAAGTAAGTCCCCTAGTCCGTAAAACAATGCTTGTGTCTGAGCGGCTTAACATAGACTATCAGTGTGTTAACGTATCCGACTTTAGTGCCTTTCTGCAATGTTTCCAATGTCTCCAATTTGGACACACCAAGAGTAAATGTACTTCTCAAAGCGCACCCTGCTCCCACTGCGCAAGCAAGGAACACCAATTCGGGAATTTCCCCTTTAAAAAAGATTGCGAAAAGCTAAATTTTTTCATTTGCTTAGAGCGAAATGAATCATCAAACACAAAAGTTGATGTAAAGCATTCCGCGACCAGCGTTAAATACTGCCCGCAACTTAAAGCAATTCAACAGCGTATTAACGCACGGACCGATTATGGGTGCTAAACCCCTAAAATGCATACAAGTCAATGTAAACCACTGCTATACTGCATACAAAGAGCTACTACAATATTTTACGTCCCACTCTATAGATATAGCATTATGTACCGAACCGCCAATGTACAAAGATACTACAATTAGCTCCACAAGTGGTATCTTAACTTTTCAATTTCTTGCAGAGAACAGAAGAATCAAAGCTTGCATTTTAGTTAAAGAGTCTATAGGTACATCTTTGGGCATGTCACAGTTTTCAACGCCAAATTTAAGTGTCACAAGGCTTCATATTGACAATCGCCAGTTATTCGTTGGGAGCGCTTACGTGGAGCCCGTAGTAGACAAATTTAACACAATGACCTCAATCAGCAATTTTCTCGAGAAAACAGCGTCCTCACTGCAGCTACTTGGAGGCGGCTTTAACGGATGGCACACCTCATGGGGCTCAAATAATGATAACGAACGTGGTACTTTGCTAGCAAACATGATTTCGTCTAGAAGTATGGCAGTCTGTAAAGAGGGTAACGTAGCCACATTCAACGCTATCCGTCATGGCATATCTGCCACGTCAATTGTTGACTGGCGCGTCGATGTCGAAGAAATGCAAAATTCAGACCACAACGCCATATCATTTAAAATCATAAAAAATTATAAGACTCAAGCATCAACAAGCAATTGGACTTATATGTATAATACTAAATCCGCCCTTTGGGATCAATTTAATGCCACCTTGAAAAGTTGCGTTGAAGAATCAAATATACTTAACACCAATTTTCAAAACTGCACTTACCACGTAATAGATAACGTTGTAACAAGTCTAACCAATAGTATAAAATTTGCATGCGATAACTCAATGAAGATAAGGCGCGGTTCTAAACCATACAACCCTTGGTGGAACAAAGACCTACAAGCGCTTAAAGAAAAGTGTATAAAACTTCACCACAGACTGAATAAGCCGTCCAAGCAAGGTAGGCCATTAGAAGAAACTGCTAAAATGTACTCCGATGCAAACGCGAGTATGCAGCACCACTGAAGGCAGCTTCAATACAACATTTCAGGGATTTTTGCAAAAACCTGGGTAAAGAAGATGTTTGGTCGGTCACAAATAGAATTATAAAAGATGCACCCGTACAGCGTCGGCCCACGACACTTCGCCATGCAGGAAGTACCACAGAGACCAGTATCGTAACAGCAAATGTTCTACTGCAGCACTTCTACCCAGACGATTGCGAAGACAAAAGCCAGCATGAAATCCGCAGTCAGGTAAAAAATAGCATAAGTACACCTGACGACAAAGACTTCACAGAAGCCGAGGTCGTCGAGGCTATTAATACAATGAACCCTAATAGAGCTCCTGGATTAGATCACCTGACATCGGATATATGCTTGGAGGTAATCAAAGATTATCCTGATTTAATAACTAAACTATACAACGCTTGTTTAAAAATTTGGTACTTTCCGAAGGCATGGAAAGAAGCGTATGTCAAAGTGATACCAAAAACCAATCAAGTGGCTGGAGATGTATCATCATATAGACCAATAGGGCTTTTACCAATATTAGGCAAAGTGTTGGAAAAACTACTCACTAAGTGTATAAATTTCCACTTAGAAAGCAATAATTTGTGGTCTAATAAGCAATTTGGCTTTAAACAGCAAACGTCGACAACCGACGCTTTATACAACGCAATCCATCATATAAAAGAAAGAAGAAGCAAGAAATACCAGGTGATTTGCGTCCCTCTTGACATCAAAGCCGCTTTTGATAATGCTTGGTGGCCCATACTTTTTAAATAGCTGGAATGCCAGCGTACTCCATCAAATATTTATAACTTAATTAAAAGCTATCTAGATAACCGATCGGTTAGATTAGAATATGTTGATGCCACTGCCAAAAAATCAATGTCAAAAGGGTGTATCCAAGGTTCCATATGGGGCCCTACATTTTGGAACATAATTTTAGATAGCCTATTTACCATGCCACTACCAAATGGATGCCAAATTCAAGCATTTGCCGATGATGTGCTCCTTACCGTGGCCGCAAAAACACGCGCGGAGCTCGAATGTATAGCTAATGCTGCTTTATGCCAAATACATTAATGGGGAAACGATGTCAAACTACAATTTGGTGATGATAAAACGAAGGCAATAGCGTTTACACAAAAATCAAGAACAGCAATAATTTACTTAAATGGAACTAAATTGCCGTTCGTAGAGTCTATGAAACTTCTCGGAGTTATAATAGATAACAATTTAAATTTTATCAGCCATGCCCGCTATATCATTGGAAAAACTCAACGAATTTTTAATAATATATGCAAATATGTGAGACCTACATGGGGAATTCATGCCGAAAATGTTGCGATAATATACAGACAAGTTGTCGAGCATCAAGTGTTACTTACGCATCAAGTGTCTGGGGAGGAGCAACTAACTACTACTGCGTCCGTAAGCTTCTCCGATCTTTTCAAAGAAGTTTTGCTATAAGAGCGATACGTGGCTTTCACACTGTGTCCGCAAATTCTGCACTAGCACTAGCTGCGTTCACGCCACTCCATCTTAAAGTTGCAGAAATAAGCAAAGTATACGAGGTCAGAAAACAAGGCGGAAAACCTGGGTTACCAGTAGAAGTTGATTTAGATAGAGATATACATCCGAAAGACTTGCTACACCCAGCCGATCGGCAAACCATTGAATATAGCAAAATCAGTAGACAGGTCGAAATTGATAGCTTAAAGCACATCATACCACACAGATCTTTACAGACGGAAGCAAACTAGAAACGGGAGAATGCGGATAGGCCTTTGTTATCATCAATCCAGATGGAACTTCTGAAAAAGAAATATTTAAGCTTAACAATGTATGCAGCGTGTTCCAAGCTGAAGCGTACGCAATCGATTCTGCGCTACTCTGGTCTCAAAGGTACTTGGCAACACAAAACCTACACATTTTTAGTGATAGCCAATCATGTCTTGAAGCTATCAAAAATAGAAACAGTACAACGCCATTAATAGCGTCAATACACAAGCGGTTGTTCTTTCTACGTCAAAAAAACCTAATTAATTTCTCTTGGGTAAGAGCTCATACTGGTATCGACGGAAATGAGCAAGCAGATAAAGCAGCCAAGAATGCGGCAGGTCTGACAACAAGTCCTGTTTACAAAAAGTTTCCAATGAGCTATACTAAAGCAATTATACAACAAGAAACGCAAGAAGCATGGCGTCGTGAATACACAGATGAATCGACAGGCAGTACCACAAAAATGTTCCTCCAGGCGCCAATAGAAGCAGAGATATATAGTGAAAGATTTGGAATTTCATTCGAAATGACGCAGTGCTTAACTGGTCACAGTTTCTGCAAAGCCTACTTGAAGCGCTTCCATAATATTGATACAGACTTATGTCCATGCAACGAAGGAGAAGCAAAGTCAATTAGTCACTTAATCCACTCGTGTCCCAGGTACCAGAATGCGAGAAGATTTCATGAAACCCTTTGCAAGGAGCTCAACATACAACCATACAACATAATATATATTTCACGGAATCAAGAATTGATCGAGTCTTTCAAGAAATTTATTAGTAATATATTTAGTACACTAAAAATCTTTAATTCATTGCAATAACAAATATTCATTACTGTATGCTAAGTTAAATACCTGAAATATAAACTCACGTCAATATCCAGTTGCAGACAGTATTGTTTCATAAAATCATATCACCAACTATACTCACATGCATGTATATATTAAGTTATAATAATTTTAAATTCAAGTTATGTACATGAAAAGATCCAAGAAAAGAAATAATACATTTTATCGAAGCGCGGCTAGCGTGTAGAGACCTAAGGAAAAAAAAAAAAAACTTGATACGGGTTATGGATTATTCAATCATTCCTTGGACTACGGTGTAGCCTACCTCATTATTTCGACGGGTATTTCCAGAACGATTGGGTCTACCTTGTCTTCTATTTGGTTGTCTGGGTGGAGGAACGTGAGTATTATCGAGGCTGTGACTATTATCTAATGCAGACGACTACATTGCGCCGGCCTCGTCGTTACGTTGCTCTTGTAAATCTTGAGGTTGTGAAGTTTGAGCTTGATTAAAAGCACTCCTCAAACTTCGGGTTATGATTGTTCTATCTGCGGCTGAAGCAGAAGGTATCTTTGGAATTGCCCCTGGTGAGCATTTTCCTACTACTACTTTCAAGTCTCGTTGACTTATTTCTTTTTTGCAAATGTAGTAAACATTCATCGAATCAACTTTCAAAACACAGTTTATGAAAAAGATGTTTGCACGGTAACGAAAAACAAGGGTGATTATTGTTTATTTTCTGGCTACAAATAGCACATTGGTTTTCTGGGGCAAGTCCTAACCGCGGGGGTTGTTGTGGACTTCTGTGTAAGGGCATTATTTCAAAATAACAAGACTATACTGTTCCTGGGTACGACATGTGTTGGTAACAAAAACAAAAAGGTAGTATTATTGACCAATAATACACATTAACTTGAGGTCCGTGAAAATTTAATTTGGGTTATTGAATCTAAGAACGAAAGGATACTAAATGGAGGAAGATCAAAAGTTGCGGAATTCTTATTGTTCGGCAAGCGGGCGCAAGGCTGCATGCTCACAAGTTCCAGAAAACAATTAGAACATTGCAAAATGAGGTTCCAAGCCATATGTAAACCTATTCGAGATTATAACAATTGAAAGTTAAAATTAATCCCTCAGCTAAGCAAGGAAAAATATGTAATATGTGTACTTGTGCATTTGAACTGTATAACATATTTTGTTTTCATGTTGGATATAGAAAGCTTTTTTTCAATATTTTCACATATTTTTCCCCTATATGTTTGCATGTATTTGTTTTATTTGCCAATGTGAATATTATATCCCTTTCAACCCCTGCCAACCAAAACTGCGTCAAAAACTGGATAATGACTGAGTAAAAAAGTGGATAAAAAAATGGATAATTTTGTATAGGCAGTGTGAGGATTTTATCCACTTTCCCCTTGATCGAATCGTGTACGTGTGATCGCGAATCCTTCTCACACTTATACCAAAGTGCCATAAGGAAAAATGCATAGGTGCTCCTCTCTAACTAAAATTTTCCCATAACACAGGGTTGTATTTTTGTAGGGATGCCATATCGGAAAAATTTGGTGTCTAAAAAAAGTCCAAAATGTTTACCAAAATACCCAAAAAAACCTAAAAAAGCTCTAAAGTACCCAAAAAAATACCTAAAAAAAACTCCAAAATACCCAAAAATCTCCAAAATTTTCTTAATTTTTAATGAAAACGTTTATTTAATAATAAAAAAATTCATTTACAATTGTTCTAAAGACCGTTTTATCATAAAATGTTAAGAATATATCTGTTAAAAGGATTTTTACATTAAATTTGTCCTCATCGCACAAAAATTTTAAGATAAAACGGGTTTAAAGTTATTAAATAGCATAAATAATAATTATTTGTAATCATATTTTTTTTTGAGTATTTACTAAACTATAATATTTTTTATATAAATTAAAAAAGAAATACAAATAACATTGAAATAAAATAATTTTGAATAACAGCGTAATATTCGGATTCTTGAATTAAAATAACATTTTTTTATTTACCAAAAGTAATTAATTCGATAATTAATAAAGTCTTAAAGCAGATTAGGTCGAGCTTTCATAAGGGCAATTCCATTAAAAACCAATTAATCGATAAGCTGATTCAAATCAACTTAAACTAATGATTATTGTGATAAGTATCTCTTTAGTTATATTATTTAATAAAGGACTTATCAGCTTTTTGATCACTCGATTTAATAAACTTTGACATTTATCAGAGAGCCAGTCAGTTATTTTTAACAAATGAATGAAAAATACTTGTATAACTTTGCAAAAAAATTTTTTACTAAAGAGGTGTTTTTCTAAAATATACAAAATTTTGGGATAAAACTTTTTGATTCGATTGGTAGTACTATCAAAAGTTAATTATGTTTCTTTTGGTATATGCTTAAACTTGAAACTCATTTGCAAGGAGTAAAAACACACACTTTTCTTACATTTTTACAAAATTTTACCAAATTTTCCCTAGCTATACACATGTATCCTTTATTTTCCAAAAAATATAAAAAGTCTGATGTATATTTAAACGATAGTAGTATCGAAAGAAAAGTAATCAAATTACCTTTCTTTTGATATATACTGGCATTTATTACTCGTTTACAATGAGTGAAAAATATTCACTTTCTTTACAACTTCATAAAATTTCTCAACATTGTTATATTTATGGGTCTCTAAATTTGAAAAAAAAAATGTTCAGAAATCGGTTATCAATTTTAACGATGGTAGTATCGAAAGAAAAGTAATCAAATTACATTTCTTTTGGTATATACTAGCATAAATTACTCCTTTACAGTGAATGAAAAATATTCACTTTCGTTTCAACTTTAAAATTTTCTTAACATCATTTGTAGCTATATAACTTAAACTAATATGCAAAAAAAAAATATTTTCTTCCTTGTCAGCAGAAGTGGTTCTGATGACGTCCCTTATGTTGCTCCGAACGATATGTTTGCTACTGAAAAAATAGAAAAAATAAAGTCAAAATTAGTTATAGATTCAATATAACTTTCAGAGACAGGCTTTATTTACTTTTTCCAAAGTTCTGCTTACTGAAGCTGTTTTTGCATCCTGTGATGAGAGCAGGTTGAAGTATTTGATTGATAAGAAGAAAAAATAACAACAAAAGTCAAAATTAGAAATCAATTCAACAAAATTGTCTAAGTCTAAATCTTCCCTTTTTTATAGCTCGGTTTAAAGAAAAGGCACTAGTGCTGAAGTTTCATCCACCGAAAAATGGAAAATGGATGGTTCCTCTATTAAAGGCCAGTAGCCAAGACACTTGAAGCCATTCTGCCTTTTTTTTAATGCAAATTTACACCTTGCCAATCATCACCATGGCTTCCGAAAATTACACAGCACTACCACCGCGCTAAATACCATTACTACACAGATAAATTGTGGATTAAATCAAAAACCCCACCATAGGATAGTACTAGTTGCATTAGACTTGTGAAAAACTTTTGATACGGCCAACCACGGCACGATACTGCAAGGCCTGTTAAGTTCTCCCCTTCTTCCAAGTCTTAAAAGGTGGACCGCAAATTATCTGTCTGGTCTACAAGCATCGGAGCAATTCAGGAACGTAACACCCAAACCAAGAAGAATTTAGCAGGGGGGCCACAGGGTGGTGTCCTATCCTCAATTCTCTTTAACTCCTACATATCATAGCTACCTTCACCACCAGAAGGAGTACCTATCCTTTCATACGCCCATGACTGAACAATAATGGCCACAGGCATAGGCCCACACATCGATGATCTTCGTAACAAAATAAACAACTATATCCCTGATCTCTCCAGTTTCTTATTACTACTTACAAATCAGTTGGCGTCCGATTGCATGCTACGCGTCCCAGATATGGTCGCCAAGCTTAAAGGTTACGGGAAAAAATGCAGGCCTGCGAAAACATTGCCCTCAGTACCACTACGGGCTGTCTTCTTATTTCCCCAGAACGCCACCTACACAATGAGGCAAGAGTACTACACATTAAGGAGAGAAATGAAATGCAGAACACTACACATTAAGGAGAGAAATGAAATGCAGAACAAACAGTTTCTGTTGAATACCCAGAAACCTGATAGATGAGGCCACACCTACCAGGGGCTTAAGGGGTCATCTCCGTAAGCATTATGGGGAAATGCGGCACCTGAGAACATAGCCGTATGAAGCAAAAAACCACAAGCAGGTCTTCGGTGATATCCACAAAAAGGCTTCCGATTACTATGCCAGGAATCGTTCGGCGAATCCCGTTCTTAGAGTTAAATACCGCGAACTTGCAGAAGAGTAGAGAATTCTCGCTATGGAGACGCGCGTCACTCTAGCTCAACTTCGATCTGGATACTGTAATATGTAAAACTCTTACCAATCCAGTATCAACCCCGACATACAAAACGTATTTCCTGCTTGCAATGTCTCCCCACATGATATCAACTATATCTTCAATTGTAATGTGGAACCAACGCCTCAAGCACCCCCTCTATGCACCGCTCCTGTTGAAACTGCAAGTTTCCTTGGACTCCCGTTAGAGGATATTGATGGCAATTTGTGATGTTGTTGTTGTTGTAGCGATAAGGATACTCCCCGAAGGTCTTGGGGAGTGTTATCGATGTTGATGGTCCTTCGTCGGATGCAGACCCGGTACGTTCCGTTACCAAGCCCGACCATCTCGTAAACGATTTGTTATTACCACATGCGACCTTCTACGCCATAGCGCCCTCCCACCCCCTAGATCATGAGGAGTTCGGGGTCGCCAGAGCATCGGTTGTTAATGAAACAGGATTCTCCACTGATAGGTGAGGTTGACAATTGGGTTTGGAGAAGCTATATATTGCGCTGGGAACCTGAAAGGGGTGCGCCACACAACCGCTTTAATTTATTTGTTATTTTAGTCTCCTCTTACGACAGGCATGCCTACCGCGGGTATATTCTAACCCTGCTAACCCGCTGGGGGTAACAATTTGTGTTCGGTCGCGCCTATTGGATGGGGAAGTGACAAGTGTGAGAAAAGCCTACATAAGTTTTTTTAAGAACGCCCTCATTCAGAATAATATGCAAAAACTCCCTATCTTAAGTTAACTTTACCATATTTCGAGCTAAGTTAGGGTTTTTATGAAAAAAATTCCGAATTCTAAGATAGAACTTTTTTTAAAACAATTTCTGAGTTTGCCCGTTATTAAGTCAAATTCATAGAATTTGAATTGCCAACCGAAAAAAATATTCTACTTAACCAATGCGTTCATTTGAGGATAAACTGCATGCTGTGCTCCGTTCTGGCACCCATGTCAGTAGATGTTATTTTTCATGTTCGTAACTTGTCTACGATGAATTCTCTAATAAGATTTAATATCAATTCACCGTCCCGGTATATGAGGAATCCTCTTAGCCGTAGCTCCTTCGGGATGGGGTGGGTTTTTGCCATGTCTCAACCGACATTACATAAAGTTTAATTTTAGGACTCCAAACAAGAATCTAAGTACAGGAGCTACCATGCCTTAACTCAAAAACTAGATACCTATGTACTAAACAAAACAAAACAACGAGATCGGTAACTAACCAAACAACGAACTTTAAATGCTAAAGGGGTGAAAGCGGACATCTGTTTAAGTGACTACTGGGGCGAGGTCTAATTTGATAGTGGACACTAGCTGTGTCTAACCTACCATGATTTTCGATGCGAATATAATTTGAAGATCCCGAAAAAAACGAATACTACCTTTTATGTTATCAACACATTTGCCTCCAGGAACATACAAAAAAAACTTACAAATTGATTTTTTCAAATCGATAACAATTCAACGTTTATTAAATATAATAATTAGTTGCCAAACTACAATCAAAAATTCAATCCTTAATCTTATTTGGAAAGATGTTTAGGATTAACCTTAATTCTTAATATTCGTTACGAAAATATACAAAGTATTTAGGACAACCCTAACATTACACGCTTATTAGCGGCTTATATATACAGGGCAGATAGAAACTCTGGTTATAATTTAACTATCTTTCAGGTGGCTAGTCATACCAAGCTATCATAAAAAAAACACTAGCTTACGCTTTTTACTTATGTTAAGGTTTCATATTTATGTAACATTACTTGTTTTTTTCTATTTTTACCTTCTTCTGTTTTTTTCAACTGTTTCCATTATCTGACGTAATAAATTAATTTAAATAAATTAACATGGTTTTCAAAAACTATTAACAACAAATTGGATGAAAATCAAAGCAAAAAAAAATTCAAACAATAACAAAAGGCAACAAAGATATTGGTACAATATTACTTACATATTTTATGGTGGTAGGTATGTATGTGGGTGATGCAATCCAGCGATGAAACGCCTTTAAGCGGTGTTGATGCAGTTGAAATATCTGTTTGACAAATTTCTTGCTTTGGTTTTGTTTTTGGGCTATGATGTGACTTACACTGTAAGGGAGTGCGATCGCTTACCGTGACACATAAAACCATTCGGTAGCCGCAAAATTTAATTTGAATATTTTTGTTAATCAAAATTTATTTATTAATTTTTTTTTGGTTTTTAACTAATTTTATGTTTTTTTTTGTTTTGTGGGGAAAGATGCGGTTAGGTATGCCTACCACACATATGCACCCAAATATTTTCACATCTCGTGTTTTAAGTAACTTTCGATTAATTATTAGTTAATTTTTTTTACGATATAACACATTTACTCTCTTCTCTTCTTCTTTTTGTTTTTTTTTTTACTTCTAATGTTCCTTTCTTTCATCGTTCCTTGTAGTTACTTTTAACTACTTTAAATTTCGTGTTACCTTATATTAGGCTTTTGTAATTAAATTTATATCTTTTCTTCTACAAAATATTGTGTTTAACACTAATTTTTACAACTTTTTGTATTTTTTTTTCATTTATTTCACTGCGCTAAACTTATTATTTTAATTTCTTTTTTTTCCCTATGACTATTTTAATTTTTGTCGCACTGTACACTAATTTGTTCTGCAAGTGGGTGGTGGATGGCAAACAGCGACGAAAATTCTGCCTATTTCATGTGCGCCTGATGGTGCTTGGATGAGGTGGGGTAGTAGAAACAACCCCCGGGATCCTTCTAAATTCTTAATCTTCGTTTGTCACTTTGGTATTAATGGAGGCTCATACTGGATGCTCATCAGCTCCAATGGGTACAAATGGTTCGTAACCAAAAAGCTTCCACACCCTCACCCATGTGCAACGGGAAAATGACTTCCAGCTGGTGAGGAGGCGATGAGTGTGGGTAGGAATTTCTGCCTATTTGGTAGTCACGCCTATTGAAAAAAATACCCTATAATTATTTCCTATCTAAAGAGATTTAAATAAAATTTTTTTACCTTATTAAGAGAAAACAAAGCCCATGTGGTTTGCGCGAACTGCCTGAATATCTTTAGTGGAGCTGTCCGTGTGGTACGATGAAAAACAGGAAGGAGAGGCTAACTGTAGCCGTTCAGGCTCTTTTATACCCTCGGACTTCCTATCTTTTGGCTTCTGTTTTTAACATTTTCCTAACTTCGTTTGAGAAAATGTTTAATGTCACTTAAATGATCACATGAATGATTTTATTTTGCTACTTTTTGCAATTTTTCTAGCCTATGCGACATATTTAACTAACTCTGGTGCATTTCAGCATTTGCAAGTTTCGGACAGGTTTACCTTGGGAAAATCCAAGCGATTATTGTTCACTTTCAGCCAATAGGTGACAATTTGTCGTTTTTACTAGACGTAATCAATTAAATACCCTAGAGCGGCATTAAAGTTTTTAAATAAATTTCTCGCATGCGAGACATTTTATTTCAAAAGGGGATCGGTACACTCAAAAAGACATATTGCAGCCCAAGCGACCATTACACTTTTAACATGTTATCCAGTTCTTTGGATTTTCGGTCTTCGTTCGTAGAAATTTTAAAATGCTTTGATTTGCTCATTCAGCTTGCCCATTTGCGCGTGGAGTAGGAAAGCAGTTTTAGTATGATTAATATTGTCTTGATAAAAATTAGTAGCCTTGAATTTTGCAATTAATTATGTAGATTAGTTGAGATGAAAGGCCGCGGTTAATGAATAAAACTTCCTTTTGGTTTGTTTTATATTCATAAATTTTAATTTTGGTCGATATTTCGACTTCAATCTGAATTCATCATCAGGGACATATGGACAGTCGATCATACATGTCCATATGTCCCTGATGATGACTTCAGATTGAAGTCGAAATATCGACCAAAATTAAAATTTATGAATATAAAACAAACCAAAAGGAAGTTTTATTCATTAACCGCGGCCTTTCATCTCAACTAATCTACATAAGTAAATGATTACATTGTTTTCGGTACGAAATTCTTCCAATGCTTTTGACGTAAATAACGTTACTCTGTCGGTTATTATGTGTGATGGTAGACCAAAATATGATGACATTTCATTTAAAGCTTTAAGGACGTGGACGGTTTTTGTATCTCGGACAGGTTTTTTAACGAACGACTAGAAATTTGCTCAAGGCGTCAGAAATGGTAAGTACGTAACAATTTCCTCTTTTACTTCGGACAAACAACATAAGTGATCCAAATATATTCGATAGAACGGGACGGGTTTAATGGAGTAGATGTGAAGGCTACCTTCACATTTCCCAGAATGTTGCGTTTGGTAGCAACATTTTATACATGCTGCTATGTAGCTTTTGACAAACCTTATCATATTCGTGAAGCAGTACGTTTTCTTAATGCGCCCGAGTGTCTATTCTAGCGCCGTATACCCAGCCTGATCGTGGCAGAACAGAACAATGCGCTATCGTACACCCTTTGGGACTACAAATTTTAGATCATCGGATTCCTTACGATAGAGACGGTGATTTCGTAGTTGATAGTCGGTTTTGATCAATTTTTCGTTTGGTGAATTTGTTTTGCCATTCAGAACATTTAAAATATCTCGAAGTTTTTCATCTTGAATCTGAATCGTCAATAACCAATCGTTGATATCGCAGTTAATGTTTAGTATACAACCAGCTGGGTCGACCTCATTCGCAGGTTGTTCGGGCATGCGGCTTAAAGCGTCCACGTGTTGCAATCTGCTACCTTGGCGATGTATGCACTCATAGTCATACTCAAGTAGTTTTAGCCACCACGGTGCGATTTTCGTTTTCAGCTCTTTACGCTCTATTACGTGTGCAATTGCGGAGCAGTCGATGATAAGACGAAAATATTTGCCTAGTACAATGGCGACTAAAATAACATACTGGGCGCCATTCGTTACCATCGACGGATTGGAGTAGTACACCCGCAAGACCAAAAATACTTACATCTGCATGTATTTCATGCTGTGCATTATAATCGTACAAACCAAGGAGATGCTCGTTTGTAAGGATATGAATAAGTTTTCCGAAAGAGCGAGGCTGCTCAGGACCCCATGTGAATTTGTCCTGATTAGTCAATAATATAGAAATAGATTTCGATATAATAGCATAATCCTTCACACATTTCATGAAAAAACACGTGAGGCACAAAAAACGTCTTACCTCGGTTATGTTGGTTGCTTGCAGAAAAACCGATTTCCCGCGAGGTGTGAAAATTGTTCTTCCATATTCGGCATGGGGAAGGGT
The DNA here is from genome assembly GCF_040869045.1 of Eurosta solidaginis. Taxonomy (NCBI): domain Eukaryota; kingdom Metazoa; phylum Arthropoda; class Insecta; order Diptera; family Tephritidae; genus Eurosta; species Eurosta solidaginis. Next base: position 214,444,330 of record NC_090324.1, on the reverse strand, counting down.
GTTTTACCGTAATTTTATTAAGGCAACGATAGTCTACGCATAGTCTGTGCCCATTATTTTTCTTTTCTACCAAAACTACGGGACACAGATATGGGGTTTCACTTGATCGGATAATTTCATTTTCTAATAGCTGGGCTATTATTTTCGATATTATAGGTCGCTTGCAAAAAGGTACGCGATATGGCTTCAACTGATTAGGCGTATCACTTTTTAAATTAATTTTCATTTTAGAGATACCGCATTTTCCTATATTCGCAATATTTTCCGCAAAACCTCCAAGAAATTCACTCATAATGTTTTCGAACTGCTTATTTTGTTTTTCGCTTAACCCGTTTGGAGTATTGATATTACAAATTTGCTCAACACGGCACTGATCATTTTCTATTATAAGGTGTTTGATACAGCCTTACCGAGGAGTACGTTCTCATAAATAAGGTCATCATTAAAAACTTACATATCTACTTCATGCTGTTGTTCATCAATGGTTAGTAACAAATTTATTTTACGCGCGGAAACATATTCGCCACCATCAAAACTTCTCAACACTGTTACTTCGTTTTTAAGGATCCTTATGCGGTTTGCGAAGGTTTTCCGTATTAATGTACGCGTGCTACCTGGGTCAACGAATGCACACGTAGCATGACCATTCACATTTATTTGTTTGTATATACCGTCACTTTTATTTTGGACATGTTTTTCCACGACTGCGTTTTCAATATTTTTTTACCTTAGTTTTGGCAAAACATTCTTCGGTTTTATGGGTCGTACGTTGACACTTTGCACATCTTGGTTCCTTTCGTTGTTCGGGACAATTTACGGCACGACTTTACCACAATTGTAGCCCTTAAACATTTTTGCTTGTTGGTGTTTAGAATTTGGCAAATTATTATTATTGTTTAAATGAACCGATTGAGGCTTAGATACGGTTGAGGACGTTTTTGATATACATCGTTATATACACTGTAACTCTTGATATCTTTTAACAAATTTTGACACCGTAAGTACACACTTGATATTTTTCGTTTGAAATCATCTATATATTAATACGCTAACAAAATTTCCATAAAATCAATTGACAGGATGTTTCGCATACTTAGTATACGTAAAATCATATAAAAGTTATATGAATCGATTCGTATTGATCAGCCGCAGTACATAGGCCTATTTTTGTTAACAAGCATTATTCTATTTGTTTATAATTAATAGAAAGTTTTTTTGTAAATTCGAAAAATTAATACAAATATCGTAATTCATTATCGTGCACACGCGTTTCATCTTTGGGAACAATTATCTAAGTTTGCTAATGCGAATTTCAAAGACCTAAACCTTTATGCACAAGCGCGCCGTCTTTGGGAACAATTATCTAAGTGTTTAATGTGAATTTCAAATTTTATATATCCCCGCTAAATTCGAAGACATAAATGTTTCACCTGCATACAAATACGGTTTCCCATTGTTGCCGCTTACCTATAATAGCCTCAACCAAAATCCTAAAAAAATGTTCCAAAATAATTTATAGCGTACCAAAAATCTTAAATAGAATTAATTTTTGACCGGCCCATTTTTTGTGGCAAATTTTACCTACACGTAAATACATAAGTCTTTATTTAACAGATTCTTTGTTTTTTATTTTAGTTGTTTTCAAAAAAACATGAAATCATAAATAATGAGTTAACTTTTGTTGAAACTTAGTAATTTATTTATAACAATTAATGGCAAATTTGCTCGAAAATGTTGTTGCATTTGCAGATTTATTCCACATTTTAGATAAAGTACGTCTTATACTGAACAAAAAAAAAGTCACAAAAATATAACATTACATTTTTTATATTGCATTTTATGCTAACTACGAAACAAAAAAACGTCCCAAAAACTTTTTTGATTTTAGGCCAGAGCGGCAACCGGTATCATAGCGGCCGTCTTGCATAGGCAGTATATTACCCACTATCTATATATTAATACGCTAACAAAATTTCCATACAATAAAAAATCTTAAAAAGAATTAATTTTTGGCCGGCCAATTTTTTCTGATAAATTTTTTCTACACGTAAATACATAAGTCTTTATTTAACAGATTCTGTTATCGCTGCAACTAACGCTTCAAAGAAACACAACTAATATTTTAACATGACAGTGTTTATTCAGTCTTACTGTGCAAGTTTTAATATCTACAAGATAGTTATAATAAGTAAATGATTAAATTAAAAATTTTGCAACAAGATTCTTATTTGTTCGTTTAATTTCCTCGAAGGTTTTTCTATAAAATGAAGTTGAAGGAAGCGATTTAGATATTATGAAGAAACGCTTCGTTCAATTTCGTGTTTTACGAAAATCTATATGTATAATAAAAGGATGCCATACTTATGAAATTAAATAAAATGAATTTTAAACTGTCAAGTTATTATGTCATGTTTACAATGTTTAAGGTAATATAAAATCTTGGTTTGATTCAGCGACATCCCGGCCCCCGTGAATCGATTGGATGCCCGAAGATTCACGAACTACGTCTAATGCCGCCAACTTAGAAGCAGGTCTCCGTAAATTTCCTGTAGCTGTCTTGACAATTGCTGATCTGACTTGACCATCAGATGCCGTAAAAACTTCCGCTACGATGCCTCGCCTCCATTCACCACGTCTCTCGTTTTCATCGCATATAAGGACAACATCACCAACTTTCAATGGATCTACTCGTTGACACCATTTGCTTCGACGCGTTAATGTAGGAAGGTATTCTAGGACCCATCTCTTCCAAAAGGTCTGCTTCATTTGTTGGAGGATTTGCCATTGCTTACGCGAACAAGCACCTTCATCTACGGACGGTGTTTGAACATCATTCGGGCAGCCTAATATGAAATGATTTGGTGATAGAGGTTCAGCATCTTCCTCGTCTAATGGCAAATAAGTTAGTGGACGAGAGTTCACCAAGTTCTCAGCTTCAATTAAAAGACTTTGTAACGTCTCCACTTGGGGCACCTTTGTATTCAACGTAAAGGAAAGTACTCGCTTGACACAGCCCACCATTCGCTCCCATGCACCTCCAGCTGAAGGATTACCAGGTGGGTTAAACAACCATTCTACCCCATACTTTACACCTTCATCGACCAACTTCCTCTCTACCAATACCCAATCTTCTTTACTCACACCAACAAAATTCGTACCCCTGTCACTGCGCATTCTCAACGGGACTCCTCGTCGGTTTATGAAGTTGCGTAAGCACAGTATTAATGCATCAGACGACAGATCCTTTGCCAATTCTAAATGAATTGCTCGTACAGTCAAACATGTAAATAAACATCCCCATCTTTTTTCTTGTCTGCGACCAACTGCTACGTTATATGGACCGAAGAAATCTACACCAGTATAGCTGAAAGCCCGAATGTACGGAGTAAGGTGATCTCTTGGAAGCTGTCCCATAAGTGGTGGCTTTGGTTCCACAATTCTGTTTTTACATATTTGACAATCTCTTTTAGATGCACGAACCAAACTACGTAAATTAGTTATCCAGAACTTCCTTCTTATAGCGCAAATGATTGCCTCATTATTTTGATGTTTGTATTTTTCGTAATAATGTCTAGCAATGAGACCGGATACTTATGCGGTAAAATTATCGGCCTTTTTGTTTCTAATGGGACACTATCAGCATAATCGATACGTCCTGATAGTCGCAATATTCCCTCGTCGTCAATTATCGGAGTCAGCTTAAATAACGGACTGTTTTTAGGGATTGGTCTTCTGTTTACTAAAATGCGCATCTCCTCCGGATATACGTTCTCCTGAACAAAACGACATACAATCTTTTCAGCTTGAGAAATGTCCTCCGCTGTCAACTGTGGCACGAAATGTGATGATATTGGCGTGAATTCCAGCTTTTGAATAGACCTAAACTTCATCATAGCTTTCTTTACCCAGCAAATGACTCTTAACAGCCTATAATAATTCGAAAATCTGTCAAAATCTATTAACGATGAGTCAATACTTATTGCAAGTATGAACTTCGCTCGCCTTTCTTCGAGGCACGGTTTCTCGGCAGCATCATCAACTAGCTTGGGCCAAGAATCCTCCGGTTCTTTCAAGAAATCTGGGCCACATATCCATCGAGAGTTCGAAACAAGGCCTGCGTTCAATCGTGATTCAACTTTCCGGGAACCCATCGCCAACAGTTTACGTTCGACGAGTCCAAAATATCCGCAATTCTGTGTGATACAAATTGCTTGTAACAACGACTATCTGATTTAATCCAGCTAGGAACCGTCTTTGAGTCAGACCAAAATGTTATTACGTTAGGCCTCCTGTCATGACCATTTAAAATAGCCTCCTGCAGACGAACGCCCAATACGGCAGACAGCAGTTCAAGTCGTGGTATCGAAAGTGCTTTAACGGGGCTACAACGAGATTTTCCAGCTACGAAGACTACATTGACTTCACCATCGAATTTGATTCGCCAGTAAGCAACCGCAGAATATGCAAACTCGCTGGCACCTACAAAAATATGTAAATCAATTGTGGAAACCAAGTTACTAAAATTCCGGTGATAGCACCGTGGAATGATAAGACTTTTAGCTTTATCGAGCTCTGTATACCAGTTGTACCATTCCCGATAAACCTGCTCCGGAATAGAACTTGTCCAATCTACATCTAATCGCCATAGTTGTTGCAAGATAATTTTCGATTTGATTGTAATATTCGCCAGACACCCGAACGGATCAAATATTGACATGGTAAGGCTTAAAACTTCAGCTTTCGTCGGTCGCCTTTGTCCGTCAAGACGTCATTCGGAACTTTCACGAATTTTAGTTTAAAACAGAAAGAATCATCCAGTGGACGTCAGTACATTCCAAGTACCTTCTCTGCCATGGATTCGTTGGAGCAAAAGCTCATTGTTTCAACGTGCGTAAGAGGGGTCTTCGTTTCCCCGAGTGCGAAACAGAACTCTTCAGAGTTGGATTTAAATCCTCGCAACTCGAACCCGGCATAGCTGTGAATTTCCTTGACCGCATTTGAAACACTTATAGCCTCATCTCCTGTTTCGAAACTGTCTACGTAGTCGTCCACATAGGTGCGGTCAATAATAGCACTAGTAGCTCTTGGATGAAGGTCTCGAAACTTCATCGCATTTGTATTCTTCACGTATTGTGCAGAACATGGTGAACAGGCTGATCCAAATATCATCGCGTTCATAATATTTTATCTGGTTCCTTTGACGAATTTCCACCCCGCCACAAAAAGCGTTGTGCATTCTGGTCTTCTTGGCGTATCAGAACTCTGTTAAACATTTCTCGTATGTCTGCACATACGCCAATGACACCCTGTCGAAATTTAAATAGTATACTCAATAAAGGCTTTGGCTGATAAGCATCTGGACCTTTCATTAGCCTTGAGTTGAAAGAAATACCATTTACTGACGCTGTGGCATCGAATACTAAACGTAGTTTATTTTCTTTATTTTGATTACATACCGCAAAATGGGGTAGGTACCATGTGTGAGGTTTAACCTCCATTGCTTCCGCCCGCGATAGTTTCCTAGCATATGATTTACTTAAATACTCATTGATCTTATATATGTACCAAGTCTCAAATTCACGGTTTTTTTTTTCAAATTTTGTCTCCAATGATTCCAGACGACGCAGTGCCATACTATAGCTTTCACAAAATTCTACCTCATTAGTTAGCCACAATAAACCGGTTTCATAACGGCAACCGATTTGCTTGGTTGTCTCCAATAAAATTGCTTCAGGTCGTTTGTCTGCTTCAGACATAACCGGCTGTAGGGGCTTCATACCAAAATTCTCCAGCGTAAAATATTCTTTTATTTTCTGCTGAATATCGTTGATTGCGTCTAATTCGCAGTCTATAACTCCTTCTACACTATCTTCGTTGGATCCGAAGAGCATATATCCCAACTTTGACTTGTGGACAGAAAAACAATCGTCTATGTTTATAACTTCTATTGGACGAACCAAATTTGTGTGCGGCATACCGATGAGAATTTGTGGCACAGAATTAACATAATCATCCACTGGCAAGTTTCGAATTTTATCGTACTTTAATTTAAAACTGTCAACATTCAACGTTTGTGCTGGTAGCTCTAACTTTCTTGTTGTGCGTACATTTCTCATCTGAAATGTTGTATTCTGATTCAAGCCAGAAATTTCGACGTCTAATCGTTGTGATAGTTCGCTTGTGGTCTTACCTCCTATCCATTTTAATGATAATTTATCAACTGGACCATTCAAGCCAATAGTTTTAGCTACCTGCTCTTCGATCAACGATATTTTTGAACCATCATCGACAAATGCAATAACCTTACAACTACCCTTTGGTCCTTTTATTTCTACAGGCAGAAATTTAAATAGTGTTTGCTACTAAATTCCTTCGCGAATATAGTGACGACATTTGCTGTGTCAGCTGCCTGCTTTACTACATCTGCAATGTCCGCAGTCGACGTCGACTTTGCATTGCCATTGAAATTTTTGCTACTTCGTTCGTGCAATAGCCGGTTATGATATCTACGGCAAAATTCAAGTCCGCACTCGCGACGTATATTACAATTGACAGTGCTGTGACCAGGTCGTAGACAACTGAAACATAAGTGATTTGCTTTCACAAATGACCATCTGTCGCTGCAGTCCATATTTTTGAACTTTTCACACTGGCTTAAATTGTGGTTACTTTTGTAATATAAACATTTACTTTCTGTCATCATTAGCACTGGTTTCATTGTCTTGGTTGCCTTCGAAATCAACTGTTCATTTGTTTTGGAAGTCTCTACCGGCACAACGTCTGTAGCAATTGAAATAAATATAGCGACTTCTTGTAACCAATTACTAAAATGGCGAACACTTGGGAAACACAATTTCGTAGAGAAAGTATACCTGGCCCATTCTTCACGTTTATTCATCGGCAATTTACTTAGTAATTCGTCTAACAACGTCGGATTCGAAAGATGAGATGCTTCTCCTGCATTTTCCAAGAAAGCAGTTAGGTTGCTCACCATTGTACTGAAGGTTACAATTTCTGACATATTTCCTTCGGCTATGGTTGGAAACGCTCGCGCTTTAGCTATTTGGCTACGTATTAGTAGCCGTGGACGTCCAAAATGGAATTCAAGCGTAGATATTACAGCACCTACACTAGATGGGTGAATTAGTAGGCATTCTACTCGCTGTCTGGCTGGCCCTTTCAAAGCCTTTTGCAAACGGAATAAATTTTCCAAATCTGTGTACATATACATTGAGGTAGTTTCCTTGAATGCTGCAAAAAACATTGGCCATTCTTCCGGCGATCCGTTGAATTCAGGCAGGTCGTGTAATTTGCGTACATACGGCTGTTGTATAGAAATTGACGGTGGCAAATGTTTTGGCTGCACACTTGACTGTACTGGTGGGGCTTGACTCATGGCAAATGGAGAATACAATCCATTAATACTTGACACATTTAAGGCTGTGCTAGTATAAATATTACTACACGCTTGGCTTACATTAAAAAAAAAAATAAATGTAAGGCGCGATAACCTCCGAAGAGATCTAAGGCCGAGCTTCTCTTCCAATTTGCGTCGTGCTCCTCTTGATTTTTCCCTACAAATTGGCCGGACGGGACCTACATGTTTTATGCCGACTCCGAACGGCATCTGCAAGGCAGATGAGTTTTCACTGAGAGCTTTTCATGGCAGAAATACAATCGGAGCGCTTACCGGACACTGCCGAGGGGCGACCCCGCTTAAAATTTTCTTCTAATTGAAAAATCTTATTTCCAAAATTTTGATGTTGCTTTGCCCGGGAGTTGAACCCAGGGCATACGGTGTGATAGGCGGAGCACGCTACCATCACACCACGGTGGCCACGGTGGCTTACATTAGAGTTTACAGAATGACTGATTCTGGTGTTCATGACGTCGGCATAGGTTAGATAGGCTGGCTGTACACTAGCATATGCGGCAGTGGTATAGATACTAGGCAAGTTACCATGGCCTAGAGTGATATCAGTATTAGGGAGCATGTTGCAGGGGCTATTGTTTGGAAAGCCAACTCTTGCGCTAGTGCTGTCGGCAAAAATTACTTTAGTGGCGGCAGCGTTGGAACTACCACTGGCTATGTTGACGTTTGCAGAGGATACGGCGGCAGCATTGGCAAAGCTAGCATTAACTACGTTAACGTTTGCAGAGGGTATTTCGGCAGATGTGACATCGGCTGAAACGGCATTGGCAGAGATTACGTCGGCAGAGGTGACGTTAACAGAGACATCATCGGCAGAGATGATGCTGGCTAAAGGAGTTTTGACGAAACCTGTGTTATTTGCAATTTCTGTACAAAATTTCGCTTGTAATGCGATTGTTTCTCTTAAATCTAACTTTTCCTTTCTTCGGCCGCCAATAGGAGCTGCAATTCTCTTATTTGTGCTTTAAATTCATAAATTCACTTATCTGTTTGTGTGATTGTTTTATCAGTTTCTCCCTCGCTGGCTGAAGCCATCTCAGCGCTGGTGTCCGAGTCCGTTGAATTGTTTTCCGTATCGACCAATGGTATTTCGTTTTTGTCGCTTCTAAGATCGCATCGTTTCATGAGTATTCATGTGATTCCACGCTGTAATTATAGTTTGCGGATTTGTCTCAGAACAAATATTAAAAAATGTTATCGCTGCAACTAACGCTTCAAGGAAACACAACTAATATTTTAACATGACAGTGTTTATTCAGTCTTACTGTGCAAGTTTTAATATATACAAGATAGTTATAATAAGTAAATGATTGAATTAAAAATTTTGTAACAAGATTCTTACTTGTTTGTTTAATTTCCTCGAAGGTTTTTCTATAAAATGAATTTGAAGGAAGCGATTTAGATATTATGAAGAAACGCTTCGTTCAATTTCGTGTTTAACGAAAATTTATATGTATAATGAAAGGATGCCATACTTATGAAGTTAAATAAAATGAAGTTTAAACTGTCAAGTTATTATGTCATGTTTACAATGTTTAAGGTAATATAAAATCTTGGTTTGATTCAGCGACAGATTCTTTGTTTTTTATTTGCAGATTTAATCCTCATTTTAGATAAAGTACGTCTTATACTGAACAAAAAAGAAAAAATTACAAAAATATAAGATTACATTTTTTATATTGCCTTTTATGCTAATTACGAAACAAAAAAACGTCCCAAAAACTTTTTTGATTTTAGGTCAGAGCGGCAACCGGCATCATAGCGGCCGTCTTGCATAGGCAGTATATTACCCACTATCTATATATTAATACCCTAACAAAATTTCCATACAATCAATTGACACGTACCTACACGTAAATACATAAGTCTTTATTTAATGGATTCTTTGTTTTTTATTTTAGTTGTTTTCAAAAAAACATGAAATCACAAATAATGAGTTAACTTTTGTTGAAACTAACTAATTTATTTATAACAATTAATGGCAAATTTGCTCGAAAATATTGTTGCATTTGCAGATTTAATCCTCATTTTAGATAAAGTACGTCTTATACTGAACAAAAAAGCAAAAGTTACAAAAATATTACAGTACATTTTTTATATTGCCTTTTATGCTAATTACGAAACAAAAAACGTCCCAAAAATTTTTTTGATTTTAGGTCAGAGCGGCAACCGGCATCATAGCGGCCATCTTGCATAGGCAGTATATTACCCAGTATCTATATATTAATACGCTAACAAAATTTCCATACAATCAATTGACAGGCTGTTTCGCATACTTAGCATACATAAAATCATATAATAGTTGTATGAATCGATTCGTATTGATCAGCCGCAGTGCATAGGCCTATTTTTGTTAACAAGCATTAATCTATTTGTTTATAATTAATAGAAAAAGTTTTTTGTAAATTCGAACAATTCATACAAATCTCGTAATTCATTATCATGCACAAGCACACCATTTTTGGGAACAATTATCTAAGTTTGCTAATGCGAATTTCAAAGACCTAAACCTTTATGCACAAGCGCGCCGTCTTTGGGAACAATTATCTAAGTGTTTAATGTGAATTTCAAATTTTATGTATCCCCGCTAAATTCGAAGGTACAAATGTTTCACCTGCATACAAATATGGTTTCCCATTGTTGCCGCTTACCTATAATAGCCTCTACCAAAATCCTAAAAAATTGTTCCAAAATAATTTATAGCGTACCAAAAATCTTAAATAGAATTAATTTTTGACCGGCCCATTTTTTGTGGCAAATTTTACCTAACCGTAAATACATAAGTCTTTATTTAACAGATTCTTTGTTTTTTATTTTAGTTGTTTAAAAAAAAAAATGAAATCACAAATAATGAGTTAACTTTTGTTGAACCTAACTAATTTATTTATAACAATTAATGGCAAATTTGCGCGAAAATGTTGTTGCATTTGCATATTTAATCCTCATTTTAGATAAAGTACGTCTTATACTGAACAAAAAAAAAAGTTACAAAAATATAACATTACATTTTTTATATTGCCTTTTATGCTAATTACGAAACAAAAAACGTCCCAAAAACTTTTTTGATTTTAGGTCAGAGCGGCAACCGGTAGCATAGCGGCCGTCCTGCATAGGCAGTATATTACCCACTATCTATATATTAATACCCTAACAAAATTTCCATACAATCAATTGACACGTACCTACACGTAAATACATACGTCTTTATTTAATAGATTCTTTGTTTTTTATTTTAGTTGTTTTCAAAAAAACATGAAATCACAAATAATGAGTTAACTTTTGTTGAAACTAACTAATTTATTTATAACAATTAATGGCAAATTTGCTCGAAAATATTGTTGCATTTGCAGATTTAATCCTCATTTTAGATAAAGTACGTCTTATACTGAACAAAAAAGCAAAAGTTACAAAAATATAACAGTACATTTTTTATATTGCCTTTTATGCTAATTACGAAACAAAAAACGTCCCAAAATTTTTTTTGATTTTAGGTCAGAGCGGCAACCGGCATCATAGCGGCCGTCTTGCATAGGCAGTATATTACCCACTATCTATATATTAATACGCTAACAAAATTTCCATACAATCAATTGACAGGCTGTTTCGCATACTTAGCATACGTAAAATCATATAAAAGTTATATGAATCGATTCGTATTGATCAGCCGCAGTGCATAGGCCTTTTTTGTTAACAAATATTACTCTATTTGTTTATAATTAATAGAAAATTTTTTTTGTAAATTCGAACAATTCATACAAATATCGTAATTCATTATCGTGCACAATCGCGCCATCTTTGGGAACAATTATCTAAGTTTTCTAATGCGAATTTCAAAGACCTAAACCTTTATGCACAAGCGCGCCGTCTTTGGGAACAATTATCTAAGCGTTTAATGTGAATTTCAAATTTTATGTATCCCCGCTAAATTCGAAGGCACAAATATTTCACCTACATACAAATATGGTTTCCCATTGTTGGCGCTTACCTATAATAGCCTCTACCAAAATCCTAAAAAATTGTTCCAAAATAATTTATAGCTTACCAAAAATCTTAAATAGAATTAATATTTGACCGGCCCATTTTTTGTGGCAAATTTTACGTACACGAAAATACATAAGTCTTTATTTAACAGATTATTTGTTTTTTATTTTAGTTGTTTTCAAAAAAACATGAAATCACAAATAATGAGTTAACTTTTGCTGAACCTAACTAATTTATTTATAACAATTAATGGCAAATTTGCTCGAACATGTTGTTGCATTTGCAGATTTAATCCTCATTTTAGATAAAGTACGTCTTATACTGAACAAAAAAGAAAAAGTTACAAAAATATAACATTACATTTTTTAAATTGCCCTTTATGCTAATTACGAAACAAAAGAACGCCCCAAAAACTTTTTTGATTTTAGGTCAGAGCGGGAACCGGCATTATAGTGGCCGTCTTGCGTAGGCAGTATATTACCCACTATATTTATTATTAGGCTAACTTTGTTGGCTTATATATCCATTAATCGGATGCTTAGATCCCAAACCCTTAATTGGTTTATGTCGCTTAAAGTTATGAAATAAATTTTATTTTAGTAAATATGATTGCGTGAATAATTTCAATGTTTTTGTTTGTTTTTCCTTTCTTCCTAATTTATTCTGCTCTGTTATATCTTAGTATTATATTGTTCACAGACGATATTTTATGGTAGATATGGTCATATATATTCATGAAATGGAGTGTTTACAAATTTAATACAAATTAGTTACGTACATAGATCTCAATGGGATCCCAACATTAAATATCCGAATATTAGAATTTTCATATTTCCTCAATGATCACATTAAAACCCTGAAAAAAGTATAAGTGCACTTATTGCGTTTTTATATGGAACTGTTTGTTCACTTCACTTAATTTTTCGAAATTTAAGGACTTTATTTTTTTTTTTCTTTAATTAAATAGTTTTTTAGTAAACTCTGCCTTCTTTCTCATTACATAATTTTTTTATATTTTTATTTTACTTTTTATGAAGGAATCCTCTATTTTACTCGAAATTTTTGTTTTGTGTCACACTTACATATTAGATATGTATTTATACCAACTGAAACGGGTGGCATGAAATATGCTAAATTCCTTTAACAATTTCTTAATTTTTAGCTAAAAGTTCGTGTTTTTTGAATTATGACACTATTGACGTAAATGGGCGATATGTGTATATGGGGAACCGAGCTCCCAAAACTAACTTCGGTAGCGCCTATTTTTCAATTCAATTTCAAGTAATTTCACCATAATTCTATGTCAATTTTATATGATTTTACATAATTTTTATATTTTTGTTTAATGAGCTCCATACCAAAACTTTATAATTACATGTGAAAGGTTTGTAGAAAATTTAAGAAAATACAATCAAAAAGTACAAAGTCTTAGATCAAATTCAAAATTTTAAAGAAAAAGTTAAGTAAGTTAGACCAGTTTGCTATATTTCCCACACTTGATGCATAGACTGAGTTGAAAAAAATGCACGTTGGTCGAATTTCGACCACAGGCGATACTAGTTAACATTAATACCATTTATTATGTGTCGCTAAATATTTGCTTCTGTTAAACCACCATTATTACCGAGCGCCAACATTCTATAAAAATACTCAACCGGCGTTTCTTATTGTTGACGTTTTGTTCGCGAGATTTTTATGTGCATACACGGAAAATAATTTAAAAATCTATTTACGAACTGTGGCTAATTAACGAATGCGCACTGTAGCGAATCGATCCACAGTTTTGCCGAACCGCGCAATTTTTGGTTGAACCGCAAATATTATAGCGATTTCTTGCGAATTATAGGCGTTTTTAAGCATTTCAACTCGTTTCACAAATTGCAAAGAGTTAAGAGATGTATCGCTTGTTCCGGCAACAACTCAACAATATCTTTTTTTTACACTATGACGACTGATAATAGTCGGAACATAATGAATTCGGTACACTATTTCCATAATACATATCATTTCTAATTGGAAACTGTTGTGACGGCACAGATGGCAAATATTATCGAAAATAAAAATGTTGCAGGGACGAAAAATCGTGTGAAGCAAGCTTCACAAAATTCTAGTAGGTCACATTCACCACTTACCACAGCAGAATTTGTTAAACTACCACTGTCTGTATTTGTTATTTAACAATTACACTGGTCGACGGCCAAAATTTACCAGAGACGCCGTTATGAAATTCGTATGTAAAACCACCCCCTGATTTCGAAATTCATTTTTGATTCTATGTTACCGTTTTTAAGATATTTGCAATTTACCGTTATTCGAAAAAACCAAAAAGGTGGCTCCTTTTTAATTAGCAATTGCAAAAAGGTTTACAGAATCGGAAAGACAATAAAATTTGCTATAAATGCATGATACCCTGTTTTTTGCTCAACCAGATAGTTTTCGAGATATTAGCTTATAATATCAGATTTTGGTTTTTTTTATGAAAAAATATGAAAAAAATTACTTTTTGCGAGGGCAGCATTCCAAAACTACAACTTTTTTTCCAGATGTTTTTTCTTTACGTAAAGTTCTGTCTAATTAAAAAAAGATAAGCTACCATCGAAGAAAATCGATGCAAAACTACGTAAGTTATAAGCGATCAAATAAAAATACCCAGGTTGGGCAATTTCAACGTATACCTCAAAACGTATGTATGGTATAAAGAAGGGTGAAATATCTAGCTATGCTCTGTTTCTATTTAGTTAAAAGTTCAATTTATGAATGAAATTTCCCATATTTTTAACTTTTGTTTTAATTTTTTATGTTTATACTATATTCTAACAATCTTTATCTTAATTTGATTTTACTATGTAGTCGAAATAATTATGTGTTCTACTTTGACGCTTATTCAGTTTAGGATCGGTTCCTCTTATGAGAAACCAGCAGTAATCACCCATCATTGCGACGTCCCAGAATCCATGATATCGATTCTCAATTAATTTCATTTGCTGATGAAACCTTTCGCCATGTTCGTCACTTTCGTCGCCAAGATTTGCCGGAAAAAAGCTCAAATGTGAGTGCAGAAAGTGAATTTTTAAGGACATATTTACGCCTGGAAAGAAAATATTAGTTAGGGAAACAAGTTATAGAATTTTGGGAAACTAATTTTAATAAGCCTTTAAGCCATTTTCGCATAATTATTGATTAAGTCGTTCACTATCTGCTCGTAGTTAGGGCTTTTGTGTCTACCGAGAAAAGAAGCAACGACCTTTTCAAAGGATTCCCACGCTGCTGCCTCAACTGATGAGAGTAGTTTTTGAATTGATTACTGTTGATCAACTTTTTTATTTGTGCTCCAATAAAAATACCTTCCTTTATCTTGGCTTGAGAAATATCTGGAAAACTTGTTTTCATATATTCGAATGCTTCGCCTTCTTTGTCCAAAGCCTTAACCAAGTTTTTAATGAGGCCGAGCTTGATGTGTAAGGGTGCAAGTATGATTATCTCTTTCTTGACAAGAGGGGTGTATTTGATGTTATCCACACCAACGGTAAACTCGACTCTTTCCGGCCAATCCTTTCTGACGTAGTGGTCCCTACGAGCTCGGCTATCCCACTTGCAAAGGAAGCAGCAGTGTTTGGTGTAGCCACTTTGTATACCGCATAGCATTGCAACGACTTTGAGATCCGAACATATTTTCCAATCATGCTCTTCATATTTGATAAATTTGAGTAGTTTTTGCGTTTCCTCGTAGGTTTCCTTTGTATTTACTACATGTACGAGATAGAAGGCTTTTTGTTACAAATATGCAATAATACAGCCTTCAAACTCAGTTTATTGCTGTCTATGAACAATCGCCAGTCTTTTGAATCATATGTTTGACCAAACTCTTTGAATAAACCAGGAATGTCGTTGCAGTATCATATACTGTCTTTCTTGGTATAGTGTTTGGAAAATTGTTCGTGACGAGTTCTACAATATATCACCTTAACATCGGATGACACAAATTTAAATTGTTGCATACGAGAAGCGTGGATCTCGGCTTTTTCCTTGGATAGTTCCAAATCTCTTATCCAATCATTAAGTTGTGCTTGTGACAGAACGTTTCTCTCGTTTCCCATGCGAAATGCAGTACAACTTGATTCCCCACACTCAGATATTACTGTTAACAATGGAACTGGATTCGCAACTGCCGTTGAATGTAGTACTGGTAATGTCACTGTAGGTACGCTGGCATAGGTTACTATTCTTGATCTTCCAATGCCAACTACTTTTGTTTGACAAATATAACACTCTATTGAATGGCAAGTAGGTTCTCTCCATATCATTGGTGTATCAAATTTTATTTGTTGTCCTGATTCCGACTGAATCAATTCTACTCGACATGATGTACACAAAGTGTTCGGTGTCCATGACAAATTTGCTCGAAAATGTTGTTGCATTTGCAGATTTAATCCGCAGTGCATAGGCCTATTTTTGTTAACAAGCATTACTCTATTTGTTTATAATTAATAGAAAAAGTTTTTTGTAAATTCGAACAATTCATACAAATATCGTAATTCATTATCGTGCACAAGCGCACCATCTTTGGGAACAATTATCTAAGTTTGCTAATGCGAATTTCAAAGACCTAAACCTTTATGCACAAGCGCGCCGTCTTTGCACCGAAAGAAAAGTCTCATGTAAAATTAACATTTCTGCATTATCAATTCCACATTTCGGCGAAAAATGTCATCTTAACGTTGAAAATGATAGAATCAGAAGGTTTCACGTTAAATTGATATGATAACTATTAAATCAACATTGTTATGTATTACATTGTCATATCAATTTCTTATGTTAATAATACATTTTACCATTTAACATTTAAAATGATCAAAGTAACAGCTTTCACGTCAAATTGATATGATAACTATTAAATCAACATTGTCATGTATTACATTGTCATATCAATTTCTCATGTTAATAAAACATTTCACCATTTAACATTGAAAATTATCAAAGTAACAGCTTTCACGTCAAATTGATATGAAAACTGTTAAATCAGTCTTTCATGTTAATAAAACATTTCGCCATCTAATGCTATGTTCAAACAGAAAAATAAATTGAGGCAATATCAATTCAAATTGAGTGGTGTTCATACAACTCAATTTAGCTTACACAATAGTAATTTGATGGCCGGTTGGCTCATCTCTACAGCAACAACATACCTGTGTTCAGAATGTCAAAATGTGCGTGTTGGAATTAGGTGAATGGAATGGAATGAAAACATAAAACTTTAAAATTTTTCTGTGTTGTAAGATAATGTGTTCAATGTTTTGGTTTCATTTTGAGTTTGCCATCCTCTTTTGACAATTCCTACTCCAGTGAAATGAAAAAAATAATATCAGCTGATGAGATGAGCCAACCATATAGTTGAGCCATGCGCAGCTGACGTTTAAATCTACTCAATAAACACACTTTACAAGGTTGTATTTACAGTTTGAAACAATTTATTACGCAATTTTTTTTAAATTGGCAATTTGTTATTACAATTTATTATATGATAAATTGCGTAATAAATTGCCCAAATGGTATAAATTGCCAATATGGCGTGTGTTTGTACCTAGTATAACATTGAAAATTATCAAAGTAACAGCTTTCACGTCAAATTAATATGATAACTGTTAAATCAGTCTTTCATGTTAATAAAACATAGCTGCATCACGCTGGAACCCGCTTTGAAAAAATCCAAATTTTTTTTGTGATTTCTGTAACTACAAACGATGCAATTGATTGTAGTGAAGTTCATTTTTTTGTAGTTCTTATAGTTACTCCGAAAATATAATACATTGTGCGGAAACCAAGCAATTTAAGGAAATTTGGGTTTTTTCTTTTTGAAATACGTTTTAAATCGTTTGTAGTTTTTCATACGAAAAAAATTTTTTTTTTGGTCGACAGGTTTCGGAGATATCGCTTACGCATCTCAAAAAAACCAAGAACGCAGCAATTTGGAAGCACTAAAAGTACTTTTCCTATAACTACAAACGATGAAATTGATTGTAGTGAAATTAATTTTTTTGTAGTTCTTATAGTTACTCCGAAAATATAATACATTGTGCGGAAACCAAGCAATTTAAGGAAATTTGGTTTTTTTGTTTTTGAAATACGTTTTAAATCGTTTGTAGTTTTTCATACGAAAAAAAATTTTTTTTTTGGTCCATAGGTTTCGGAGATATCGCTAACGCATCTCAAAAAAACCAAGAACGCAGCAATTTGGAAGCACTAAAAGTACTTTTCCTATAACTACAAACGATGAAATTGATTGTAGTGAAGTTCATTTTTTTGTAGTTCTTATAGTTACTCCGAAAATATAATACATTGTGCGGAAACCAAGCAATTTAAGGAAATTTGGGTTTTTTCTTTTTGAAATACGTTTTAAATCGTTTGTAGTTTTTCATACGAAAAAAAATTTTTTTTTTGGTCGACAGGTTTCGGAGATATCGCTTACGCATCTCAAAAAAACCAAGAACGCAGCAATTTGGAAGCACTAAAAGTACTTTTCCTATAACTACAAACGATGAAATTGATTGTAGTGAAATTCATTTTTTTGTAGTTCTTATAGTTACTCCGAAAATATAATACATTGTGCGGAAACCAAGCAATTTAAGGAAATTTGGTTTTTTTGTTTTTGAAATACGTTTTAAATCGTTTGTAGTTTTTCATACGAAAAAAAATTTTTTTTTTGGTCCATAGGTTTCGGAGATATCGCTAACGCATCTCAAAAAAACCAAGAACGCAGCAATTTGGAAGCACTAAAAGTACTTTTCCTATAACTACAAACGATGAAATTGATTGTAGTGAAGTTCATTTTTTTGTAGTTCTTATAGTTACTCCGAAAATATAATACATTGTGCGGAAACCAAGCAATTTAAGGAAATTTGGGTTTTTTCTTTTTGAAATACGTTTTAAATCGTTTGTAGTTTTTCATACGAAAAAAAATTTTTTTTTTGGTCGACAGGTTTCGGAGATATCGCTTACGCATCTCAAAAAAACCAAGAACGCAGCAATTTGGAAGCACTAAAAGTACTTTTCCTATAACTACAAACGATGAAATTGATTGTAGTGAAATTCATTTTTTTGTAGTTTTTATAGTTACTCCGAAAATATAATACATTGTGCGGAAACCAAGCAATTTAAGCAAATTTGGGTTTTTTCTTTCTGAAATACGTTTTAAATCGTTTGTAGTTTTTCATAGGAAAAAAAATTTTTTTTTGGTCCACAGGTTTCGGAGATATCGCTAACGCATCTCAAAAAAACCAAGAACGCAGCAATTTGGAAGCACTAAAAGTACTTTTCCTATAACTACAAACGATGAAATTGATTGTAGTGAAATTCATT
Source organism: Eurosta solidaginis (assembly GCF_040869045.1). NCBI lineage: Eukaryota > Metazoa > Arthropoda > Insecta > Diptera > Tephritidae > Eurosta > Eurosta solidaginis. Next base: position 214,425,561 of record NC_090324.1, on the reverse strand, counting down.
TTTTTGTAGTTCTTATAGTTACTCCGAAAATATAATACATTGTGCGGAAACCAAGCAATTTAAGTAAATTTGGGTTTTTTGTTTTTGAAATACGTTTTAAATCGTTTGTAGTTTTTCATACGAAAAAAAATTTTTTTTTTGGTCCACAGGTTTCGGAGATATCGCTAACGCATCTCAAAAAAACCAAGAACGCAGCAATTTGGAAGCACTAAAAGTACTTTTCCTATAACTACAAACGATGAAATTGATTGTAGTGAAATTCATTTTTTTGTAGTTCTTATAGTTACTCCGAAAATATAATACATTGTGCGGAAACCAAGCAATTTAAGTAAATTTGGGTTTTTTGTTTTTGAAATACGTTTTAAATCGTTTGTAGTTTTTCATACGAAAAAAAATTTTTTTTTTGGTCCACAGGTTTCGGAGATATCGCTAACGCATCTCAAAAAAACCAAGAACGCAGCAATTTGGAAGCACTAAAAGTACTTTTCCTATAACTACAAACGATGAAATTGATTGTAGTGAAATTCATTTTTTTGTAGTTCTTATAGTTACTCCGAAAATATAATACATTGTGCGGAAACCAAGCAATTTAAGCAAATTTGGGTTTTTTCTTTCTGAAATACGTTTTAAATCGTTTGTAGTTTTTCATAGGAAAAAAAATTTTTTTTTTAGTCCACAGGTTTCGGAGATATCGCTAACGCATCTCAAAAAAACCAAGAACGCAGCAATTTGGAAGCACTAAAAGTACTTTTCCTATAACTACAAACGATGAAATTGATTGTAGTGAAATTCATTTTTTTGTAGTTCTTATAGTTACTCCGAAAATATAATACATTGTGCGGAAACCAAGCAATTTAAGTAAATTTCGGTTTTTTGTTTTTGAAATACGTTTTAAATCGTTTGTAGTTTTTCATACGAAAAAAAATTTTTTTTTTGGTCCACAGGTTTCGGAGATATCGCTAACGCATCTCAAAAAAACCAAGAACGCAGCAATTTGGAAGCACTAAAAGTACTTTTCCTATAACTACAAACGATGAAATTGATTGTAGTGAAATTCATTTTTTTGTAGTTCTTATAGTTACTCCGAAAATATAATACATTGTGCGGAAATCAAGCAATTTAAGCAAATTTGGGTTTTTTCTTTCTGTAATACGTTTTAAATCGTTTGTAGTTTTTCATAGGAAAAAAAATTTTTTTTTTGGTCCACAGGTTTCGGAGATATCGCTAACGCATCTCAAAAAAACCAAGAACGCAGCAATTTGGAAGCACTAAAAGTACTTTTCCTATAACTACAAACGATGAAATTGATTGTAGTGAAATTCATTTTTTTGTAGTTCTTATAGTTACTCCGAAAATATAATACATTGTGCGGAAACAAAGCAGTTTAAGTAAATTTGGTTTTTTTGTTTTTGAAATACGTTTTAAATCGTTTGTAGTTTTTCATACGAAAAAAAATTTTTTTTTTGGTCCACATGTTTCGGAGATATCGCTAACGCATCTCAAAAAAACCAAGAACGCAGCAATTTGGAAGCACTAAAAGTACTTTTCCTATAACTACAAACGATGAAATTGATTGTAGTGAAATTCATTTTTTTGTAGTTCTTATAGTTACTACGAAAATATAATACATTGCAAAATTGGGAAATTCGAATACACCAGGTTGGGTATTCCAAACAATGATTTTTGCACAGCAAATGGGTTCTTTGAATAATTCTCTCGATTTAAATTACAAGCATATTAAAGTTTTTGAATGTGCAAGTAAATATTGTTGCTTACAATTCATATGTTCAAAAATAAAACAAACTTCATTTCAGCATACCCCTTCTAACAAAAATTATTCTTACGCTCAAGCAAATGTACGTACATACATTGTATGTATGTATGCTCATATGTAAGCTAAGAAATGTATGAACATGGTAATGTATCTGCTATGACGATCGTAGCGTATAAACAAACTTAGATATATATGCAAACACATACATATGTATATTCTTAAACTAAAGATCAACCAACACCCCACTTCACTCCACTTCACACCCACCTCATTTAACCAATATATCCAAGCATAAGCTAACATATGTATGTTTGTACATTCACATGTTCAAAAAAAAAAAAAAAAAACTTCTATTTAACCAACCACTTCCAACAATAATTATTCTTACGCACAAGCATGTGTACATACATACATATGTATGTTCAAATGTAAATCACAAAATCCTGAAAACTAGCTTCCTCTTTTTCATTCATAATGCTTCTTCTTAAGTTGTCCAAATGGTGATGCAATTTAGCAATATGGCATTTGATAAAATCGTCGAAAGAAAAATGTTTGTGATTTTATAAATACCAACTTCGATGCATATTGAGGGCTTTCATTATAACGCGCATAACTACTTCCATAACTAGGCACTTTTCCTATGAAATAATACCAAACTATTTATATGCCCTAATCGAAGTAATAATATGGTAGTAAAAAATGCAAATAAAGATGCGAGTATATTGCCCAATAAATGCCCAGTAACGTATTAGCAATATAATCTAAATATTTTCATGCATTGTTCATATACATTTATGCAAATAATTTTCCAATATGCCGAATTGCCGAGTTGGCAGAGCTTATGGAAATTTTAATTTGCTATTTGAAAAACCTGATCTTATTCTGTCGAAAAATTGTTCGCGCAGTCGAACAACCAAGTTTTCAGCAGCTGTGTTGCAGTTAATACATAAAAGTCGAGTTTTACCCGTTTCTGGCCCGAATTCGTACTGTGACGTCATATTGTATATGCTGACTTGTTTATCACATGTCAGTACAAAGTAAGAATTTTACACTATTTTCATAGATAAATATAGTAATAAATGGGAGGGGCGAAATGAATTAAAGTAATTTTGCCAAGAAAAATAACATTATGTCGCAAAAGAGCAATAAATTCCTTTATTTTAGTATTAATAATAAATTCCCCTTTTAGCTGTCAGTTGATTTAAGCTGCAAACGGCAACACTTTTAACCACCGACGACACATAATTTGGCTCGTGCCTATTGTATTTCGTTGGCTAATTGCTACGAGCATTCATATGTATATATATATATCTGTATACGCGGATTTACATAAAGTCTTTGGTCGCTTTAGAACGTAGCAAGCGGCAAGTTTTTTTTATATCTGCCTTTACTTTGGAGTATTATTGAATATGTATGTATGTACATTTCTAATTTGGTTCATATTTTCATACATATATATTCAATGATACAATGCTCAAAAGCTGATCAACAGGCACAGGCTTCTGTGTACATATGCACATACGTATTTAAGGGTGAAATTGATGCTAGTCAAGTGCTCTTTGACTTGGCTTATCAAACTACAAATGATGAAATTAATTGTAGTGAAATTCATTTTTTTTGTAGTTTTTATAGTTACTCCGAAAATATAATACATTCTGCGGAAACCAAGCAATTTAAGTAAATTTGTTTTTTTCTTTTTGAAATACGTTTTAAATCGTTTGTAGTTTTTCATACGAAAAAAAATTTTTTTTTTGGTCCACAGGTTTCGGAGATATCGCTAACGCATCTCAAAAAAACCAAGAACGCAGCAATTTGGAAGCACTAGAAGTACTTTTCCTATAACTACAAACGATGAAATTGATTGTAGTGAAATTCATTTTTTTGTAGTTCTTATAGTTACTCCGAAAATATAATACATTGTGCGGAAACCAAGCAATTTAAGTAAATTTGGGTTTTTTGTTTTTGAAATACGTTTTAAATCGTTTGTAGTTTTTCATACGAAAAAAAATTTTTTTTTTGGTCCACAGGTTTCGGAGATATCGCTAACGCATCTCAAAAAAACCAAGAACGCAGCAATTTGGAAGCACTAAAAGTACTTTTCCTATAACTACAAACGATGAAATTGATTGTAGTGAAATTCATTTTTTTGTAGTTCTTATAGTTACTCCGAAAATATAATACATTGTGCGGAAACCAAGCAATTTAAGCAAATTTGGGTTTTTTCTTTCTGAAATACGTTTTAAATCGTTTGTAGTTTTTCATAGGAAAAAAAATTTTTTTTTTAGTCCACAGGTTTCGGAGATATCGCTAACGCATCTCAAAAAAACCAAGAACGCAGCAATTTGGAAGCACTAAAAGTACTTTTCCTATAACTACAAACGATGAAATTGATTGTAGTGAAGTTCATTTTTTTGTAGTTCTTATAGTTACTCCGAAAATATAATACATTGTGCGGAAACCAAGCAATTTAAGGAAATTTAGGTTTTTTCTTTTTGAAATACGTTTTAAATCGTTTGTAGTTTTTCATACGAAAAAAAATTTTTTTTTTGGTCGACAGGTTTCGGAGATATCGCTTACGCATCTCAAAAAAACCAAGAACGCAGCAATTTGGAAGCACTAAAAGTACTTTTCCTATAACTACAAACGATGAAATTGATTGTAGTGAAATTCATTTTTTTGTAGTTCTTATAGTTACTCCGAAAATATAATACATTGTGCGGAAACCAAGCAATTTAAGGAAATTTGGTTTTTTTGTTTTTGAAATACGTTTTAAATCGTTTGTAGTTTTTCATACGAAAAAAAATTTTTTTTTTGGTCCATAGGTTTCGGAGATATCGCTAACGCATCTCAAAAAAACCAAGAACGCAGCAATTTGGAAGCACTAAAAGTACTTTTCCTATAACTACAAACGATGAAATTGATTGTAGTGAAGTTCATTTTTTTGTAGTTCTTATAGTTACTCCGAAAATATAATACATTGTGCGGAAACCAAGCAATTTAAGGAAATTTGGGTTTTTTCTTTTTGAAATACGTTTTAAATCGTTTGTAGTTTTTCATACGAAAAAAAATTTTTTTTTTGGTCGACAGGTTTCGGAGATATCGCTTACGCATCTCAAAAAAACCAAGAACGCAGCAATTTGGAAGCACTAAAAGTACTTTTCCTATAACTACAAACGATGAAATTGATTGTAGTGAAATTCATATTTTTGTAGTTCTTATAGTTACTCCGAAAATATAATACATTGTGCGGAAACCAAGCAATTTAAGGAAATTTGGTTTTTTTGTTTTTGAAATACGTTTTAAATCGTTTGTAGTTTTTCATACGAAAAAAATTTTTTTTTTGGTCCATAGGTTTCGGAGATATCGCTAACGCATCTCAAAAAAACCAAGAACGCAGCAATTTGGAAGCACTAAAAGTACTTTTCCTATAACTACAAACGATGAAATTGATTGTAGTGAAATTCATTTTTTTGTAGTTCTTATAGTTACTCCGAAAATATAATACATTGTGCGGAAACCAAGCAATTTAAGTAAATTTGGGTTTTTTGTTTTTGAAATACGTTTTAAATCGTTTGTAGTTTTTCATACGAAAAAAATTTTTTTTTTTGGTCGACAGGTTTCGGAGATATCGCTTACGCATCTCAAAAAAACCAAGAACGCAGGAATTTGGAAGCACTAAAAGTACTTTTCCTATAACTACAAACGATGAAATTGATTGTAGTGAAATTCATTTTTTTGTAGTTCTTATAGTTACTCCGAAAATATAATACATTGTGCGGAAACCAAGCAATTTAAGTAAATTTGGGTTTTTTGTTTTTGAAATACGTTTCAAATCGTTTGTAGTTTTTCATACGAAAAAAAATTTTTTTTTTGGTCCACAGGTTTCGGAGATATCGCTAACGCATCTCAAAAAAACCAAGAACGCAGCAATTTGGAAGCACTAAAAGTACTTTTCCTATAACTACAAACGATGGAATTGATTGTAGTGAAATTCATTTTTTTGTAGTTTTTATAGTTACTCCGAAAATATAATACATTGTGCGGAAACCAAGCAATTTAAGTAAATTTGGTTTTTTTGTTTTTGAAATACGTTTTATATCGTTTGTAGTTTTTCATACGAAAAAAAATTTTTTTTTTGGTCCACAGGTTTCGGAGATATCGCTAACGCATCTCAAAAAAACCAAGAACGCAGCAATTTGGAAGCACTAAAAGTACTTTTCCTATAACTACAAACGATGAAATTGATTGTAGTGAAATTCATTTTTTTGTAGTTCTTATAGTTACTCCGAAAATATAATACATTGTGCGGAAATCAAGCAATTTAAGCAAATTTGGGTTTTTTCTTTCTGTAATACGTTTTAAATCGTTTGTAGTTTTTCATAGGAAAAAAAATTTTTTTTTTGGTCCACAGGTTTCGGAGATATCGCTAACGCATCTCAAAAAAACCAAGAACGCAGCAATTTGGAAGCACTAAGAGTACTTTTCCTATAACTACAAACGATGAAATTGATTGTAGTGAAGTTCATTTTTTTGTAGTTCTTATAGTTACTCCGAAAATATAATACATTGTGCGGAAACCAAGCAATTTAAGGAAATTTGGGTTTTTTGTTTTTGAAATACGTTTTAAATCGTTTGTAGTTTTTCATACGAAAAAAAATTTTTTTTTTGGTCGACAGGTTTCGGAGATATCGCTTACGCATCTCAAAAAAACCAAGAACGCAGCAATTTGGAAGCACTAAAAGTACTTTTCCTATAACTACAAACGATGAAATTGATTGTAGTGAAATTCATTTTTTTGTAGTTCTTATAGTTACTCCGAAAATATAATACATTGTGCGGAAACCAAGCAATTTAAGGAAATTTGGTTTTTTTTGTTTTTGAAATACGTTTTAAATCGTTTGTAGTTTTTCATACGAATTTTTTTTCCTATGAAAAACTACAAACGATTTAAAACGTATTTCAGAAAGAAAAAACCCAAATTTGCTTAAATTGCTTGGTTTCCGCACAATGTATTATATTTTCGGAGTAACTATAAGAACTACAAAAAAATGAATTTCACTACAATCAATTTCATCATTTGTAGTTATAGGAAAAGTACTTTTAGTGCTTCCAAATTGCTGCGTTCTTGGTTTTTTTGAGATGCGTTAGCGATATCTCCGAAACCTGTGGACCAAAAAAAAAATTTTTTTCGTATGAAAAACTACAAACGAATTAAAACGTATTTCAAAAACAAAAAAACCAAATTTACTTAAATTGCTTGGTTTCCGCACAATGTATTATATTTTCGGAGTAACTATAAAAACTACAAAAAAATGAATTTCACTACAATCAATTTCATCGTTTGTAGTTATAGGAAAAGTACTTTTAGTGCTTCCAAATTGCTGCGTTCTTGGTTTTTTTGAGATGCGTTAGCGATATCTCCGAAACCTATGGACCAAAAAAAAAAATTTTTTTCGTATGAAAAACTACAAACGATTCAAAACGTATTTCAAAAACAAAAAACCAAATTTCCTTAAATTGCTTGGTTTCCGCACAATGTATTATATTTTCGGAGTAACTATAAGAACTACAAAAATATGAATTTCACTACAATCAATTTCATCGTTTGTAGTTATAGGAAAAGTACTTTTAGTGCTTCCAAATTGCTGCGTTCTTGGTTTTTTTGAGATGCGTAAGCGATATCTCCGAAACCTGTCGACCAAAAAAAAAAATTTTTTTCGTATGAAAAACTACAAACGATTTAAAACGTATTTCAAAAACAAAAAACCCAAATTTACTTAAATTGCTTGGTTTCCGCACAATGTATTATATTTTCGGAGTAACTATAAGAACTACAAAAAAATGAATTTCACTACAATCAATTTCATCGTTTGTAGTTATAGGAAAAGTACTTTTAGTGCTTCCAAATTGCTGCGTTCTTGGTTTTTTTGAGATGCGTTAGCGATATCTCCGAAACCTATGGACCAAAAAAAAAAATTTTTTTCGTATGAAAAACTACAAACGATTTAAAACGTATTTCAAAAACAAAAAAACCAAATTTCCTTAAATTGCTTGGTTTCCGCACAATGTATTATATTTTCGGAGTAACTATAAGAACTACAAAAATATGAATTTCACTACAATCAATTTCATCGTTTGTAGTTATAGGAAAAGTACTTTTAGTGCTTCCAAATTGCTGCGTTCTTGGTTTTTTTGAGATGCGTAAGCGATATCTCCGAAACCTGTCGACCAAAAAAAAAATTTTTTTTCGTATGAAAAACTACAAACGATTTAAAACGTATTTCAAAAAGAAAAAACCCAAATTTCCTTAAATTGCTTGGTTTCCGCACAATGTATTATATTTTCGGAGTAACTATAAGAACTACAAAAAAATGAACTTCACTACAATCAATTTCATCGTTTGTAGTTATAGGAAAAGTACTTTTAGTGCTTCCAAATTGCTGCGTTCTTGGTTTTTTTGAGATGCGTTAGCGATATCTCCGAAACCTATGGACCAAAAAAAAAATTTTTTTTCGTATGAAAAACTACAAACGATTTAAAACGTATTTCAAAAACAAAAAAACCAAATTTCCTTAAATTGCTTGGTTTCCGCACAATGTATTATATTTTCGGAGTAACTATAAGAACTACAAAAAAATGAATTTCACTACAATCAATTTCATCGTTTGTAGTTATAGGAAAAGTACTTTTAGTGCTTCCAAATTGCTGCGTTCTTGGTTTTTTTGAGATGCGTAAGCGATATCTCCGAAACCTGTCGACCAAAAAAAAAATTTTTTTTCGTATGAAAAACTACAAACGATTTAAAACGTATTTCAAAAAGAAAAAACCCAAATTTCCTTAAATTGCTTGGTTTCCGCACAATGTATTATATTTTCGGAGTAACTATAAGAACTACAAAAAAGGGAACTTCACTACAATCAATTTCATCGTTTGTAGTTATAGGAAAAGTACTTTTAGTGCTTCCAAATTGCTGCGTTCTTGGTTTTTTTGAGATGCGTTAGCGATATCTCCGAAACCTGTGGACCAAAAAAAAAATTTTTTTTCCTATGAAAAACTACAAACGATTTAAAACGTATTACAGAAAGAAAAAACCCAAATTTGCTTAAATTGCTTGATTTCCGCACAATGTATTATATTTTCGGAGTAACTATAAGAACTACAAAAAAATGAATTTCACTACAATCAATTTCATCGTTTGTAGTTATAGGAAAAGTACTTTTAGTGCTTCCAAATTGCTGCGTTCTTGGTTTTTTTGAGATGCGTTAGCGATATCTCCGAAACCTGTGGACCAAAAAAAAATTTTTTTTCGTATGAAAAACTACAAACGATATAAAACGTATTTCAAAAACAAAAAAACCAAATTTACTTAAATTGCTTGGTTTCCGCACAATGTATTATATTTTCGGAGTAACTATAAAAACTACAAAAAAATGAATTTCACTACAATCAATTCCATCGTTTGTAGTTATAGGAAAAGTACTTTTAGTGCTTCCAAATTGCTGCGTTCTTGGTTTTTTTGAGATGCGTTAGCGATATCTCCGAAACCTGTGGACCAAAAAAAAAAATTTTTTTCGTATGAAAAACTACAAACGATTTAAAACGTATTTCAAAAACAAAAAACCCAAATTTACTTAAATTGCTTGGTTTCCGCACAATGTATTATATTTTCGGAGTAACTATAAGAACTACAAAAAAATGAATTTCACTACAATCAATTTCATCGTTTGTAGTTATAGGAAAAGTACTTTTAGTGCTTCCAAATTCCTGCGTTCTTGGTTTTTTTGAGATGCGTAAGCGATATCTCCGAAACCTGTCGACCAAAAAAAAAAAATTTTTTCGTATGAAAAACTACAAACGATTTAAAACGTATTTCAAAAACAAAAAACCCAAATTTACTTAAATTGCTTGGTTTCCGCACAATGTATTATATTTTCGGAGTAACTATAAGAACTACAAAAAAATGAATTTCACTACAATCAATTTCATCGTTTGTAGTTATAGGAAAAGTACTTTTAGTGCTTCCAAATTGCTGCGTTCTTGGTTTTTTTGAGATGCGTTAGCGATATCTCCGAAACCTATGGACCAAAAAAAAAAATTTTTTTCGTATGAAAAACTACAAACGATTTAAAACGTATTTCAAAAACAAAAAAACCAAATTTCCTTAAATTGCTTGGTTTCCGCACAATGTATTATATTTTCGGAGTAACTATAAGAACTACAAAAATATGAATTTCACTACAATCAATTTCATCATTTGTAGTTATAGGAAAAGTACTTTTAGTGCTTCCAAATTGCTGCGTTCTTGGTTTTTTTGAGATGCGTAAGCGATATCTCCGAAACCTGTCGACCAAAAAAAAAATTTTTTTTCGTATGAAAAACTACAAACGATTTAAAACGTATTTCAAAAAGAAAAAACCCAAATTTCCTTAAATTGCTTGGTTTCCGCACAATGTATTATATTTTCGGAGTAACTATAAGAACTACAAAAAAATGAACTTCACTACAATCAATTTCATCGTTTGTAGTTATAGGAAAAGTACTTTTAGTGCTTCCAAATTGCTGCGTTCTTGGTTTTTTTGAGATGCGTTAGCGATATCTCCGAAACCTATGGACCAAAAAAAAAAATTTTTTTTCGTATGAAAAACTACAAACGATTTAAAACGTATTTCAAAAACAAAAAAACCAAATTTCCTTAAATTGCTTGGTTTCCGCACAATGTATTATATTTTCGGAGTAACTATAAGAACTACAAAAAAATGAATTTCACTACAATCAATTTCATCGTTTGTAGTTATAGGAAAAGTACTTTTAGTGCTTCCAAATTGCTGCGTTCTTGGTTTTTTTGAGATGCGTAAGCGATATCTCCGAAACCTGTCGACCAAAAAAAAAATTTTTTTTCGTATGAAAAACTACAAACGATTTAAAACGTATTTCAAAAAGAAAAAACCCAAATTTCCTTAAATTGCTTGGTTTCCGCACAATGTATTATATTTTCGGAGTAACTATAAGAACTACAAAAAAATGAACTTCACTACAATCAATTTCATCGTTTGTAGTTATAGGAAAAGTACTTTTAGTGCTTCCAAATTGCTGCGTTCTTGGTTTTTTTGAGATGCGTTAGCGATATCTCCGAAACCTGTGGACTAAAAAAAAAATTTTTTTTCCTATGAAAAACTACAAACGATTTAAAACGTATTTCAGAAAGAAAAAACCCAAATTTGCTTAAATTGCTTGGTTTCCGCACAATGTATTATATTTTCGGAGTAACTATAAGAACTACAAAAAAATGAATTTCACTACAATCAATTTCATCGCTTGTAGTTATAGGAAAAGTACTTTTAGTGCTTCCAAATTGCTGCGTTCTTGGTTTTTTTGAGATGCGTTAGCGATATCTCCGAAACCTGTGGACCAAAAAAAAAATTTTTTTTCGTATGAAAAACTACAAACGATTTAAAACGTATTTCAAAAACAAAAAACCCAAATTTACTTAAATTGCTTGGTTTCCGCACAATGTATTATATTTTCGGAGTAACTATAAGAACTACAAAAAAATGAATTTCACTACAATCAATTTCATCGTTTGTAGTTATAGGAAAAGTACTTTTAGTGCTTCCAAATTGCTGCGTTCTTGGTTTTTTTGAGATGCGTTAGCGATATCTCCGAAACCTGTGGACCAAAAAAAAAATTTTTTTTTCGTATGAAAAACTACAAACGATTTAAAACGTATTTCAAAAAGAAAAAAAACAAATTTACTTAAATTGCTTGGTTTCCGCAGAATGTATTATATTTTCGGAGTAACTATAAAAACTACAAAAAAAATGAATTTCACTACAATTAATTTCATCATTTGTTGTTTGATAAGCCAAGTCAAAGAGCACTTGACTAGCATCAATTCCACCCTTAAATACGTATGTGCATATGTACACAGAAGCCTGTGCCTGTTGATCAGCTTTTGAGCATTGTATCATTGAATATATATGTATGAAAATATGAACCAAATTAGAAATGTACATACATACATATTCAATAATACTCCAAAGTAAAGGCAGATATAAAAAAAACTTGCCGCTTGCTACGTTCTAAAGCGACCAAAGACTTTATGTAAATCCGCGTATACAGATATATATATATACATATGAATGCTCGTAGCAATTAGCCAACGAAATACAATAGGCACGAGCGAAATTATGTGTCGTCGGTGGTTAAAAGTGTTGCCGTTTGCAGCTTAAATCAACTGACAGCTAAAAGGGGAATTTATTATTAATACTAAAATAAAGGAATTTATTGCTCTTTTGCGACATAATGTTATTTTTCTTGGCAAAATTACTTTAATTCATTTCGCCCCTCCCATTTATTACTATATTTATCTATGAAAATAGTGTAAAATTCTTACTTTGTACTGACATGTGATAAACAAGTCAGCATATACAATATGACGTCACAGTGCGAATTCGGGCCAGAAACGGGTAAAACTCGACTTTTATGTATTAACTGCAACACAGCTGCTGAAAACTTGGTTGTTCGACTGCGCGAACAATTTTTCGACAGAATAAGATCAGGTTTTTCAAATAGCAAATTAAAATTTCCATAAGCTCTGCCAACTCGGCAATTCGGCATATTGGAAAATTATTTGCATAAATGTATATGAACAATGCATGAAAATATTTAGATTATATTGCTAATACGTTACTGGGCATTTATTGGGCAATATACTCGCATCTTTATTTGCATTTTTTACTACCATATTATTACTTCGATTAGGGCATATAAATAGTTTGGTATTATTTCATAGGAAAAGTGCCTAGTTATGGAAGTAGTTATGCGCGTTATAATGAAAGCCCTCAATATGCATCGAAGTTGGTATTTATAAAATCACAAACATTTTTCTTTTGACGATTTTATCAAATGCCATATTGCTAAATTGCATCACCATTTGGACAACTTAAGAAGAAGCATTATGAATGAAAAAGAGGAAGCTAGTTTTCAGGATTTTGTGATTTACATTTGAACATACATATGTATGTATGTACACATGCTTGTGCGTAAGAATAATTATTGTTGGAAGTGGTTGGTTAAATAGAAGTTTTTTTTTTTTTTTTGAACATGTGAATGTTCAAACATACATATGTTAGCTTATGCTTGGATATATTGGTTAAATGAGGTGGGTGTGAAGTGGAGTGAAGTGGGGTGTTGGTTCATCTTTAGTTTAAGAATATACATATGTATGTGTTTGCATATATATCTAGGTTTGTTTATACGCTACGATCGTCATAGCAGATACATTACCATGTTCATACATTTCTTAGCTTACATATGAGCATACATACATATGTATGTACGTACATTTGCTTGAGCGTAAGAATAATTTTTGTTAGAAGGGGTATGCTGAAATGAAGTTTGTTTTATTTTTGAACATATGAATTGTAAGCAACAATATTTACTTGCACATTCAAAAACTTTAATATGCTTGTAATTTAAATCGAGAGAATTATTCAAAGAACCCATTTGCTGTGCAAAAATCATTGTTTGGAATACCCGGTACACTATTTCCATAATACATATCATTTCTAATTGGAAACTGTTGTGACGGCACAGATGGCAAATATTATCGAAAATAAAAATGTTGCAGGGACGAAAAATCGTGTGAAGCAAGCTTCACAAAATTCTAGTAGGTCACATTCACCACTTACCACAGCAGAATTTGTTAAACTACCACTGTCTGTATTTGTTATTTAACAATTACACTGGTCGATGGCCAAAATTTACCAGAGACGCCGTTATGAAATTCGTATGTAAAACCACCCCTTGATTTCGAAAATCGAGTTCATTTTTGATTCTATGTTACCGTTTTTGAGATATTTGCAATTTACCGTTATTCGAAAAAACCAAAAAGGTGGCTCCTTTTAATTACTTATATCTCACCTTGCAAAAAGGTTTACAGAATCGGAAAGACAATAAAATTTGCTATAAATGCATAATACCTTGTTTTTTGCTCAACCAGATAGTTTTCGAGATATTAGCTTATACTTTCAGATTTTTGTTTTTTTTATGAAAAAATATGAAAAAAATTACTTTTTGCGAGGGCAGCATTCCAAAACCACAACTTTTTTTCCAGATGTTTTTTCTTTACGTAAAGTTCTGTCTAATTAAAAAAAGATAAGCTACCATCGAAGAAAATCGATGCAAAACTACGTAAGTTATAAGCGAATTTTTTTGTGTCTTATAATTTTGAAAATCTACCTGCATACTTACCCATAAGTGACGGAAATACATGTTTATAACTACATGCCTACAGCAGGTTTCAAACCCAACCACTCTTCCTTTCGATGCAACTTCTCTACCTAATATAAAACAATTCGAGTATTAAAAGTAGTATTTGATTTATTTAAAGAAAAAGTATTATCATTGTTATGGTGTTATTTGTTTATCCGGATGATATCCCATTTGCACTTTATACCTTTAATATATGTATGTATACATACATTGAAGTTGCGCAACCTGGGTATTTTTATTTGATCGTTTATAACTTACGTTGTTTTGCATCGATTTTATTCGATGATAGCTTATCTTTTTTCTAATTAAACAGAGCTTTACGAAAAGGAAAAATATCTGTATAAAAAGTTGTGGTTTTGGAATGTTGCCCTCGCAAAAAGTCATTTTTTTCATATTTTTTCATAAAAAAAAAACAAAAATCTGAAATGATAAGCTAATACCTCGAAAACTGTCAGGTTGAGCAAAAAACAATGTATGATGTATTCATAGAAAATTTTATCGTCTTTCCGATTCTGTTTTTTGCAACTGCTTTACCCGTTCGTGAGATATACGTAATTAAAGGGAGCCGTCTTTTTGGTTTTTTCGAATAACGGTAAATTGCAAATATCTCAAAAACCGTACCATAGAATCAAAAATGAACTCAATTTTCGAAATCACGGGGTGATTTTACATACGAATTTCATAACGGCGTTTCTGGTAAAGAGAAAAAGTTGAAATTCGTGGTCCAGTGTTATTTGTGCACTTTTTATTCAGCTAATGTGTTCAGAATTATAACTTTTACTCTCTATAACTCCAATAAGTGTGTTTCGGTGCTTGAATTATGTTAAAAATTGTGTTAAAGTTTTTGGTGTGGTGAAAGTGACCTATTAGAATTTTGTTACGCTCCGTGCTTTCCACCGAAGTTTGCGCCTGCAACATCTTTATTTTGGATAATCCTTACAGATGGAAAATCAGGCCTCTGCCACTGCGGTACGAAATTTGCATTTGCACTTGTTGTTGTTATCGGATGCATATTTGCCGTTTGTGTATACACAGCCGAAACGGGAGATGACGAAATTGTTGGTTGAAAATTTTGCACGGGCGGAGTCACTGTTGTATTAATATTTGTTGTCGTTTGCAAATTTATAATACGATCAATGGTTTTTTCGAGAATTGATATGCGTTGTAAAATAGTGACTTCTTCCGTATCACTTTCACTTTCATCATTGAAATGCACTCTTATCGATGTACTAGTTGGTTTTTGTGCCATTCATGGTCAAACCAGCATCTATGCATTTTTGCTTTAATTTTTTTAACGTTGGATTTTTAGCTGACATATTCGCATTTGATCTTTTTGGTTATTGGCCCTAATTAGATTTTTGCGGCAAATACATATATGTATATATTCACGAGTGAGAAGCACAAGACGTATGAACACTCACTGGTGCGAGCTAGATAGCTATAGAATCTCGTTAAACGAATGTTTTTGAGATACGCAAAAATGTATTGAAAAAGAATATGATAAACGATATTGTAATGAGTGTACGTCAAACTGCAAAACTACAAATTTGAATTTAGTTCGTTGACCAAAGTAACAAAACGAATGTGGGCGGAGCCCTAAAATTCACGTGGAGTCTCACAAAATGCTAGGTTATGTAATATATGGCAAAGACGTGCGCCGCGTGCTTATTACATTTATTTTACACTCCCACATAACTGAATGCTAAGTTTTTTCATAGCATTTTCATACGTATGTAATTTAGCAAATTTTATGCGTTCTGTATCGTTTGAAGGCTTAGAAATTCACTATCACATCTGAACTGTAACGAATGAAATGTTCTGTACTTTCATTTATACGCTATTATTTCTACCATTCAAGATGTCCATTTAAGAGAAAAATAGGTGATATTTTAGGTTATTTTAGTAATTTTAATAGATATTTAGATTTTATTAATTTCAAGTTTAAAGTTTTCCAAGAATTCGATGTTAACCGGTCGCGTACTCGTTTTCTACTCGTCAATACAATATCTTCGGTTCGACTTTTTCAAACTAAGTTGGTAGCGTCGTATTATTTTTCAGAGTTGTAATTTGGTGTATGCCACAGTATTTCAGAGTACATATTTTATGCATATTTAGCTTGACAGTAGTTGTATTTTATTTAACATGACACTAGCATGCGCAATAATACATATACATATGGATACAGAGGCTAACACCAATGACCTTGAGCGGGTAATAATGTAGTTTTCCTTCAGATATGGGGATTTCCCTACTGTTTATTTTAAAATATAGATATAACGGAACAATAAACATAAACACACAAGTGCCATTGTACGAATAAGCGTTATTACAAGAAAGGGCAGGCTTATTAACGAAATTTTCCAACTTTAACTAGAAATAGCTTATAATTTTTGTTCGAGTTATGGCTCCCGAAACATAGAAAATTGCATAGCCTTAAAAGATGTGGGGCCGCCCATTTTTTTAAATTTGAAGTTTTTCTTGTTTATTGTTATAAATCCACTTGGGAAATGAAATACCATTAATATAAAGATCTTGTTTGCAAAGATATAGCTTAATTTATTTGTCCACGACCCTTTTAAAAATCTGTATATAAAAGTGGGCGTGGTCCTTGACCGATTCCGGCAATTTTTCCTTAAAGTGTTCCTTATAGTAAAGGCAACCTCTCTGCCTAATATTGTTACGATAGGTTTACGATTTTTGATTTATAATTAATAATATTTGTAAAATTGATTTTAGCAGAAGTGGGCGGTGCCAAGCCCTTTTTAACACTGTTTTTCAAATTTTAATCAAGAGCCTCAATATCAGTCCATACGTCAGATTTCAACATTCTAGGTGTATTATTTACTAAATAATCAGGTTTTAAGTATTTTCCAAAATGTTATATATATAAAAAGTGGGCGTTATCACCCGATTTCTCTCATATTCAATACCAGTCTCATCTACCTCAAGGCAAGCTCATGTATCAAATTTGGTGAAGATATCCCAATATTTACTCAAGTTATCGTGTTAACGGGTAGACGGACGGACGGAAAGATATTATTCAATCAAATTTTTTTTCGCTACTGATGTTTTTGATATACTGAAGTTTATATATATCTCAATTCCTTTATACCTGTACAACCAAACGTTATCCAATCAAAGTTATAATACCCTGTGTACAAGTACAGCTGAGTATAAAAAAAGAGATGAAAGGAAAAGAAAATAAAGAGAAAAAAAACAGGCAAATAAAATATAAGAAAAAAATAATTTAAAGAAAAAAAATTAAAGAAAAGGAAATAAAGGAATAAGAAAGACTAGGAAAAAATAGAAAACCAAGAAAAGAAACCTAATGAAAAAAATTACAAAAATAAAAATTGAGAATGAAAAGAAAAGATAAGAAAATAAACGAGAAAATGAACTTTCATAATTTTCGATTTTGCTGAGTCGTTTGCTCATTTATTTAAGCTGAACGGAATCTGAAATAAAAAAAAATAATTATTAATTTTTTCTATAGTTAGTCGAAAAAAAGAAAAGGAACGAAAATACGAAAAAATTTAAAGAAAAGAAACGAAAAAGGAAAAAAAAAAGATCAATAAAGAAAAAATAAAAGGTATAATAAAAAAATTTACATGCCACAAAAAAAAAATGTATATGCCACATAAAATTAACTTACACTTTTCGAATTGGGTGAGTCATCTGCTCCTTTATTTAAACCGAACGGAATCTGAAATCAAAAAGAAAATAATTCATAATGTTTGGTATATTTTTTGGTAATAAAAGAAAAGAAAGAAAACAGGAAAAAAAGAAAAGAACAGAAATTAAAAGAAGGGAGAAGAAAAACAAAGAAAAAATAGGATATAAGTCACATAAAATTTGAAGGATCAAGAAACAAATACAATAGAATAGAACATAAAAGAAAAGCAAAGAAAAGGAAAGAAAAGAAAGGAGAAGTAACGAAAAAAGAAGAAAAAAAAACTGCAAACGGTCAAAAATTAGCGCACAAAAGTTTACTAGGCGACCCTGTCTAGTGAGAGATCGATCAGCTGACACGTTCTTAGAGAAAAAATCAAAGTTATTTTGATTTCTACGTTCCAGGCTACGTACGTACGTGCGTGGAAAGTCAGTAAGTTTTCGTTTACATTGAACATTCATAAGATAGGTCGTGTCAGCTGAAACGTTTTTTGGACGTACGTTCGTGGGTAACTGCACCTTTATTCAGAGATGCAAATCAAAGTAAACAAAAACGCAAGTGCCAACTGTTTATGTTTGTTTCAAATAGAGTGCAATTGTTAATTTAATTGTAATATAATTTATGTAAGTAGATAAAAAATTTGTATGAATTGTTAGTTTTATGTTTATTATTACAAAACAGTATATTAATATTTATACTATTTTTACATATTTATCATTAAAAAAAATCCCAACAAGAATACGTGAGAAAAAATAACGTCGAAACGCGTCGGGAAAACCGACAACAACTGTGTTATAATTTTTGACCCCATGTGCTCAACCCAGCAAACACAAGTATCATAAATTTTTCCATCTATAAATATAAAACATGTGATATTTTCATTGAAAATAAAAATAATTACTTGTCACATAATATCAACTTACACTTTTCGAATTAGCTGGGACGTCTGCTCCTTTATTTAGACCGAACGGAATCTGAAAAAAAGAAAATAATTATTAGTTTTTCGTATGTTTATTGGAAAAAGAACAAATCAAAGTAAAAAAGGAAGGTGGGAAAAGAAACGGAAAGAAATACTTAGTATATAAGTCCAAAAATGTGTAAAGAATTGATAAAACAGCTTACACAAAGGAAAAATAAATATAAATCGATTTTTTCGGGTTTGAAGGATCTCACAGAAGATATTTACTACGAACCCACAGCAAAATTGTGAAAATGTGAAAAAAATCTGCGCGAAGCTTTGGATCATGTTGGTCACAAAATCCACTGAAGAAAAAAAACAACAGAAAGAAGAGAAGAAAAAAAGAAAAGGGAATAAACTGGAAAATAAAATCCATCTACAACGTTATTTGACATTATAAGAGTAAAAATGGAGAGACAAAAAAAAAGGAAAAAAACATAGAGTAAAGAAAAGAGAGGTAGGGTAAAGAAAAGAAGTCAAAGAAAATAAAAGAAAAGAAAATAGTAGAAAACAAAAGAAAAGAAAAGAAGAGAAAACAAAAGAGAAAAGAAAAAAGGAAGGAATTCTAAGTTCGAGTGTAACCGAATATTATATACCCAGTTGAGCACTTGAAATGCTGTTGTTGTTCGATTTGTTAATAGTGTTACTAGTGTAGGGAATGAAATGTTCTATACGTTCATTTATTTGCTATTATTCTTACCGTTCAGGATGTCCATTTAAGAGAAAAATAGTTGTTATTTTAAGCTATTTTAGTAATTTTAATAAATATGTAAATTTTTTTAATTTAAAGTTTAAAGTTTTCCAAGAATTCGATATTAACCGGTCGCGTACTCGTTTTCTACTCGTCTATACAATATCTTCGGTTCGACTTTTTCAAACTAAGTTGGTGGCGTCGTATTATTTTTCAGAGTTGTAATTTGGTGTATGCAACAGTATTTCAGCGTACATATTTTATACATATTTGGCTTGACAGTAGTTGTATTTTATTTAACATGACACTAGCATGCGCAATAATAGATATACATATGGTTCAATTCTGAACTAATTTCGTTTAAAAGAAGTAAAAAGGATACCGAGGCTAACACCAATGACCTTGAGCGGGTAATAATGTAGTTTTCCTTCAGATATGGGGATTTCCCTACTGTTTATTTTAAAATAAAGATATAACGGAACAATAAACATAAACACACAAGTGCCATTGTACGAAAAAGCGTTATTACAAAAAAGGGTTATTAACGAAATTTTCCAACTTTTACTAAAAATAGCTTATAATTTTTGTTCGAGTTATGGCTCCCTAAACATAGAAAATTGCATAGTCTTAAAAGATGTGGGGCCCGCCCATTTTTTTAAATTGGAAGTTTTTCTAATTTATTGTTATAAATCCACTTGGGAAACGAAATACCATTGATATAAAGCTCTTGTTTGCAAAGATATAGCTTAATTTATTCGTCCACGACCCTTTTAAAAATCTTTATATAGAAGGGGGCGTGGTCCTTGACCGATTTCGTTAATTTTTCCTTAAAGTGTTCTTTATAGTAAAGGCAACCTCTCTGCCTAATATTGTTACGATAGGTTTACGATTTTTGATTTATAATTAATAATATTTGTAAAATTGATTTTAGCACAAGTGGGCGGTGCCAAGCCCTTTTTAACACTGTTTTTCAAATTTTAATCAAGAGCCTCAATATCAGTCCACACGTCAGATTTCAACATTCTAGGTGTATTATTTACTAAAGAATCAGGTTTTAAGTATTTTCCAAAATTTTATATATATAAAAAGTGGGCGTTATCACCCGATTTCCCTCATATTCAATACCAGTCTTTTCTACCTCCAGGCAAGCTCATATACCAAATTTGGTGAAGATATCCCAATATTTACTGAAGTTATCGTGTTAACGGGTAGACGGACGGACGGAAAGATATTGCTCAATCAAATTTTTTTTCGCTACTGATGATTTTGATATATTGAAGTTTATATATATATCAATTCTTTTATACCTGTACAACCAAACATTATCCAATCAAAGTTATAATACCCTGTGTACAAGTACAGCTGGGTATAAAAAAAGAGATGAAAGGAAAAGAAAGAAAAAAGAAAAAAAAACAGGCAAATAAAATATAAGAATAAATAAATTAAAGAAAAAAAATTAAAGAAAAGAAATAAAATGTTGGAGAGTGCGAAGTAATCCTAATGCAACCCTGTATTATTTCATTGTACTGTAACCTGTTCATACACTATTGTAATTTCTTTTTGTACTCACTTCACTTCCGTTTATAATATAGCCGAATAAAGTACACGTTTAAAACAACAGGTTATGGGCCCAGCCCTACCTAAATTCGGAAAATAGTAATTTATTCAAGAAGTTAAATTCGGTATAAATTTGAGCGATCGGTAACTGAAAATATTTACGCCGATTTGTTAAAAAATGGCCACGACAAGTGTGAGGATTGATCCGCTAAACGCGGATAATTATGATAGCTGGAAGCTACAAATGCGTGCCATCTTGATAAAGTGCGATTTGTGGGATTATGCATCGGGTGAAAATCCATGTCCAAGCGACGCAAACGCTGCCGCAAAATGGAAGGGATTCGATCGAAAAGCTTGCGCTGACATAACGCTTGCTATGTCTCCATCAGAATTGGGTTTAGTCACTGAATGTGAAACAGCGCATGATATGTGGAAGAAACTAGAGTCAACTTTTCAATCAAAAGGGCCTGCGCGAAAAGCCACCCTATTAAAACGTATTGCGCTTGCACGTATGAAGGAAGGGGATAACGTTCGTGAGCATCTCAACGAATTCTTCCATGCAGTTGCTAAGCTCAAAGAAATAAACGTCACTGTGTGTGACGATCTGCAGACAATCTTATTATTGTATACCTTACCAGAATCCTACGAAACATTCCGTTGTGCCCTAGAGACGCGTGATGAGCTGCCCAAGCCAGACGTTCTTCGCGTAAAAATAATGGAAGAAGAACAATCCAGAAAAGCCAAAGAGGCTGATACAGAGCAAAATGGATTAATTGCACAATCAAAAGGTAAGAGTTACAATAAAACTCAAGGTGGCCACACTTACGGCAAGCAAAATGCAGTGAAAGAAAAACGAAATTGCTACAAATGTGGTAGAATTGGTCACATTGCACGTAATTGCCGAGCAAAACAAAAGGAGAAAAATTCGCATTCAAACGCACGTCAAACTAACGAAGACAAATTCGAAAAATCTTTGTCCTCTGAATCAGCATTGTTGGCAAAAAATCTAAACGAATACTGGTGCTTAGACAGTGGCTGTTCTTCGCATATGTCTTCAAATAGAGAAAACTTCGAAACATTTAAAGATATAAACAAAACTCTCTGCTTGGCGAACAGCAACACAGCTAGCATCACAGGTGTTGGTAACGTCAAAGCGACTATCAACGAAAGGGGAAATAGTGAGAGAATCAACTTCGAAAAAGTGATGTACGTGGCAGAGCTACGAACAAATTTATTGTCTGTGTCAAAAATTACTGACAAAGGGTATGAAATAATTTTTCGACGAGATGAAGCAATTGTTGTGAAAAACAACAAACGCGTTCTAACAGCTACGCGAATTGGTGATTTGTATTACATTAAAAGCGCTGAACCTATTGCAAATATTTCTGAAACGAAAAATATCAATATACAAACTTGGCACGAGCGAATGGGTCATTTAAACGAAAATGATTTGAAGCGTATAGTAAACATGGTGCACGGCATAAAATTTGACACAAACGAAAAACTGCAAACATGTGAAATTTGTATTAGCGAAAAACAAACAAAGGAAAGTTTTCCAAAACAGAGCGAGCAGCGCACGTCAGATTTGTTAGAAATCGTCCACACTGACGTTTGTGGGCCAATGCGATCACGCTCACATTCAGGCGCAAAATACCTTATAACTTTTACGGACGATTTTACGCGATATAGCGAAGTCTATTTTATGAATCGAAAAAGTGAATCTCTGCAAATGTTTAAATTATTTAAGAATGCGGCAGAAAATTTTACAGGGAAGAAAATAAAAATGCTTCAATCTGACAACGGCTTGGAATATATGAGCATCGACTTTCAAAACTATTTAAATGATTGTGGTTTAAGCGCCGCCTGACTGCTCCCTATACACCGCAACAAAATGGTGTTGCAGAGCGAAAAAACAGAACGCTTTTAGAAATGTCTCGGTGTATGCTGAAGCAGGCAGGTTTACCAGCTGTTTTTTGGGCAGAAGCCATTAACACCGCAAATTATATAAGAAATAGGTGCCCAACCAAAGTACTGAAAAACGAAGTGCCACTTAAAATTTGGTCGGGAAAAACCCCAACAGTTATTCATTTGAGACCTTTCGGTACAAAGTCATACGTATTGAAAAAGGACAATAAAAATAGTAAATTTGAATCACGCTCAGAAGAATGTATCCTCGTTGGATATTCAACAGAAGCCAAAGCGTATCGCCTATGGTCGCCAATCAAAAGAAAAGTTTTAGTTAGCACCGATGTTAAATTTCTAGATAAAATGTTCAAGAAACGATATGATGAAAAGTCAGAAGGTTTAGAAATTGATCTTCAATCTAAAAAAGATGAAATTTATGTTCAGTCTGATGACATCTCCGAGCAATTGAAAAAAGATGAATTATATGGTAAGTCAGACGAAGTTGTTGAACAATCTTCAATCGAACGTGAAGGCGTTGAAGACACAAAACGCGGTAGAGGTCGACCAAAACTAATTCAAAGCACGGGACCTGGTCGACGCAAAAAAGTTTATCAACAACCGGCAAATAATGCAACTGAAGAAGTTGCCGAAAGCTCCGATGCAAATAGCAATGATTTCGAAGATTGCGAATATGCAAACCTAGCGTTGACCAATGACCCAGAAACATTTCAAGAAGCAGTAAATGGCGATGAGGGTGCATCATGGCTCAATGCTGTTGAAAATGAGTATATGGCACAAATGTTAAATAAAACGTGGGATATTGTTGAGCGACCCACAGAAAGAAACATTATTGGCAATCGTTTTGTGTTTCGAACCAAAAATGGCAATACGAAAAAAGCGCGTCTGGTGGCAAAAGGGTGCTCGCAACGTCCAGGGGAGGACTTTAATGTCACATACTCCCCCGTCGCTCGATTAACTTCGATTCGAATGCTATCAGCACTAGCAGCGGAGCTTAACTTGCAAGTGCATCAAATGGATGTGATCACAGCTTACTTGAACGGTGATCTTGAGCAAAGTGTGTATATGGAATTGCCAGAATACTTGAGTGAAATCTTACAAAAAGTTGTTTCAGGAAAACTAATGAATATGGATGTCAAACAAGCTCGAGAAATTAGAAGCACAGCTGAAAGATGGAAATCAGATATAGCTAAAGCGAACAATCCGGTATGTAAACTTAAAAAGTCTTTATATGGTTTACGGCAATCAGGTTTCCAATGGTATCAAAAATTAAGCGCCATACTACGTAATATGGGGTTCACACCTTCGGAACGTGACCCATGTTTGTTTATTATGAAAATAAAACTGAAACTCATGTTAATCACTGTATATGTCGACGATTTGTTAATTGCCACAAACGATCGGATATGGTTGAGCGACGTTAAACAATATCTCACCGAATGTTTTCAAATGAAGGACATAGGTCCAATTAAAACATGCCTAGGTATAAATTTTCGGCAAGATCTGCAAAACCGATCTTTATTTTTGAGTCAGAGCGAATACGCATTAGAAATTTTGAAACGATTTCATATGGAAGATTGCAAGCCAATCAAAACGCCATTAGATTGTAACTTCAAACTGGAAAAACCAGCTAAACCAGACGTGGACCTAATGAAAAAGTATCCATATCAGAATTTAATTGGCGCACTGTTATATTTGGCAGTGACAACGCGTCCTGACTTGGCTTATGCAGTTAATTTTTTAAGCCAGTTCAATTCCAACTACAACGAGGAGCATTGGAAGGCAACAAAACGGATACTTAGATACCTTAAAGGCACTTTGAATTATGGTCTCCTTTATAAGCAAACAGGAGTGGACTTGCACGCGGTCGTCGACGCAGACTGGGGTGCAAATATGATGGACAGACGATCATACTCCGGCTACGCCTTTATTCTAGCTGGAGCACCTATATCATGGGAAGCTCGTAAACAGAAAACTGTGTCTCTTTCAAGCACAGAGTCCGAATATATGGCTTTGTGTGAAGCTACTAGAGAGGCACTTTATCTACGCGAAATGTTGAACGAGATTGGTAAAGAGTGCACAATTATCGAAATATTTAACGACAGCCAGAGTGCTCAAAAACTTGTGCAAAATAACGCTTTCCATTCACGTACCAAACATATTGACGTACGCCATCACTTTATACGAGAGAAGCATCAAAACGGCGACATCATTTTAAACTACATGTGATCTGAAGATATGCCAGCGGATGTCTTAACGAAGGGACTACCAGCCGAGAAGCACTACAAATGCATGACGGGCTTAGGCATGACAGATACTACTTTCTGAGAGGTTGCAGTCGAAATTCTTCGAGGGCAGGTGTTGGAGAGTGCGAAGTAATCCTAATGCAACCCTGTATTATTTCATTGTACTGTAACCTGTTCATACACTATTGTAATTTCTTTTTGTACTCACTTCACTTCCGTTTGTAATATAGCCGAACAAAGTACACGTTTAAAACAACATAAAAGAATAAGAAAGACTAGAAAAAAATAGAAAAGCAAGAAAAGAAACCTAATGAAAAGAATTACAAAAATAACAAATAAGGAAGGCTAAGTTCTGGTGTAACCGAACATTACATACTCAGTTGAGATCTATGGAAACAAAATAAGGGAAAATCACCATGGAATGGGTTGTTTGTACGATATGGGTATCAAATGAAGGTTGTTATTAAATATTTTAAAAGGGCGTGGGCCTTAGTTCTCTAGGTGGACGCCTTTTCGAGATATCGCCATAAAGGTGGACCAGGGGTGACTCTAGAATTTGTTTGTACGATATGGGTATAAAAAGGAAGGTCTTAATGTGTTTTTAAAAGGGCGTTGGCCTCAGTTCTATAGGTGGACGCCTTTTCGAGATATCGCCATAAAGGTGGACTAAGGGTGTCTCTAGAATTTGTTTGTACGTTATGGGTACCAAATGAATGGGTGTTAATGAGTATTTTAAAAGGGAGTGGGCCTTAATTTTATAGGCGGACGGCTTTTCGAGATATCGCCATAAAGGTGGACCAGGGGTGACTCTAGAATTTGTTTGTACGATATGGGTATCAAATGAAAGGTGCTAATGAGTATTTTAAAAGGGAGTGGGCCTTAGTTCTATATTTCGATATATCGCCATAAAGGGGTACCAGGGGTGACTATATAATGTGTTTGTACAATATGGGTGTCAAATTAAAGGTATTAATAAGAATTTTAAAAGGGAGTTGTGGTAGTTGTATTTGTGAAGGCGTTTTCGAGATTTCCACCAAAATGTGGACCAGGGTGACCCAGAACATAATCTGTCGGGTACCGCTAATTTATTTATATATGTAATACCACGAACAGTATTCCTGCCATGATTCTAAGGGCTTTCGATTTCGCCCTGCAGAACTTTTTAATTTTCTTCTACTTAATATGGTAGGTGTCACCTCAAGTTATCGTGTTAACGGACGGACGGACGGACGGACGGACGGACGGACATGGCTCAATCAAATTTGTTTTCGATACTGATGATTTTGATATATGGAAGTCTATATCTATCTTTCCTTTTACCTGTACAACCAACCGTTATCCAATCAAAGTTAATATACTCTGTGAGCTCTGCTCAACTGAGTATAAAAATAGAGAATGAAAAGAAAAGATAAGAAAATAAACGAGAAAATGAACTTTCATAATTTTCGAATTTGCTGAGTCGTCTGTTCATTTATTTAAACTGAACGGAATTTGAAATTAAAAAAAAAATAATTATTAATTTTTTCTATAGTTAGTCGAAAAAAAGAAAAGGAACGAAAATACGAAAAAAAATGTAAAGAAAAGAAACGAAAAAGAAAAAAAGGAAGAAAAAAAGATCAATAAAGAAAAAATAAAAGATATAATAATTTAATTTACATGCCCCAAAAAAAAAATTTATATGCCACATAAAATTAACTAACACTTTTCGAATTGGGTGAGTCGTCTGCTCGTTTATTTAAACCGAACGGAATCTGAAAAGAAAAAGAAAATAATTCATAATGGTTGGTATATTTTTTGGTAATAAAAGAAAAGAAAGGAAAACAGGAAAAAAAAGAAAAGAAGGTAGAAGAAAAACAAAGAAAAAATAGGATATAAGTCACATAAAATTTGAAGGATCAAGAAATAAATACAATAGAATAGAACATAAAAGAAAAGAAGAGAAAAGAAAAGAAAACAAAACAAAAGTTTACTAGGCGACCCTGTCTAGTGAGAGAGCGATCAGCTGACACGTTCTTACAGAAAAAATCAAAATTGTTTTGATTTCTATGTTCCAGGCTACGTACGTACGTGCGTGGAAAGTCAGTGAGTTTTCATTTACATTGAACATTCATAAGATAGGTCGTGTCAGCTGACACGTTTTTTGTACGTACGTTCGTTGGTAACTGCAGTTTTTTTCAATGATGTAAATCAAAGTAAACAAAAATGCAAGTGCCAACTGTTTATGTTTGTTTCAAATAGAGTGCAATTGTTAATTTAATTGTAATATAATTTATGTAAGTAGATAAAAAATTTGTGTCAAGTGTTAGTTTTATGATTATTATTACAAAACAGTATATTAATATGTATACTATTTTTACATATTTATCATTAAAAAAAATCCCAAGAAGAATACGTGAGAAAAAATAACGGCGAAACGAGTCGGGAAAACCAACAACAACTGTGTTATAATTTTTGACCCCATGTGCTCAACCCAGCAAACACAAGTATCATAAATTGGTCCATCTATAAATATAAAACATGTGATATTTTCATTGAAAATAAAAATAATTACATGTCACATAATATCAACTTACACTTTTCGAATTAGCTGAGTCGTCTCCTCCTTTATTTAGACCGAACGGAATCTGAAAAAAAGAAAATAATTATTAGTTTTTCGTATGTTTATTGGAAAAAGAACAAAGCAAAGTAAAAAAGAAAGGTGGGAAAAGAAACGGGAAGAAATATTTAGTATACAAGTCCAAAAATATTTAAAGAATTGATAAAACAGCTTACACAAAGGAAAAAAAAATAAATATAAATCGATTTTTTCGGGTTTGAAGAATCTCACAGAAGAAATTTATTAAGAACCCACAGCAAAATTGTGAAAATGTGAAAAAAATCTGCGCGCAGCTTTGGATCATGTTGGTCACAAAATCCACTGAAGAAAAAAAGCAACAGAAAGAAGAGAAGAAAAAAAAAAGAAAAGGAAAGAAACTGGAAAATAAAATCCATCTACAACGTTAACTGACATTATAAGAGTAAAAATGGAGAGACAAAAAAAAGGAAAAAAACATAGAGTAAAGAAAAGAGAGGTAGGGTAAAAAAAAGAAAAGAAAAGAAAAGAAAAGAAAATAGAAGAAAAGAAAAGAAAAGAAAAGAAAAGAAAAGAATAGAAAACAAAAGAGAAAAGAAAAAAGTAAGGAAGTCTAAGTTCGGGTGTAACCGAACATTATATACCCAGCTGTACACTTGAAATGCTGTTGTTGTTCGTTTTGTTAATAGTGTTACTAGTGTAGCGAATGAAATGTTCAGGATGTCCATTTAAGAGAAAAATAGTGGTTGTTTTAAGGTACTTTAGAAAATTTAATAAATATGTAGATATTATTAATTTAAAATTTAAAGTTTTCCAAGAATTCGATATTAAACGGTCACGTACTCGTTTTCTACTCGTCTAAACAATATCTTCGGTTCGACTTGTTCAAACTAAGTTGGTGGCGTCGTATTATTTTTCAGAGTTGTAATTTGGTGTATGCAACAGTATTTCAGAGTACATATTTTATGCATATTTGGTTTATGTCGCTTAAAGTTATGAAATCAATTTTATTTTAGTAAATATGATTGCGTGAATAATTTCAATGTTTTTGTTTGTTTTTCCTTTCTTCCTAATTTATTCTGCTCTGTTATATCTTAGTATTATATAGTTCACAGACGATATTTTATGGTAGATATGGTCATATATATTCATAAAATGGAGTGTTTACAAATTTAATACAAATTAATTACGTACATAGATTTCAATGTGATCCCAACATTAAATATCAGAATATTAGAATCTTCATAAACGATATCGGACTATAACCACGCCCACTTTTTCGATATCGAAAATTTCGAAAAACCGAAAAAGTGAGATAATTCATTACCAAAGGCGGATAAAGCGATGAAACTTGGTACGTGGGTTGACCTTATGACGCAGAATAGAAAATAAGTAAAATTGTGGACAATAGGCGTGGCACCGCCCACTTTTAAAAGAAGGTAATTTAGAAGTTTTGTAAGCTGTAATTTGGCAGTTGTTGAAGATATCATGATGAAATTTATCAGGAACGTTACTTGGATTACTATATGTATGCTTAATAAAAATTAGCAAAATCGGAGAACGACCACGCCCACGCCCACTTTAAAAAAAAATTTTTAAAGTGAAATTTTTACAAAAAATTTAATATCTTTACAGAATATAAGTAAATTATTTCAACATTCAACTCCAGTAATAATATGGTGCAACAAAATACAAAAACAAAAGAAAATTTCAAAATGGGCGTGGCTCCGCCCTTTTTCATTTGATTTGTCTAGGTTACATTTAATGCCATAAGTCGAACAAATATTTACCAATCCTTGTGAAATTTGGCAGGCGCTTAGAATCTAGGGCGATAACTGTTTTCTGTGAAAAAGGGCGAAATCGGTTGAAGCCACGCCCAGTTTTTATACACAGTAGATCGTCTGAACTTCCGCTCGGCCGTTAACACGACAACTTGAGCAAAAATCGATATATCTTTACTAAACTCAGGTCACATAATTATCTCAACACACTTTGTATTGGTATAAAAAATGACCGAAATCCGACTATGACCACGCCCACTTTTTCGATTTCGAAAAATACGAAAAATGAAAAAAATGCCATAATCCTATACCAAATACGAAAAAAGGAATGAAACATGGTAATTGCATTGGCTTATTGACACAAAATATAACTTTAGAAAAAAACTTTGTTAAATGGGTGACACCTACTATATTAAGTAGAAGAAAATGAAAAAGTTCTGCAGGGCGAAATCGAAAGCCCTTAGAATCATGGCAGGAATACTGTTCGTGGTACTACATAAATAAATAAATTAGCGGTACCCGACAGATTATGTTCTGGGTCACCCTGGTCTACATTTTGGTCGAAATCTCGAAAACGTCTTCACATATACAACTACCACAACTCCCTTTTAAAATTCTTATTAATGCCTTTAATTCGACACCCATATTGTACAAACACATTATAGAGTAACCCCTGGTCCCCCTTTATGGCGATATATCGAAATATCCCTTTTAAAATACTCATTATCACCTTTCGTTTGATACTCATAATGTACAAACGTATTCTAGAGTCAACCCTGGTCCACCTTTATAACGATATCCCGAAAAGGCGTTCACCTATAGAACTAAGGCCCACTCCCTTTTAAAATACTCATTAACACCTTTCATTTGATACCCATATTGTACAAACAAATTCTAGAGTCACCCCTGGTCCACCTTTATATCGATATTTCGAAAAGCCGTCCACCCATAGAACTAAGGCCAACTCCCATTTAAAATACTCATAAACACCTTTCATTTGATACCCATATCGTACAAAAATTACAGTACAAATCTAGAAAAGGCGTCCACCCATAGAACTAAGGCCCAATCCCTTTTAAAATACTCATTAACACCTTTCATTTGATACCCATATCGTACAAACAAATTCTGGAATCACCCCTGGTCCACCTTTATGGCAATATCTCGAAAAGGCGTCCACCCATAGAACTAAGGCCCACTCCCTTTTAAAACACTCATTAATAACTTTCGATTGACACCCATATTGTACAAACGCATTCTAGAGTGACCCATGGTCCACCTTTATAACGATATCCCAAAAAGGCGTCCACCTATAGAACTAAGGCCAACTCCCTTTTAAAATACTCATTAACACCTTTCGTTTGATACCCATGTCATACAAACAAATTCTAGAGTCATCCCTGGTCCACCTTTATGGCGATATCTCGAAAATGCGTCCACCTATAAAACTAAGGCCCACTCCCTTTTAAAATACTCATTAGCACCTTTCATTTCATACCCATATCGTACAAACAAATTCTTGAGTCACCCCTGGTCCACCTTTATAACGATATCCCGAAAAGGCGTCCACCTATAGAGCTAAGGCCCACTCCCTTTTAAAATACTCATTAACACCTTTCATTTGATACCCATATCGTACAAACAAATTCTAGTGTGACCCCTGATCCACCTTTATGGCTATATCTCGAAAAGGCGTCCTCCACTCCCTTTTAAAATACTCATTAGCACCTTTCATTTGATACCCATATCGTACAAACAAATTCTAGAGTCACCCCTGTTCCACCTTTATGGCGATATCTCGAAAAGCTGTCCGCCTATAGAATTAAGGCCCACTCCCTTTTAAAATACTCATTAACTCCTTTCATTTGATACCCATATCGTACAAACAAATTCTAGATTCACCTCTAGTTCACCTTTTTGGCGATATCTCGAAAAGCCGTCCACCTATAGAACTGAGGCCAACACCATTTTAAAAACTCATTAAGACCTTTCTTTTCATACCCATATCGTACAAACAAATTCTAGAGTCACCACTGGTCCAACTTTATGGCGATATCTCGAAAAGGCGTCCACCTATAGAACTGAGGCCAACGCCCTTTTAAAAACTCATTAAGACCTTTCTTTTCATACCCATATCGTACAAACAAATTCTAGAGTCACCACTGGTCCAACTTTATGGCGATATATCGAAAAGACGTCGACCTAGAGAACTAAGGCCCATGCCCTTTTAAAATATTCATTAACACCTTTCATTTGATACCCATATCGTACAAACAGCACATTCCAGGGTTACCCTAGGTTAATTTTCCTACATGGTGATTTTCCCTTATTTTGTCTCCATAGCTCTCAACTGAGTATGTAATGTTCGGTTACACCCGAACTTAGCCTTCCTTACTTCTTTTGTTATGTATTTATTTAATTTTTTATGAAGGTATTCTCTATTTTACTCGAAATTTTTGTTTTGTGTCACACTTAAATATTAGATATGTATTTATACCAACTTAAACGGGTGGCGTGAAATAGGCTATTTTTCAATTCAATTTCAAGTAATTTCTCCATAATTCTATGTCAATTTCATATGATTTTACATAATTTTTATATTTTTGTTTAATCAGCTCCATACCAAGACGTTATAATTACATGTGAAAAGTTTGTAGAAAATTTAAGAAAATACAATCAAAAAGTACAAAGTCTTAGATCAAATTCAAAATTTTAAAGAAAAAGTTAAGTAAGTTAGACCAGTTTGCTATATTTCCAACACTTAATGCATAGACTGAGTTGTAAAAAATACATGTTGGTCGAATTTCGACCAAAGGCGATACTAGTTAACATTAATACCATTTATTATGTGTCGATAAATATTTGCTTCTGTTAAACCATTTATTACCGAGCGCCAACATTCTATAAAAATACTTAACCGGCGTTTCTTATTGTTGACGTTTTGTTCGCGAGAGTTTTATGTGCGTATCTGCTTCATTATGCATACACGGAAAATAATTTAAAAATCTATTTACGAACTGTGGCTAATTAACGAATGCGCACTGTAGCGAATTGATCCACAGTTGTGCCGAACCGCGCATTTTTTGTTGAACCGCAAATATTATAGGGCTTTCTTGCGAATTATAGGCGTTTTTAAGCATTTCAACTCGTTTCACAAATTGCAAAGAGTTAAGAGACGTATCGCTTGTTGGGTTGAATTCCGGCAACAACTCAACAATATCTTTTTTTACACAATGAAGACTGATAATAGTCGGAACATAATGGAATCGGTACACTATTTCCATAATACATATCATTTCTAATTGGAAACTTTTGTGACGGCACAGATGGCAAATATTATCGAAAATAAAAATGTTGCAGGGACGAAAAATCGTGTGAAGCAAGCTTCACAAAATTCTAGTAGGTCACACTCACCACTTCCCACATCAGAATTTGTTAAACTACCACTGTCTGTATTTGTTATTTAACAATTATTTGTGCACTTTTTATTCAGCTAATGTGTTCAGAATTTTAACTTTTACTCTCTAAAACTCCAATCAGTGTATTTCTGTGCTTGAATTATGTTAAAAATTGTGTTAAAGTTTTTGGTGTGGTGAAAGTGACCTACTAGAATTTTGTTACGCTCCGCTGCTTTCCACCGAAGTTTGCGCCTGCAACATCTTTATTTGCGATAATCCTTGCAGATGGCAAATCAGGCCTCTGCCACTGCTGTACGAAATTTGCATTTGCACTTATTGTTGTTATCGGATGCATATTTTCCGTTTGTGTATACACAGCCGAAACGGGAGATGACGAAATTGTTGGTTGAAAATTTTGCACGAGCGGAGTCACTGTTGTATTAATATTTGTTGTCGTTTGCAAATTTATAATACGATTAATGGTTTTTTCGAGAATTGATATGCGTTGTAAAATAGTGACTTCTTCCGTATCACATTCACTTTCATCATTGAAATGCACTCTTAATGATGTACTAGTTGGTTTTTTGTGCCATTCATGGTCAAACCAGCATCTATACATTTTTGCTTTAATTTTTTTAACGTTGGATTTTTAGCTGGCATATTCGCATTTGATCTTTTTGGTTATTGGTTCTAATTAGATTTTTGCGGCAAATACATATATGTATATATTCACGAGTGAGAAGCACAAGACGTATGAACACTCACTAGTGCGAGCTAGATAGCTATAGAATCTCGTTAAACGAATGTTTTTGAGATACGCAAAAACGTATTGAAAAAGAATATGATAAACGATATTGTAATGAGTGTACGTCAAACTGCAAAACTACAAATTTGAATTTAGTTCGTTGACCAAAGCAACAAAACGAATGTGGGCGGAGCCCTAAAATTACCGTGGAGTCTCACAAAATGTTAGGTTATGTAATATATGGCAAAGACGTGCGCCGCGTACTTATTACATTTATTTTACACTCCCACATAACTGAATGCTAAGTTTTTTCATAGCATTTTCATACGTATGTAATTTAGCAAATTTTATGCGTTCTTTATCGTTTGAAGGCTTAGAAATTCACTCTCACATCTGAAC
The DNA here is from genome assembly GCF_040869045.1 of Eurosta solidaginis. Taxonomy (NCBI): domain Eukaryota; kingdom Metazoa; phylum Arthropoda; class Insecta; order Diptera; family Tephritidae; genus Eurosta; species Eurosta solidaginis. The sequence continues at coordinate 214,391,574 of NC_090324.1, read as the reverse complement.
TGTAACGAATGAAATGTTCTGTACGTTCATTTATACGCTATTATTTCTACCGTTCAGAATGTCCATTTAAGAGAAAAATAGTTGATATTTTAGGGTATTTTAGTAATTTTAATAGATATTTAGATTTTGTTAATTTAAAGTTTAAAGTTTTCCAAGAATTCGATGTTAACCGGTCGCGTACTCGTTTTCTACTCGTCAATACAATATCTTCGGTTCGACTTTTTCAAACTAAGTTGGTAGCGTCGTATTATTTTCCAGAGTTGTAATTTGGTGTATGCCACAGTATTTCAGAGTACATATTTTATGCATATTTGGCTTGACAGTAGTTGTATTTTATTTAACATGACACTAGCATGCGGAATAATACTTATACATATGGTTCTATTCTGAACTAATTTACGTTTAAAAGAAGTAAAAAGGATACAGAGGCTAACACCAATGACCTTGACCGGGTAATAATGTAGTTTTCCTTCAGATATGGGGATTTCCCTACTGTTTATTTTAAAATAAAGATACAACGGAACAATAAACATAAACACACAAGTGCCATTGTACGAAAAAGCGTTATTACAAGAAAGGGCAGGATTATTAACGAAATTTTCCAACTTTAACTAGAAATAACTTACAATTTTTGTTTGAGTTATGGCTCCCGAAACATAGAAAATTGCATAGCCTTAAAAGATGTGGGGCCGCCCATTTTTTTAAATTTGAAGTTTTTCTTGTTTATTGTTATAAATCCACTTAATTTATTCGTCCACGACCCTTTTAAAAATCTGTATATAAAAGTGGGCGTGGTCCTTGACCGATTTCGTTAATTTTTCCTTAAATTGTTCCTTATAGTAAAGGCAACCTCTCTGCCTAATATTGTTACGATAGGTTTACGATTTTTGATTTATAATTAATAATATTTGTATAATTGATTTTAGCAGAAGTGGGCGGTGCCAAGCTCTTTTTAACAGTGTTTTTCAAATTTTAATCAAGAGCCTCAATATCAGTCCACACGTCAGATCTCAACATTCTAGGTGTATTATTTACAAAATAATCAGGTTTTAAGTATTTTCCAAAATTTTATATATATAAAAAGTGGGCATTATCACCCGATTTCCCTCATATTCAATACCAGTCTTTTCTACCTCTAGGCAAGCTCATGTACCAAATTTGGTGAAGATATCCCAATATTTGCTGAAGATATCTTGTTAACGGGTAGACGGACGGACGGAAAGATATTCCTCAATCAAATTTTTTTTCGCTACTGATGATTTTGATATATTGAAGTTTATATATATCTCAATTCCTTTATACCTGTACAACCAAACGTTATCCAAACAAAGTTATAATACCCTGTGTACAAGTACAGCTGAGTATAAAAAAGAGATGAAAGGAAAAGAAAGTAAAGAGAAAAAAAAACAGGCAAATAAATATAAGAAAAAAATAATTTAAAGAAAAAAAATTTAAGAAAAGGAAATAAAGGAATAAGAAAGACTAGGAAAAAATAGAAAACCATGAAAAGAAACCTAATGAAAAAAATTACAAAAATAAAAATAGAGAACGAAAAGAAAAGATAAGAAAATAATCGAGAAAATGAACTTTCATAATTTTCGAATTTGCTGAATCATCTGCTCATTTATTTAAACTGAACGGAATCTGAAATAAAAAAAAATTATTATTAATTTTTTCTATAGTTAATGGAAAAAAAAAGGAACGAAAATACGAAAAAAAAATTAAAGAAAAGAAACGAAAAAGAAAAAAAAGAGGAAAAAAATCAATAAAGAAAAAAATAAAAGATATAATAAAAAAATTTACATGCCACAAAAAAAAATTTATATGCCACATAAAATTAACTTACACTTTTCGAATTGGGTGAGTCGTCTGCTCCTTTATTTAAACCGAACGGAATCTGAAATCAAAAAGAAAATAATTCATAATGTTTGGTATATTTTTTGGTAATAAAAGAAAAGAAAGAAAACAGGAAAAAAAAGAAAAGAAAAGAAAATAAAAGAACAGAAAATAAAAGAAGGGAGAAGAAAAACAAAGAAAAAATAGGATATAAGTCACATAAAATTTGAAGGATCAAGAAACAAATACAATAGAATAGAACATAAAAAAAAGCAAAGAAAAGAAAAGAAAAGAAAAGAAAGGAAAAGTAAAGAAAAAAGAAGAAAAGAAAAAAAGAAAAAACTGCAAGTGGTCAAAAATTATCGCACAAAAGTTTACTAGGCGACCCTGTCTAGTGAGAGAGCGATCAGCTGGCACGTTCTTACAGAAAAAATAAATTTTTTTTGATTTCTACGTTCCAGGCTACGTACGTACGTGCGTGGAAAGTCAGTGAGTTTTCGTTTACATTGAACATTCATAAGATAGGTCGTATCAGCTGACACGTTTTTTGTACGTACGTTCGTGGGTAACTGCAGCTTTATTCAGAGATGCAAATCAAAGCAAACAAAAATGCAAGTGCCAACTGTTTATGTTTGTTTCAAATAGAGTGCAATTGTTAATTTAATTGTAATATAATTTATGTAAGTAGATAAAAAATTTGTGTGAAGTGTTAGTTTTATGTTTATTATTACAAAACAGTATATTAATATGTATACTATTTTTACATATTTATCATTAAAAAAGATCCCAAGAAGAATACGTGAGAAAAAATGCCGTCGAAACGCGTCGGGAAAACCAACAACAACTGTGTTATAATTTTTGACCCCATGTGCTCAACCCAGCAAACACAAGTATCATAAATTGGTCCATCTATAAATATAAAACATGTGATATTTTCATTGAAAGTGAAAATAATTTCGAATTAGCTGAGTCATCTGCTCCTTTATTTAGACCGAACAGAATCTGAAAGAAAAGAAAAACATTGTTAGTTTCTCGTATGTTTATTGGAAAAAGAACAAAGCAAAGTAAAAAAGAAAGGTGGGAAGAGAAACGGACAGAAATACTTAGTATATAGGTCCAAAAATATTTAAAGAATTGATAAAACAGCTTACAAAAAGAAAAAAAAAATAAAGAAAAAACGATTTTTTCGGGTTTGAAGCATCTCACAGAAGAAATTTACTAAGAACCCACAGCAAAATTGTGAAAATGTGAAAAAAAGCTGCGCGCAGCTTTGGATGATGTTGGTCACAAAATCCACTGAAGAAAAAAAGCAACAGAAAGAAGAGAAGAAAAAAAGAAAAGGGAAGAAACTGGAAAATAAAATCCATCTACAACGTTATTTGACATTATAAGAGTAAAAATGGAGAGACAAAAAAAAAAGGAAAAAAACATGGAGTAAAGAAAAGAAAAGAAAAGAAAAGAAAAGAAAAGAAAAGAAAAGAAAAGAAAAGAAAAGAAAAGAAAAGAAAAGAAAAGAAAATAGAAGAAAACAAAAGAAAAGAAAAGAAGAGAAAACAAAAGAGAAAAGAAAAAAGTAAGGAAGTCTAAGTTCGGGTGTAACGGAACATTATATACCCAGCTGTATACTTGAAATGCTGTTGAAAGAGAAAAGAAAAAAGTAGGGAAGTCTAAGTTCGGGTGTAACCGAACATTATATACACAGCTGTACACTTGAAATGCTGTTGTTGTTCGCTTTGTTAATAGTGTTACTAGTGTAGCGAATGAAATGTTCTATACGTTCATTTATTTGCTATTATTCTTACCGTTCAGGATGTCCATTTAACAGAAATATAGTGGTTGTTTTAAGGTATTTTAGTAATTTTAATAGATATGTAGATTTTATTAATTTAAAATTTAAAGTTTTCCAAGAATTCGATATTAACCGGTCGCGTACTCGTTTTCTACTGGTCTATACAATATCTTCGGTTCGACTTTTTCAAACTAAGTTGGTGGCGTCGTATTATTTTTCAGAGTTGTAATTTGGTGTATGCAACAGTATTTCAGAGTAAATATTTTATGCATATTTGGTTTATGTCGCTTAAAGTTATGAAATCAATTTTATTTTAGTAAATATGATTGCGTGAATAATTTCAATCTTTTTGTTTGTTTTTCCTTTCTTCCTAATTTATTCTGCTCTGTTATATCTTAGTATTATATTGTTTACAGACGATATTTTATGGTAGATATGGTCATATATATTCATGAAATGGAGTGTTTAAAAATTACATACAAATTAATTACGTATATAGATCTCAATGGGATCCCAACATTAAATATCCGAATATTAGAATCTTCATATTTCCACAATGATCACATTAAGACCGGAAAAAAGTATAAGTGCACTTATTGCGTTTTTATATGGAACTGTTTGTTCACTTCACTTAATTTTTCGCAATTTAAGTACTTTTTTTTTTTTTCTTTAATTAAACAATTTTTTAGTAAACTCTGCCTTCTTTCTCATTACATAATTTTGTTATATTTTTATTTTGTTTTTTATGAAGGTATCCTCTATTTTACTCGAAATTTTTGTTTTGTGTCACACTTACATATTAGGTATGTATTTATACCAACTTAAACGAGTGGCGTGAAATACGCCAAATTCCTTTAGAAAATTTCCTAATTTTTAACTAAAAGTTCGTGTTTTTTGAATTATGACACTATTGACGTAAATGGGCGATATGAGTATATGGGTGATATAGGCCTACTGGGGAACCGAGCTCCCAAAACTAACTTCGGTAGCACGCCAACGGGGACCTTCCGGGTGGTGTGGAAAAACCTATTTTTCAATTCAATTTCAAGTAATTTCACCATAATTCTATGTCAATTTCATATGGTTTTACATAATTTTTATATTTTTGTTTAATGAGGTCCATACCAAAACGTTATAATTACATGTGAAAAAATTGTAGAAAATTTAAGAAAATACAATCAAAAAGTACAAAGTCTTACATCAAATTCAAAATTTTAAAGAAAAAGTTAAGTAAGTTAGACCAGTTTGGTATATTTCCAACATTTGAAGCATAGACTGATTTGAAAAAAATACACGTTGGTCGAATTTCGGCCACAGGCGATACTAGTTAACATTAATACCATTTATTTATTTATTTATTTATTTATTTATTACAGCGTAAGCCTAGTTTGAACAATATATATTAAATCACATTGTAGAACTTATCTTATAGGTAAGGTTTTACAATGTTCATATAGCCTGCTTTTAAATACATAAATTTCTTCACAATTTTTTATTTCATTAAGCAATTCATTAAAGTTTTTAAATCCTTTATGGAAAGGTTTTGTTTGTCCACATCAGTTCTATAGAGTGGCAGTTTAAAATCATTTTTTCACGGGTATTAAAATTATGGGTTTCGTTTATATATACAACATTATTTGTTAAGTATTCAGGTACATTTCCCTTTCGTATATTGAAGATCATTTTCATAGTATAATAAAAAATAATTTGTTTGACACTTAGCCATTTTAGTTTTATTAGCATGTCGCTTATCGACGCATCTGACTTTTCCCGTAACACAAATCTCATACACCTATTTTGCAATATCTGAAGTCTATCTATTTTTGTATCTGGTATAATGAATAAGACTGATGGGCAATATTTAAAATTAGATTCAATCAATGTTTTGTATACAATATCCTTAAACTCTCTATTTATAAATTTACAGGTTCTTTGCATAAAACCGACTTGTTTAGCTATCTTTCCTACAGTGTATCGAATATGTTCATCAAATTTGAGTTTGTTGTCAATTACAACTCCAAGATATTTTATTGATTTTATTTGCTCTAAAATTTCATCTTTCACCCTGAGCTGAATACTCGCAACTTCGCTTTCGATTTTTCGGCTAATAACCATACATTTTGTTTTACTCACGTTAAGTTTAAGTCTGTTACCACATAGCCATTTATATAAACTATCTAAGTCACACTGCATTCTTGTCAATGCAGTTGTTAAACTACTTTCACTTATTCTAAGCAGAGCATCATCCGCAAACATTTTTATGTTACAGTACTTTACAGCTTTAACAATATCATTAATATAAATCAAAAATAATAAAGGAGCCAATACAGAACCTTGCGGTAACCCTAATGGGACCGAAATTTCGTTCGATACTTCATCACCGATTATGGCTTTTTGTTTTCTGCCAGTCAAGTAATTTTGGAACCACTTTAATTCTATACCCTGAATTCCCATGACTTTCATTTTCTGGAGCAAAATGTCTCGGTCCTCTGTTTCGAATGCCCTTTTCAGATCCAGGAAAACGCAAACAGTGTCTTTTTTGTTATTTAGATCTTCCTTCCAGTTAGAGATCACTATATTCAGTGCCGTTTCACATGAGTGTTTTCTTCTAAATCCCGATTGTTCACTTATTATTAATTTATTGTCTTCCAAGTAATTTTCTAACTTATTTTTTATAACTGTTTCCATAATTTTTTCGTCACATGGTAGTGTATTTATAGGTCGCATTTCCTCAGGTTTATACGTATTTTTTATTTTTTTTACTGGTATAATGGTCGACGTTTTCCATCTTTGTGGTACAATGCCTGTTTCCATGCTTTCATTTATAATTTTTGCATAAAAATAAGCTGTATACTCTATTGAATCTTTTAAAACTCCTTCTGATAAAAGATTTTTGCCACCAATTTTGTTCTTGAATAGCCGAACTATTTTGACAATGTCATCTGCTACAACTTTATTAAATTTGAATGTGGAACTGCTATCAGATACGGTTAAATTTAAATCAAAATGTTCGATACTTTGGTTTATTTCTAAAACACTGTTTACGAAAAAGTTATTGAGCTCATTCGCAATTTCGATCTTTTCTTCGATTTGCTTATCTAATATTTGAATTTTGTTTATTTCTTGATGGTCTTTTTTCAGGTTTATGGTTTGCTTTAGATTTTTCCACATTTCCTTGCTATTATTTTTACTAATTAAGATTTTGTTTTCCATATATTTCGCCTTTTTCTTTTTGATAAGTTTTTTGTATCTTTTGTTTATTTCTTTATAATCGTCCCAATTTCCTGTTTTCCTAGACTCATTTAAAAGATTATATTTAAGTTTATTTAATTGTGTAAGCTCATGATCATACCACTTATTCATAAGTCTTACTTTCACTACTTTTTCAAATGTTATTCCTGTCATACATTGTAGAATTGCATTGTTTACTATGTCTAATTGGGATTCTATACTGGTTGAATCATTTATCACAGAACTGCATGCGCGCAACAAGTTAAGTAGATTTTCTTTATTATAAAGCTCCCATGCTTCTACAAAGCGAATTTCATTATGCTCAATGATCTGTTGGCTTCCCATGATTGGTCGGATCTCTATGCTTGCACTGATGTCGATTCGGCTATCTCTATATTTTACAGTACGCTTGATGGCTTCTTTGATACCTGCATTCCTACTCGCTATACCCTATGTTCGAATAAGCCCCCCTTGGTTTTCAAGGCAACTTATCAGACTTAATAACATTAAATCTAGGCTTTATAAGAGGTTCAAGAAATCTGGAGCATCTGCAGACCTCTCTAAATATCTAATAGCTCGTTCTAAATTTCACCGTCTTAATCAGCTTTGTTATAAAAATTACTTGAGTTGTTGTAAAGCCCAATTTTTTAGAAATCCAAAAAAGTTTTACAGTTTCGTAAATTCAAAGCGGAAAACTTCTGGGTATCCTTCCTCATTAACCGTTGGAGGTAAAAAAGCTTGCACTGATGACGACGTTGCTGAACTATTTTCTGAGTTCTTTAAGTCCACGTATTCATCCAGTGGTTTTCATTCCGGTCAATATCCCTATCACTTAGATAGCTCAAATTACATTAGGAATCCTGCTATTGATGGTAATATTGTTCTTCAGAGTCTTCAATCTTTGAAGCCCACCTTTTCTCCGGGACGGGATGGTGTTCCTAGTTGCGTGCTTAGGTACTGCGCCGAAAACATGTATGAGCCTATTTTAAAATTATTTGAGCTATCTCTGGGATCTGCGTCATTCCCGGCACTTTGGAAACAGTCTTTTATTATACCCCTGAATAAAAAAGGTAGTAGGTCAAAAGTTGAAAACTACAGGGGTATTGCTAAAATTTCAGTCATTCCTAAAGTCTTTGAACAGATTGTCACCAGTCAACTGCAATATCAGTGTTCTAGTCTTTTATCTGCATGCCAACACGGTTTTATTCGTCAAAGGTCAACCACTACAAATTTGCTTGTATTCACCTCTATAGTTATGGAAGGATTTTTAGCGAACAAGCAAACGGATGTCATCTACACGGACTTCAGCAAAGCATTTGATACCGTCAACCATGAGTTGCTTATTCATAAGCTTGATTTACTGGGCTTTCCGTTTCACCTATTAATGTGGCTGAAAAGCTATTTTTCTAACCAGACCCAAAAAGTCCTGTTCAAGTGCAATCTGTCGGAATCGTTCGGAGTTTCCTCCGGCGTACCCCAGGGAAGTCATCTAGGCCCTTTGCTCTTTGCCCTTTTCATTAATGACTTGCCACAGACAATATTATATTCCCATACTATAATGTATGCGGATGATGTAAAACTTTGCTACACTTACTGTCCTACCGATTTGAGTTCCTTGGATCTTCTTCAGGCCGAATTGGACTCGTTCCAATGTTGGTGCACAATAAATTTACTAGCTTTAAATTGCTCTAAATGTAAGCATATGACATTTCACCGAGTGAAGCCAGCATTGAAATCTTATGTAATAGATGGTACGCCTTTGGAGCGCATATCTATTGCAAATGATCTAGGTGTCTTTTTGATCCGAAATTGAATTTTAACATGCATATTTCATCTATAGCCAACAAAGCGTTGGGTTTACTTGGATTTGTTAAAAGATGGGCTAAAGAGTTCGATGATCCGTACCTCACTAAGGTTCTTTACACATCGCTGGTTCGTCCAATACTCGAGTATTGCTCATGCGTTTGGTCCCCTGTTTCTCAAAAGCATATAAAGCGTCTTGAGTCAGTTCAAAAGCACTTTTTGATATTTGCATTGCGCGGCCTTAATTGGGACTCAAGTCTCCACCTTCCTCCATACAGAAGTAGACTTCTTCTTATTAACTTAACCACTATGGAAAATCGGAGAATATTACTGGGGGTATTGTTCATCCATAAGCTCATTATTGGAGAAATTGATTCCGCGGACCTCCTCAGCCGCTTGTTTTTTGCGGTTCCCCCTAGAGTATCCAGACACTACGTTCCTTTCTATTTACCCCTTTGTCGACGAAACTTTGCTAAAAATAATCCTCTTCTTATCTGGTGCGCGCACTACAATGACTTGTATATCTGCATCAGTCTTGAATGTACTTTTGCCACTATACGTAATGCAATACTTGCCTATCTAATTTAAGAGATACAAGCTAATTAAATTTGCCGGCATTTTATTCCTTCGATAAAAAACGGGAACTATCTCGCTTAAGGATGGAGAAACATTTATCAACATGTATCATTAAGAAGGAACAAGACAGTACTGTGTTGATTGGAATCTGGTGCATTCCAACAACGTAAAAAACTTGATTTTTCATGAGTCACTGACCGGAATCGTATGCATTCCGGCAGTATAATCTTATGGGTCAGGCATCGAGCTGATTGGAATTCGGTGCATTCCACAACACAGGTCATGTTACTTTTTTATGCCTTGTGATGGCGTATCCTCATTACACTACTTTTAGCACTGCCGGATTCCCATGACATGCTGATTAGAATCTTGTTGCATTCCAACAGGGAGATTGGAATCCACTGCATTCCGATATCATGCTGAGCGGAATCTGATGCATTCCGCCAGTATAAGATTTCGGCATAAGATCTTATTTCTACTCATATTTCTTATTATTATTATATTTTGAAATTAAATAGTAATGTTCATTAATATTTCTTTGTTTGTAATATAACATTGTTGAAATCTCGATATATCTTAAATTTTATCTTTTGAGTTGTATATTTATATATCTTTTATATTATGCAGTCGACCATAGTTTGTCGTCGACTTTAATAATAAATAAATAAATAAATAAATAAGGTAATTGTTTTTGTTGTTCTCATTTTATATGGTGCTGATGTATTAATTTTTATTTCTATCGTTTCATGATCTGATATTTTATACTTGTCATATGTGTCGCTAAATATTTGCTTCTGTTAAACCACCTTTATTACCGAGCGCCAACATTCTATAAAAATACTCAACCGGCGTTTCTTATTGTTGACGTTTTGTTCGCGAGAGTTTTATGTGCGTATCTGCTTCATTATGCATACACGGAAAATAATTTAAAAATCTAGTTACGAACTGTGGCTAATTAACGAATGCGCACTGTAGCGAATTTGCCGAACCACGCATTTTTTGTAGAAAATATTATAGCGCTTTCTTGCGAATTATAGGCGTTTTTAAGCATTTCAACTCGTTTCACAAATTGCAAAGAGTTAAGAGACGTATCGCTTGTTGGGTTGAATTCCGGCAACAACTCAACAATATCTTTTATTTTATACAATTAAGACTGATAATAGTCGGAACATAATGGAATCGGCACATTATTTCCATAATACATATAGTTTCTAATTGGAAACTTTTGTGACGGCACAGATGACAAATATTATCGAAAATAAAAATGTTGCAGGGACGAAAAATCGTGTGAAGCAAGCTTCACAAAATTCTAGTAGGTCACATTCGCCACTTACCACAGCAGAATTTGTTAAACTACCACTGTCTGTATTTGTTATTTAACAATTATTTGTGCACTTTTTATTCAGCTAATGTGTTCAGAATTTTAACTTTTACTCTCTAAATTATGTTAAAAATAGTGTTAAAGTTTTTGATGTGGTGAAAGTGGCCTACTAGAATTTTGTGCTTTCCACCGAAGTTTGCGCCTGCAAATTCTTTATTTTCAATAATCCTTGCTGATGGCTAATCAGGCCTCTGCCACTGCCGTACGAAATTTGCATTTGCACTTGTTTTTGTTATCGGATGCATATTTGCCGTTTGTGTATACACAGCCGAAACGGGAGATGACGAAATTGCTGGTTGAAAATTTTGCACGGGCGGAGTCACTGTTGTATTAATATTTGTTGTAGTTTGCAAATTTATAAAACAATCAATGGTTTTTTCGAGAATTGATATGCGTTGTAAAATAGTGACTTCTTCCGTATCACTTTCACTTTCGTCATTGAAATGCACTCTTAACGATGTACTAGTTGGTTTTTTGTGCCATTCATGGTCAAAGCAGCATCTATGCATTTTTGCTTAAATTTTTTTAACTTTGGATTTTTAGCTGACATATTCGCATTTGACCTTTTTGGTTATTGGTTCTAATTAGATTTTTGCGGCAAATACATATATGTATATATTCACGAGTGAGAAGCACAAGACGTATGAACACTCACTGGTGTGAGATAGATAGCTATTGAATCTCGTTAAACGAAAGTTTTTGAGATACGCAAAAATGTATTGAAGGAGAATATGATACACGATATTGTAATGAGTGTACGTCAAACTGCAAAACTACAAATTTGAATTTAGTTCGTTGACCAAAGCAACAAAACGAATGTGGGCGGAGCCCTAAAATTCCCGTGGGGTCTCACAAAATGTTAGGTTATGTAATACATGGCAAAGACGTGCGCCGCGTACTTATTACATTTATTTTAGACTCCCACACAACTGAATGCTAAGTTTTTTCATAGCATTGTCAATTTTATGCGTTCTTTATTGTTTGAAGGCTTAGAAATTCACTCTCAAATCTGAACTGTAACGAATGAAATGTTCTGTATGTTCATTTATACGCTATTAGTTCTACCGTTCAGGATGTCCATTTAAGAGAAAAATAGTTGATATTTTAGGGTATTTTAGTAATTTTAATAGATAGGTATTTAGATTTTATTAATTTAAAGTTTAAAGTTTTCCAAGAATTCGATGTTAACCGGTCGCGTACTCGTTTTCTACTTATCAATACAATATCTTCGGTTCGACATTTTCAAACTAAGTTGGTAGCGTCGTATTATTTTTCAGAGTTGTAATTTTGTGTATGCAACAGTATTTCAGAGTACATATTTTATGCATATTTGGCTTGAAAGTAGTTGTATTTTATTTAACATGACACTAGCATGCGCAATAATACATATACATATGGTTCAATTCTGAACTAATTTTCGTTTAAAATAAGTAAAAAGGATACAGAGGCTAACACCAATGACCTCGAGCGGGTAATAATGTAGTTTTCCTTCAGATATGGGGATTTCCCTACTGTTTATTTTAAAATAAAAACATAACGGAACAATAAACACACAAGTGCCATTGTACGAAAAAGCGTTATTAGAAAAAAGGGCAGGGTTATTAACGAAATTTTCCAACTTTAGCAATAGCTTATAATTTTTGTTCGAGTTATGGCTCCCGAAACATAGAAAATTGCATAGTCTTAAAAGATGTGGGGCCCGCCCATTTTTTTAAATTGGAAGTTTTTCTTATTTATTGTTATAAATCCACTTGGAAAAACAAAATACCATTGATATAAAGCTCTTGTTTGCAAAGATATAGCTTAATTTATTCGTCCACGACCCTTTTAAAAATCTTTATATAAAAGTGGGCGTGGTCCTTGACCAATTTCGTTAATTTTTCCTTAAAGTGTTTGTTTAGGCCCAATGCCTAACGTTCACTTGATTGACGTTTTCATCCACATGCATGTGTGTGTGTGCAGTTGTCAGCACCCATGCACGTATACGTAAGGGTGGTTGTGTGTGTGGCTTTTCCCATCCGTGATACCGGAGGACTTTTTCGCGGCTTAGCGGTTGTCATCAACGGCACAACCGGTCTCTTTTTCGATCGACCGCCAACCAGCACACATCGCAAGAATCACCATCGTCACTTAAAACACCAAGGTAATATTGTAACCACAGTGTATATTTTCCTTCACTCTAAATTAAATATTATATTATAATGAGGAAATTCCTCTTTGCGTTTTGTTCTTTTACTTTCTTTCGAGAGCACTATCAACCCGAGATCGACCCGTGTGCACCTACCCACTGCCGTTTCCAGACGCACTCAGGCCGAACATTGGTCCTCCTCACCAGGAAATAAAAGCGCCTCTTTATATATACAGTCCACAACACAGCACATTTGCCTACTACCAAATTTTGCACGAATTGCCACAAAAAATCATCAAAAGTTTTATTGGTCACAGCATAGCCCAGCAGAACCACCAAAAAGTTGGAAGTTTGATACTATACACGACATTAGCAGCCACCGGAGCCACAGCCATAACATCAATTTCTCCGCAAAAAACAAAGAAAGTTTATATTTCTTGCCATTTTTTTTGTTGAGTGTTGTTATTTTTTGCAAAATAAAGAAGAAACCCGTGTAGTGCGCGAAAAAATTAAAATCAAAAAAACAGTGAAGTGATTTAGTGAGCACCAATTTATTTTTCTATTTTCGAAGGTTAAATCACTCCGTTTGTTAGCTTTTATTTCAGTCCTTGTGATTATCTGGTCTATCCCCCCACCAGTGGTAAGGTTTTCCAGACACAACACCAGGAAGAGGGTAACCTAACCTCACTCTCCGCACCATACTAAATAGGCTTTTGTGGTTGTTTTTTTTTGTATTTCACAAACACGAAATTAAGTTGAATTTAATTAATTAATCCGGTGCTCACTTCACTTTTTAAACACTTTTTACACTCTTTTTTGCGCTTGGTTTGCAATATCGCACGCATTTTTTCACTTTTTTCAAAAATACACCCATTATCTGTGGAGGTGGCGAGTGGTCCCATTTTTTTTGTTGCCGCTGAGACAAAAATGTGTACATTAAATCTTTTGCTGTTGTCGCTGCTGTGACAAAAAGTCCAAAAATAAATCCTTTTTGTTGTCGCTGTTGTGACAAAAAGATGAAAAATAAACCTCTTTCGTTGTCGCTACCAAGACAAAAAGTCTGCAATAAACAAAATAAATAATAAATTTGAAGTTCAATAGTTTTTATTTAGGGCTGGGCAGGCATTTTAACTCTGAAGAATTCCATTTCTATTCGTTAATAAACGTAAATAAAACAATGGAAACCTACATCCGTTTAGCAGAGTCAATCGCAGAGTTTGATAAAGATTACAGCCTTATTCCGGAGAGCGACCATAGCAAACACACCCTTGCAATACAGCAGGAAGAGTTGCGGCTCTTGTGGAAGAAGGTAAAGTCTGCGTTTGATTCGCTATTCAGATCCCAATATAGGTGTCAGAGGATGACGTTATGGCGATCAGAGAAGCAAAAGGCAGCATACGCAATCTACGTGCGATGTTCAGCGTCTATATCTGCTGAGGCAGAAAAATACAAGAAGGATGAAAAGAACGTCAACCGTGAGCAAGAGCCTCATGGGCATAAAATTCGCCTCCCTGCTTGCGACACGGAAGTTTTTAAAGGGGATTATCTGTCTTGGCCAACTTTTCGCGACCTGTTCACGGCAATATATATAAACAATTCTAGTTTGAAAGGGGTGGAAAAGTTATTCCATCTCAACAACAAAACGCAGGGCGAAGCAAAAGATATCGTTAAAAAATGCCGTCTCACAAATGAAGGTTTCGAGATGGCCTGGAAAAACTTGTGTGAAAGATACGAAAACAAACGGATCTTAGTTAACACACAACTACAAATTTTATTGTTTACAAACCGAATGAAGAAGAGGATAAGGCTGGGTCGTTTACAGAAACTATTTTACGTAAGTTCGAAGATGCACCCCAAGACAATAAGGAAGGCGTGGTGAGACAATATTTACAGCGCGCGGCAACTAATACAAATACATCGCATTTGCGCGTGTTAATCGATACATTAGGAACGCTTGCAGAATCCCATGCCATCACAGCAAGAATGCTTTGTGACAAGATTCTGTTATGTGATAAATTATTTTATGAAAATGCGAACTTTTGGGTGGAAAGTTTTAAATTAATTAAACGAGTGCTATCGCTTGTTGACTACAAAGGAATAAGGGAAATAATGAAGATGTGCCGCGGCAAAGCTCAAACATTTCCGGTAAAAATAAACGTTAGTTACCTCCCACAATTGCAAGCTCTGAAGGATACATTGAACTACATATTTGACCGAAATAATTGTCTTTTACCTGGATACTTTATTGCCAATGAAATAATGAAACCACACCCGTATCATTGGACTATTAATAAAATGATGACAGATTTCATGGAGGAATTCCGTAAGAACCGCACAAATGGTTTCCATAATTGGCCACCCGCATGTGCTGCCCATTATTGAGTGTTTTCGGCTATGCAGATCACATGATGAATTCTTGGAAATTAGATCCAAATACATTACGTTTTGTTTTTAAAGGCAATCTTCCATATGATGCAGATTTGTTAGAAGAACAAACAATACTCCTACGTTATGTGCTCGATCAACCATATTCCAAAGAAATGGTGTCTGTTATGATGAGTTTACAGAAGCAACAAAAGCAACGTTGTAACGCACTAGAAGAGCAGTTAGTAAATTTAATAATTTCCACTATGGAATTGACAGAGAGCAATGATTCTATGATGGGTAGTAGTTTTAATGTTTACGAAGAACGAACTTCTATGAACGAATGGGTATGGCTGCATTTATCATCACAGCTAATTTACTTTGTGCTTTTTCAGTTTGTAAGCTTTTCACATATTGTTACAGCCTAGAGCGATTTGATGTGAGAGTGCTCTGGCCATGGTGAGCCCAAAAACTTAGCACTACGTCTTGAGATTGCGTCACATTCCAGGAGTATATGTTCCGCCGTCTCCGCTGATCGATCACAAAATCGGCATGTGTTGTTCGATAGGATGCCCAGCTTCTGCATGTGGCTGTTCAGGCTGCAGTGTCCCGTAAGAATAGCTGTTAGGATCCTCAGGTTATCTTTCGACAGGCCCATTAATGCCCTATATCGAGTTGTGCTGTAGCCCCCCAGCAGTAACTTAGATTGCCTCAAGCCTGGCATATTGCGCCAGTGTTCTTCCCTCTTATCCCTTTCTTCTAATAGTAGATGCCCTCTGATTTCCTGCGGGCCTACTGGCAGGAACGGCTCAGGACCAATAGGTCGTGTCATTGCTGCCTCCCTTGCCAGGCTGTCCGCTTGCTCATTGCCCTCCACTCCCCGGTGGCCAGGAACCCAGGCCAACAACAGTTTGTTGTGTGCTCCTAGTTGATTTAGCTTTTCAACGCACTCAAGTACTAGTGCTGATTTTATTTCAGACGCCGAGATCGCCTTGAGGGCGGCCTGACTGTCACTGAGTATGGCAATTGTCTCGTTGGAGTATTCGCGCTGAAGGTTCAGGTCAGCACACTGGCTTATAGCGAACACTTCCGCTTGAAAAATGCTCGGGTGTGCTCCCAGAGGCGTTGATATCTTGGCTCTGGGTTCAATGACTCCAGATCCAATCCCCTCTGGCGTCTTCGAGCCATCTGTGTACCATACTATTTTATTTAGCTGATTAATGTACACAATTCTGCTTTCCTCCCACGTACCCTTGTCTCCCAATTCTACTTTGTACCTTCCCTCATAGACTATCTGCCTGAGGATATCATCCCTCGGGAGTTGAGAGATTAGGATCTTCTCTCTCAATTCCTCCATGTTTCGGGACGATATAACTTTACATATGCCCGAGCCCTCCTTAGCAATATTCAGGAGGGTTCTCTTGGCTGACTGCTCTATTGATATGTGTAGCGGGGTCAGATCAAGGATAGCCTCCAGCGCTGCTGTAGGGCATGTGCGCATAGCTCCCGTGATGCATACACATGCCAGTCGCTGAAGTTTTGACAGCGCTTGCCTCGTCGTCGCCCGAGTTGTTTTCGATGCCCAGGCTATCGAACCGTATGTTATCATAGGTTTTACTATCATGGTATACATCCATCTTAGCACATGCGGGCTACAGCCCCATGATTTGCCTGCTAGACGTTTGCATATCATGATGGACCTCGTGGCCTTAGCTCTCATGGAGTCGAAGTGCTGTTTCCATAGGAGCTTGGTGTCAAAAGTGACCCCCAAGTATTTCACCGCGGTTCCCCGTTCTAGTGCCACGCCTTTTATTGTAATTGCTCTCAGGGCTGGTAGGGCCCTTCTTCTGGTGAAAGGGATGATGGTCGTTTTAGATGGGTTGATGTTAAGCCCCACACTGGCACACCATCCTTTCGTAATATTCAGTGCTGTTTTTTTTTTTTTTTATCTGTATTATGTCACAGAGCGTACTCTCGAACTTACCTCTTGCAATTATGACGATTTCGTCAGCGTATCCCTAGCATCTTATGCCACTGTCAGATAGCTTTTGCAGGAGTTCGTCCACTACTAGGCTCCACAGAAGGGGTGAGAGAACACCTCCTTGAGGGCACCCCCTCGTGGTATTAACCTTAACTGCGCTGTTGCCTACATGGACTTCAGCGATTCTTGTGCGGAGTAGATTGGCCATCCATCTCTGTATAGGCATCTGAATTCCTCTTCTCTGCAGTGCTATGTTTACGCTTTCATGAGATGTGTTGTCAAAGGCACCCTCAATGTCAAGGAAAGCGCAAATCACTGTTTCCTCTGTTTCGAACGCCCTCTGTATTTCAGATGTTAATTGGTACAGAGCTGTGTCCGTGGACCTACCCGCTCTGTACGCATGCTGGCTATGATGTAAGGGCCAGCTCTTGAGGGCGTTCGACCTGATTTCTTGGTCCAATATCTTTTCCATTGCCTTCAAGACAAAGGAAGTTAGACTTATTGGTCTGAAGGAATTTGCCTGCGAATAGTCCTTTTTTCCTACTTTTGGTATGAAAACCACTTTTGCTCTTCTCCACATCATGGGTATGTATCACAGTGCCAGGCTATCTCTCATGATCCTGGCCAGATGTGGGATGATCTGTGTCCCTTGCTGGATTAGCACCGGGTAGATGCCATCCACCCCCGGATATTTGTATTTCTCAAAGGATTCCACTGCCCATCTGACTCTGGCCTCACTGAAGAGGGGGTTGGCCAGTTGCCAGTCTGATGGGGTTGGTTTCACTCTGGGGAACACAGGTTCCGGTACTTGCGGAGAGGCACCCGGAAAATGCGTGTGTAGCAGGGCCCTCGCTCGCTCCTCCACCGTTCCGGTATAGGTACCGTCTGGAAGCCTAATCGCTAAGTTAATCTCCCTCTGCTCTTTGGCTAGGGCCTTGTGGAGCCTTGCTGCTGCAGGTGTGCTAGAAATTCCCTCACAGAAATTTCTGAAACTTTCCCTCTTAGCTTTCCTTATCTCTTTATTGTACTTTGTTAGATTTTGAGTGTATTCCTCCCAGTTGCCGGTTCTTCTTGCCCCGTTAAAGAGTTTCCTGACTTTCTTCCTTAGTAGTGTCAGGTCATGCGACCACCAGGGGGTTGCCTTCTTACCCTTAACTAAGGAGACTCGGCAAATGGAGTTGTAGGCATCTATCATTATCTGATTTGCCCTATCTACTCTGCCCTCTAACTCAGTACAGTTAGTGCTTCTGCTCTTATTTCTGAGACTATCCGCGTTAGCCTCTATGATACTTTTGTAGCTGCCCCAGTCTGTTTTCCTGGGATTTCTTTTAGGGCTGTATTGCCCCGATACAGCACCCAGCTCAAACCTTATGATCCTATGATCCGATAGGGAGGGTTCTTCTGAGACTCTCCTTTTCGAGATCATATTCTCAGTCAGGTTGTTGCCAAGTGTTTTATCTAGGACCTGTGCCCTGACTCTCGTGACAAACGTCGGTTTGCTCCCGACGTTATATATATTCAAATCGTTGCTGACTATATATTCTACTAATCTAAACACTCACTCCTTTGGTTGGTATCATTGCTGCCCCACTCCGTGTTGTGGGAGTTAGCATCGCTTCCTATGATCAACGGAAGTTTCGCTCTTCTGCAGTGCTCCACTAGCTTCTGCACGTTAACTGGATGGACTGTGCTGTCATCCCCCGGGAAGTAGGCTGCGGCCAGCACAATGCTGGTGCTGTCTCCATTCACCTTTGCCTCGATCTGCACCGCCACCAGATCCCGGCTTAAAAATTCTGTAATGCAAAAATAGTTAATGTTTGACTTAAGCATTACACATGCTCTTGGTCTCTGCTGTGAGAGATCCCAAATAACTTTGTTATTACTTACATTAAGGCCCCTCACCTGTTCCTTGTAAGCCCAAGGTTCTTGTATGAGGGCGATGCCCGGATCATCCGAGGCGAACCTCCTCACCAGTACAGCCGAGGCTGCAATGGCGTGATGGAGGTTGATCTGGGCTATTTTTATGCTTGTGCCGGTCATTTTGGCCCGGCCGGCCTCATCGGATCATCTTCATCCGACAATCCGCTCTCGCTTTCGTCCCGCCAATTCAGCTCCAGCTCCTGGAGGTCGAGGTCCTCGATGAGCTCTTGTGTGGTGGGGATTTCTTTTTCATCCCAAGGCTGCACGATTTTGTCCTTGCTTGCTGCGGTGGGAGGGTTTGTGGTCTCGCGAGCTCTGATGGTATCGGTGCTCGCGTCCGTCATGTTTTCGTCCGACAGCTCGCCTCTGTCGGTGCCCTCTGCCTCCGCCTTGTCTTCGGGCTGCTCACTATTCCCTGGTTGCCTCTGCCTCCAGGGTCTCACTAGGACCAGGCCGTACCTATAGTGTAGCTTAAGCCCGTTCCTGCGTATGATTTGATACGATTCCTCGTCTATGCCTACGTCGAGACGTAGGCCTGTTTCCTCTGCGCTACAATTAATGACGCGCCATCTCTGCGTCCTGAGGCCCTCATTTTGGTTGGCGAGGAGCCGTAACGCAAACTCTTTTGGGCGTTCCGCACTTCTGGGGAGGAACATAGTCACATTATGCGTTGGCGGTATTTCATCCCCGCGTCTCGGGCATAATTGTGGCCCTGTCCACCCCTCAAGCGTCGGTATTACTTCAACGAGCCACTTAACTGTTTTTTCGTCCTCGCAGTCCACGAAGAGGAGCCCTGCTCGGAAGTATACCCCGCAAAAAACTAGGGCATGCCCACATCCCCTGAACGCTCCGTCCATTATAAGCTCTTGGAGATTCGTCAGGTCTTCTTGACTTAGGGCCTCCGCCGGGTAGTTACCGGGCAGAACAGCTATTCGGATACCCCTAAGGGCTTCCGAATAGCTCTGCTGCCTTGGTGCCATCCCAGTAGGTACCCCAGTCGCCCTGGCTTGAATCTCCCTGCCCGTGGGTGTAGTGTTCCTGGGAGCGTGGGCCCGTTGCCTTTTTAAGCTCGGAGTTTCCTCCGGCGTAATTTCCCGATCCTGCTCTTTTCAGCGGGAGCGGGCGCATGCTGGTCAGCTGCCGCTGGCTGTGCTCTCCTTCCTTCTTTACTTCCACTTTGAGCATTGGCTTTTCTCTGCCTCTAGTTCATGTCTGCGCTCATCTGCCCGGGCTCTTGCCTCCCTGGGCGACAGGCCTTCCTCTAGATATCGGAGGTATCTTTTTACCGCAGGCCCACTTAGTCCAAAGCGTCTCTTGTCATCCAGCGCTCCTGGACTGCCCCGTGGTGGAGGTGCAGGTTTCCTGCCTCTGTTGTGCCTTCTGTTAGGCCACTTCCACTCCTCCGGGTTCCGCTCTGTATTTTTCCCTTCCTGGGACCTTTCATATGTGCTCTGTGAGCTGCTACTAGAGTCATGCTCCGACGGTGAACGCCTAGACTTACTCGTCCCTCTAGATTGACTGCTAGGGTGGTGGTTTTCGTGCTTGGATGCACCGTCGTAGCCTCTCTTTGTCAGCTTTTCTCGTTCTCTTGCAGTTAACTCTTTTGTTTTCTCTTTCGGCCCGCGCTGCGCAATGGAGGTACTGGGCCCTCCATGGATCGCGGGTTTGTTTCCTGCCGCCGCCTTCTGCTCACCTTGTTTGACTTGCCCGCGCTGCTCACCAGTGGATAGGGGTCCACTGGGGATCGCGGGTTTCTCTGCTTCCTGGTTGGAGTGCTCTTCAGGCCCGCGCTGCTCTCCTTGGGTTTTGGTGTTGCCGTTGGGGTTCGCGGTTTTGAGAGCCGGTTCCCTGTATACTCCAGTGCTAGTGGAGGGAGATTCGTCCCTCTGATGCTCTAAGAAGAGCATTGCCTCCTCTCTCGTGAGGCTTTCCAGGAATTGCCTGGAGTACGTGCGTGGCCTGCTGCTTCTCTGCCCGCTGCTCTTCCTGGAGCCCGTTTTTTGTTGTGCTTTTATTGTTATTGTTGTTGTTGGTTTTTTCGTTGTTGTTGTTCATCATCTTTTCCTTACGACAACTTGCTTGACATGGCAAGCGTTGTTGTCTCTGCTTTAGTTTGGGGAACTGGGTTGGTCCGCCGCGGCAGAGCCCCTTGACGCGGTAGGGCCATGGTTACTCCAATGGGCACGGTGACGCATGACACCCTGAATTAGGAGGTGACAGTTCCTGGTTACCGATCGCATTCGACCACATCTGTCAGGTGAGCGGGGTTGCCCCGCTCCCATCTGACCAATTAGTATCGAATGCGATCGGCGTAAGCCCCTGCACCGCTACAAGGTGACTGTCTTCGCTGGAGGACTTCTGGTTTACACAGAAATCGAATCCTTGGGCATTAAAGGATTTTTTGCAACAACTGCTGCCTGCTGTATTTAAACACCAAGCTTGGGGTATACTCCACACATTGTTGGAAATGCTTCTATATCGTTTACATCATATTCCAACACAATATCGTCTACAGCTACTTTCGCATTGTACTGTGGTTTCGCCACAAACAAATAAAATGCAATTAAACCTATGCTTTGAATCTACAGCTTTAAGGCTTATTTCCGGACTGGGATCATTTGAAATGCAGCCGCAAATGTCACGTTACTTCAGCGAAAAACCACCTGGCTCTGTGGCGTCGACTGAAAGTGAAGAATTGAATCGCGTTCTAATCTTAACGCTCGCAAGATCAATGCACATGACTGGGCTAGGTGACGAGCTACAACCCTGGTGCAAATCGTAATTGAGCATTCACTAGCTTGCTTTCCACCAGCACTAAATGAATTTTTTGTGCAAATAACCATTCGTTGGAAAATAAGCAATTGCTCAAAAAATCAGTTGAAGAGGAATATCGTAACTGGACATCAATATCAAATGACAATGATATTATGAACCATTTTTATACGGCCTAGTACTAATCAACTTTTCCTCTGTCTACTTTTTAAAATGATTTGGGAAACCGAGAATGTTAGTCCTGTTGCATATAAAATTTTAGAGGGTATTAGCGCACGCGCACTTTCAGCACATTTACGCAAGTTATGTGATTATTTAGTTGGCGAAGTAGCGAATAGTAATGGCAAATATTTTATACATAAATGTGTCGACACCATTAATAATATGATTTGGAAACATAATATTGTTACTATCGATCGTGTTGTACTTTGTCTGGCACTACGTACACAAGAGGGTAATGAGGCGCAAGTTTGTTTCCTTATTATACAACTGCGCTTATTAAAACCATCAGAATTACGCAATCGTATACAAGAGTTTTGTAAAGATAATCATCCCGATCATTGGAAGCAGAATAATTGGCACGAAAAGCACTTGTCATTTCATCAAAAATATCCGCAAAAATTTGCACCAGATGAATCTGCTTCACATCCGCCATTACCTGTTTATTTCTCTAATGTATGCTTGAGATTTTTACCAGTATTAGATATTGTTGTGCACCGTTTCATTGAACTACCTATACAACATGTGCATCAAATTTGTGAAGTTATATTAGACCATTTGAGTATTTTGTACAAATTTCATGATCGCCCGATAACTTATTTATACAATACTTTGCATTTCTATGAACGCGTTTTACCCGAACGTCCATCACTTAATTGGTGTGCTGGTAAACCATATAAAATGTTTTTGCAAAATCAAGAATTACTTTGGCATCCTAAGCTAAACTACTACATTAACTTAGTGCGCAGGCTATCGGATACAATAACTGGTACAAATCTGTTTTTCAAAACTGATTGGCGCTTCAATGAGTTTCCCAATGCACCTGCACATGCACTTTATGTAACCTGCTTGGAGTTGTTGAGCTTACCAATTGCGCCCTCAATTGTGGCAAACAATGTAGTCGATGTTATTGTAAAGGGTTATTCGGTAATACCACAAAAAGAGATTCGCAACCATATTAATGCAGTTGGCGTCATATTAGCTGCATTGCCCGAAACACATTGGAGTGTTATTTATGATCGTTTACAAGAAGCGCTAAATGCGCCCAAAATGATTAAATGGACTTACCGTTTTTCGGCTTTCGAATTATTCAATTTTAAGAATGTATGCGAAGCAATGATTGAAAAAAACTTATGCGCTAATATTGGCTGTAGGGCATTCTATTTTCCATCATATGGGTGGCTTTAAGTTAGCGTCAATGAAAAAATATATCGCTGAGAAGCTGAAACCTTGCGTACGCACTGAACCACAATTGGTTTTCTAATGCCATGTTTTTGGCCCATTTTTACAGCGTATCGACCTGGAGAAACCCAACACGGTAGCTTAGGCATCTTCAAATTTGTGATCTGTGATTAAATAAACGAATAAATCTCTTGTCAAAAGGTTTTACCTTGAAAGATATCGAAAATATAACACTGGTGTGATCAGAAGGCGAGATAAATTTACACCACAGCAGGAACACGTCTACTCAATTGAAAAATTAGCAAACGATTGTACTACGGCCACGCGCCGTAGTAAAAAAGAATGAAACAACGGAAAAATTCTTTCGATTAGTCCCGTTTGTTTCAATTCTGAGAAATTTACATTCTATACACGGGCGTGTATGAATGTGCGCAATTTTTTTTGTCTTTGCTGCCGGTAATTATCTCCCAGTGCGCGGACTTTTTAAGAGGAAAATGTTGGTAGACAAAAAAAAAAAAAAAAAAAATGAAAATAGTAGTAGTTGATAGATTTTTGACCAAGAAAACAACAGCTATAGTTCTTATGTGTCCCAAACACTTAATAATTTATTGTAAAACAAATAACGCGCATTTCAAGGACAAACATGCACCAACACGTCTAATCACAACAACAATATTCCAAAGTACCAAAAGTACTGCCACAAAATAACCGATCTCGGCAGGTCATCTTTTCCGTAGACCCTTTTATTTTCGTTCAAATTATTCAAAAAATTTCTCTACTCAAAATTTATTTCCTGTTTAAGTTCTTCAGAAATTTTTCAAAATTGACTGATTTGGTCAGTATCGCCTCCTAATGTTAGTTGGGTGGGCTCGGCAGCATACGTTTACAGTGCGAAGATACTGAAATATTGGTAGATTTTGGGCCTCGGTGGTAGTAGTAGTAAAAAATGAAAATGGGCCAGAAAAGTTAGTAAACCTACCAATGCGGTAAAATCCGTGCACTGACTGTCCATATACTTATACCAACGTCTCTACATATACATACCGAGTTTAAATGTGGACTATATTAGGGATGCATAAAAGGAGGCAAACGGGTACCCAAAAACCCGTTTCTGGCAAATCGATATCGGAGCCAACTACTCTTCTGGAACCGTGCTAAAGGCCATCAATAAAACAGGACTACAAGCGTACTTGGGGAAAAGTCGAAGAAATAAGTGAAGGCCAATACAAAAAAAATGATTCATTCTACAAATTTTTTTATTTTTTCTTTACACAGCATACAATTTGCTGTCCAAACATTTTTTTAGTGGCGGGCAGGGAAGTTGTTGGTTTTTAGCACCAACAACACAAATAACAGCGACTCAAAAGAACCCACGCTATACACTTTCTACCCGATTCGGTACCAGAATGTGCGATCCCGAAATCGTAAATGTTCATGTTCTGCAGCACTAGTGTGCCCGTGGCTAACTAAAACGCTACCGGGTGACACCAAAATAAACAGAATAAGGCACTAAAGACCCAGGCACATAACGTGCGCGGAAAGAGGCCACGCACATAACGTACGCGAGATATGAATATATTCTCGTAGGCATATAGAGAGTTTTTCACCCTACTCACGCGCGAATTTTCAAAAGCGCCGATAATAGAATTGGGGCTTACTCGCCACCGAACGCGTAACATAGTCATAATAAATCAACAAGTCCCCTTTATTTTTATTCCATCTTCTCTAAATAGAATGACTCGTTACGCTTCGCTACGAAAGAGGACCGAGCGCCAGGCCGTTCGTTACCCAAAGCCGTGCCATTTATGCGACGCGAAACATCCGATCAGGTCGTGTCCTATCTATCGCGCAAAGTCCCCGCTGCAACGGCTGCGCGAAATTATCAGAGCTAACTTCTGCCAAAATTGTCTTTCGATGGTACATCGCGCTAGAGACTGCACGAGTAAGGGCAGGTGCCGAAGATGTGGGAGCAACCATCATACCACACTGCACCTTTCAATGGAAGATATTTCAACGGAGCCAGAGCAGCCCAAGAGCTGGAACCAGCTGATCTTAGACGAGGAGGAGGAGGGCTATGAAAGGATGCCCATGACGCAACAGGTGCACGACGGGACTATGGATGAGGCGCTATCTCTCTCGGACCCACGGCCGTTCCGACCCCTATTAGCGCACGAAAGACGAGAGGAAAGTGGAGCGGAATCACGGACTTTCCGCCCACCCACGCAACGCCACCTGCGAGCACCACGGAAAACGCGCTAGCGTAGACTGGCCCCTCGGCCGCGCCAGCTACGCGCTATTCGAAACTAGCACGAACACAACCGAGACGGCAGACTGGCCACTCGGCCGCGCCAGCTACCACAACACAGTTCCTTTAGGAACGGAATCACTCCGGCCCACACTACAGCCGGCCCAACCCTTCGCCCAATGGCTACTCTGGCGCCAACTGCAGTCGTGATGGTGGAAGCCAGGGGGCGGTTGCACCTCATTCGTGCACTCCTTGATGCATGTTCCCCCCGCACAACGATCGACCGTAGGCTGGCGCGAGAGTTGTCACTGCCGACGACCCACGCCGCCGGCGAAACCGGCTGTTTCATTAGATTTAGAGGCAAGCATGGACAGAGCAAGACGGTGACGACTCACGCAGTCTGCGTCCATGAGTTCAGGCGCGTCATCCCCACATATAACGTCGACCCCAGCTTCGCAGCTCCATACGAGCATATTCGCCTAGCGGATCCCCATTTTTATGCGTCCACACCAATTCGCCTCGTTCTTGGTGGCGACGTTTACGCCGAGATCATAACGCCGGGCACATTACCACCATCTCTCGGAGCGCTGCTCGCGCAAAGTACGATCTTCGGGTGGGTACTTTCGGGGACCCATCCGATCTAGTATGCATCAAGGTTGATATAGTTTATACTTTTTAATTTCATTTAAGTTCACACATTTAAATAGTACGTTTTTCTTAAATAAATGGCGTCTTTCTTTAAATGGCAAGAAATATGAACATGTATATCTTTTTACTTTTTTTTGCAATCCCTAGCTCTAGGCAAACATGGCTCAAGCCTCTAACCATGACGGGAAAGTGGCGAATGACCGCGGCATCCGCAACCATGCTCGCACACTACGCAACTCATCGTGCGTGCTGCCAAGCCGGCGGACTAGCCGTCGTTAGGTTAAGTTAGTTATAAGTTTTTTATTTTTTTCCCCTCTTCACGGTCGGTGATCCTTGGAGGACTGTGAGGTTGCGTACCGCAAGGGGCGGCATGTTTAGGCCCAATGCCTAACGTTCACTTGATTGACGGCGCCCCGCCCTAATATTTTAATAATATTTCCAGCCACCAACACTCACGCCGCATTTGTGTGCATTCATGCATATGCATGCGTTTTCATCCACATGCATGTGTGTGTGTGTGCAGGTTGTCAGCACCCATGCACGTATACGTAAGGTTGGTTGTGTGTGTGGCTTTTCCCCTCCGTGATAACGGAGGACTTTTTCGCGGCTTAGCGGTTGTCATCAACGGCACAACCGGTCTCTTTTTCGATCGACCGCCAACCAGCACACATCGCAAGGATCACCATCGTCACTTAAAACACCAAGGTAATATTGTAACCACAGTGTATATTTTCCTTCACTCTAAATTAAATATTACTTTCTTTCTAGAGCTCTATCAACCCGAGATCGACCCGTGTGCGCCTACCCACTGCCGGTTCCAGACGCACTCAGGCCGAACAGTGTTCCTTATAGTAAAGGCAACCTCTCTGCCTAATATTGTTACGATAGGTTTACGACTTTTGATTTATAATTAATAATATTTGTAAAATTGATTTTAGCAAAAGTGGGAGGTGCCAAGCCCTTTTTAACACTGTTTTTCAAATTTTAATCAAGAGCCTAAATATCCGTCCACACGTCAGATTTCAACATTCTAGGTGTATTATTTACTAAATAATCAGGTTTTAAGTATTATCCAAAATGTTATATATATAAAAAGTGGGCGTTATCACCCGATTTCTCTCATATTCAATACCAGTCTCTTCTACCTCCAGGCAAGTTCATGTACCAAATTTGGTGCAGATATCTCAATATTTACTCAAGTTATCGTGTTAACGGATAGATGGACAGACGGACAGATATTGCTCAATCAAATTTTTTTTCGCTACTGATGATTTTGATATATTGAAGTTTATATATATCTCAATTCCTTTATACCTGTACAACCAAACATTATCCAATCAAAGTTATAATACCCTGTGTACAAGTACAGCTTGTTATAAAAAAAGAGATGAAAGGAAAAAAAGGTAAAGAAGAAAAAAACAGGCAAATAAAATATAAGAAAAAAATAAATTAAAGAAAAAAAATTTAAAAAAAGGAAATAAAGGAATAAGAAAGACTAGAAAAAAATAGAAAAGCAAGAAAAGAAACCTAAAGAAAAAAATTACAAAAAAAAATTGAGAGTGAAAAGAAAAGATAAGAAAATAAACGAGAAAATAAACTTTCATAATTTTCGAATTTGCTGAGTCTTCTGCTCATTTATTTAAACTGAACGGAATCTGAAATAAAAAAGAAATTAATTATTAATTTTTTTTATAGTTATTCGAAAAAAAGAAAATAAACGAAAATACGAAAAATAATTTACGAAAAAGAAAAAAAGGAAGAAAAAAAGATCAATAAAGAAAAAAATAAAAGATATAATAAAAAAATTTACATGCCACAAAAACAAAAAAAAATTTATATGCCACATAAAATTAACTTACACTTTTCGAATTGGGTGAGTCGTCTGCTCCTTTATTTAAACCGAACGGAATCTGAAATCAAAATGAAAATAATTCATAATTTTTGGTATATTTTTTATTAATAAAAGAAAAGAAAGGAAAACAGGAAAAAAAGAAAAGAAAAGAACAGAAATGAAAAGAAGGGAGAAGAAAAGCAAAGAAAAAATAGGATACAAGTCACATAAAATTTGAAGGATCAAGAAATAAATACAATAGAATAGAACATAAAAGAAAAGAAAAGAAAAGAAAAGAAAAGAAAAGAAAAGAAAAGAAAAGAAAAGAAAAGAAAAGAAAAGAAAAGAAAAGAGAAGAAGCGAAAAGAAAATAAAAGAAAAGGAAAGAAAAGAAAAGAAAAGAAAAGAAAATAAAAGAAAAGAAAAGAAAGAAAAGAAAAGAAAAGAAAAGAAAGGAAAAGTGAAGAAAAAAGAAGAAAAGAAAAGAAAAGAAAAGAAAAAACTGCAAACGGTCAAAAATTAGCGCACAAAAGTTTAATAGGCGACCCTGTCTAGTGAGAGAGCGATCAGCTGACACGTTCTTACAGAAAAAATCAAAATTGTTTGGTTTCTACGTTCCAGGCTACGTACGTACGTGCGTGGGAAATCAGTGAGTTTTCGTTTACATTGAAAATTCATAAGATAGGTCGTGTCAACTGACACGTTTTTGTACGTACGTTTGTGGGTAACTGCAGCTTTATTCAGAGATGCAAATCAAAGTAAACAAAAATGCAAGTGCCAACTGTTTATGTTTGTTTCAAATACAGTGCAATTGTTAATTCAATTGTAATATAATTTATGTAAGCAGATGTGTGTGAAGTGTTAGTTTTATGTTTATTATTACAAAACAGTATATTAATATTTATACTATTTTTACATATTTATCATTAAAAAAAATCCCAAGAAGAATACGTGAGAAAAAATGACGTCGAAACGCGTCGGGAAAAGCAACAACAACTGTGTTATAATTTTTGACCCCATGTGCTCAACCCAGCAAACACAAGTATCATAAATTGGTCCATCTATAAATATAAAACATGTGATATTTTCAATGAAAATAAAAATAATTACATGTCACATAATATCAACTTACACTTTTCGAATTAGCTGAGTCGTCTGCTCCTTTATTTAGACCGAACAGAATCTGAAAAAAAAAAGAAAATAATTATTAGTTTTTCGTATGTTTATTGGAAAAAGAACAAAGCAAAGTAAAAAGGAAAGGTGGGAAAAGAAACGGAAAGAAATGCTTATATATAAGTCCAAAAATAATTAAAGAATTGATAAAACAGCTTACACAAAGGAAAAAAATAAATATTAATCGATCTTTTCAGGTTTGAAGAATCTCACAGAAGAAATTTACTAAGAACCCACAGCAAAATTGTGAAAATGTAAAAAAAATCTGCGTGCAGCTTTGGATCATGTTGGTCACAAAATCCACTGAAGAAAAAAAGCAACCGAAAGAAGAGAAAAAAAAAAGAAAAGGGAAGAAACCGGAAAATAAAATCCATCTACAACGTTATTTGACATTATAAGAGTAAAAATGGAGAGACAAAAAAAGGAAAAAACATAGGATAAAGAAAAGAGAGGTAGGGTAAGGAAAAGAAGTCAAACAAAGGAAAAGAAAAGAAAAGAAAAGAAAAGAAAAGAAAAGAAAAGAAAAGAAAAGGAAAGAACAGAAAATAAAAGAAAACAAAAGAAAAGAAGAGAAAAGAAAAAAGTAAGGAAGTCTAAGTTCGGGTGCAACCGAACAATATATACCCAGCTGTACACTTGAAATGCTGTTGTTGTTCGTTTTGTTAATAGTGTTACTAGTGTAGCGAATGAAATGTTCTATACGTTCATTTATTTGCTATTATTCTTACCGTTCAGGATGTCCATTTAAGAGAAAAATAGTAGTTATTTTAAGGTAGTTTAGTAATTTTAATAGATATGTAGATTTTATTAATTTAAAATTTAAAGTTTTCCAAGAATTCGATATTAACCGGTCGCGTACTCGTTTTCTATTCGTCTATACAATATCTTCGGTTCGACTTTTTCAAACTAAGTTGGTGGCGTCGTTTTATTTTTCAGAGTTGTAATTTGTGTATGCAACAGCATTTCAGAGTACATATTTTATGCATATTTGGCTTGACAATAGTTGTATTTTACTTATCGTGACAGCTCGGCCTATCCTGCTCCAAATTGTCCTCGGTTTCGTCGTCGGATTCG
Organism: Eurosta solidaginis; assembly: GCF_040869045.1. Lineage (NCBI taxonomy): Eukaryota > Metazoa > Arthropoda > Insecta > Diptera > Tephritidae > Eurosta > Eurosta solidaginis. Next base: position 214,361,421 of record NC_090324.1, on the reverse strand, counting down.
AGATCGGGGCTGTTACGACACCAAGGCTTAATTTTTTCGGAAGCGTATACTGAGCGGAATTTTTTATTTGTTATTTGGTACACAGAACTATACGGACAAGGTATGTCCCACGATATTTGGGTTCGAGCTTTTTGGACTCGCCTGGTGATGGCGACGTAATTTTTGGAGTTTTGTGACACTTATCGAATTGTCCTTTCCATTTTTCGCGTTCGGAGGATAAATTTACTTCGAGTTAGTTACGTTTTTCCACGGCGTTTAACTCATGGGATTCGTCACTTATATCATCATGCACGGCTGCAATGAATTGATTAGTTACACAGTCGCGAAATTGAAAATCGAAGACCAGCTCATTAGGGCTGAAGCCCGTTGTAGCATTTTTACGAGATTTAATTGACCATTGCAGATCTCTTAACACGTTATCCCAGTCCTTTGAATTTTCGGTCGTCGTTCGTAGAAATTTCAAAATGCTTTGATTTGCTCGTTCAGCCTGCCCATTTGCGCGTGGAGTACGGACATCAGTTTTAGTATGTTTAATATTGTTTTCGGTACAAAACTCTTCCAATGCTTTCGACGTAAATGACGTTCCTCTGTCGGTTACTATGTGTGATGTTAGACCAAAATATGATGATATTTCATTTAATAATTTAAGGACGTGGACGGTTTTTATATCTCGGACAGGTTTAACCACTAGAAATTTGCTGAAGGCGTCAGAAATGGAAAGTACGTAACAATTTCCTCTTTTACTTCGGACAAACGACCTAAGTGATCCAAATATATGCGATAGAACGGGACGGGTTTAATGGAGTCGATGTGAAGGCTACCTTCACTATTCACTATGTAATTTTATGGCTGAGTAGACGTGTTTTTGTAGCGCTGCCGGTTTTGTCATCTTTTCGTTTGTTTTTAAATAATAAAATTCGTTTGTCATCTGTGCCCGTGTGTTAAGCGTTGTTGGCTACCTATATTTTGCATTTACTTTGTGTATCGTGTTTAAACATTGCAATAAATTGATATTAAAGTAAATAAATACACACAAAGAACAATTACGAAAAAGAAAAATTGCAAAATGTCTTTAAATGAGAGGAAAATGTTAAGAAGCATCAAGGTGTCCCCGCAAAGAACCAATACCCCTTTTCAAAGTAAAGGTAGAGATGCTGAGAGCGCGATAACTGCACACCTGATACAGCAGTTTGAGGCGAAAATTGAGAAGCAGAATCAGAGCATGGTTGAAAAGCTGAGTGGTGACGTAAAGAATAGTGAAGAGAGGCTGATGAAAAAATTGAAGCGATCTCAGCTGAGCTGCTCTCTATTAAGAACAGCATAAAATACTTGGATGTTAGGTTGACAGCGGTTGAATCTGTGTGTGAGGAGAACAAAATTCTAAAAGCAGAGGTAATGTCACTAAAGAAAGAAGTTGATAGATGTGAAAATGTGGCAGTTTCCACTGATCTAATTTTAAGCGGCATTCCTAATATTGTTAATGAGAAGTGTGTGGAGATCTTCGCTAACATCTGTAAAGCTGTACACACTGAGGTGCCTGCTGTTAGAGAAGTTTTCCGAATACCCGCCAACAAATCCAAACAAACGAGCAGTAACTCTGCTTCTTCTTCACCAATTATCGTCAAACTATTCGCCTCACATGCTCGAAGTCGTTTACTCAAAGCTGTTGCTAGTTATTGTAAAACCAACAAAAAAGCTCTGTTTGCCAGCGACATCTCAATCGAAGGCCCTGCTCGAATTTACATACGTGAAAGCCTTTCGAGAGCGAACCGCAAGATAATGCAATATGCAGCTCAGCTAAAGCGTCAAAAACTCTTAGCAGCAGCTTTTTCTGTGCGAGGACAGGTGATGGTCCGAAAAAGAGATGGCGAAGAAGCAATTAGGGTAAATGATAAGATAGACATTGAGGAAATTGTTGGCAGAGCGTAAAACTATAAAACTTTATAATTTTTAACATAATGTTATTTATGGTTTATAATTTTAAGAGTATAACAGTATTTATAAATGTAAGATACAATGATATTTTTTCCTTTCTCTTTCCGTGTTCTACTTATATACTCTCTATTGCGTTTTTTCCACCTTTCTCCCTTCCTTGTCAAAGATATGTGTTTTGTAATATAATGATGTCTCTATGTCAGCCCAAAACATTTAATTTAACATAACTGATAACTCAACTACCGGCGCTAATGGTAATCATAAGTTGTTGTTGAATATTTTGTGTAAACAATCTGTTGGTCTTAACAATGGTTCACTTTAATGCACGCAGCTAAGCTCTGATAAAATGGATTATGTTAGATACATTTTTGAGGAATCGTTGGTTGATGTTGTTTGTGTAAGTGAAACACGGTTCAGTGAAAATACCTCTGATCTGCATTCTTGTATTAGTAGCTATAACGTCATTCGGAATGACAGGAAAGGTAGGAAAGGGGGTGGTGTGGCGATCTATTGTAAGAATAATCTTAGCATTAAGCCTCTTAGTATGCCTGTTGACTCAGATATTGAGTTTATCATTTCTGAGGTCTCTGATGGTGTAAAAAAAGCTTTAGTTTCTTGTGTTTATAACCCGCCTAAATGTTTCACGTTAGATTGTTTTTTTACTGCCCTGTCCGTGTATATAATTGATTATGAATGTTACGTCATTAGCGGTCATTTCAATGTTAATTTACTTGTAAATGACTCGTATAGTAAAAAACTGTGTGATCAAGTTTCAACAGCTGGTTTAGTCATAGTAAATGACACAATGCCTACGAGGTACGCTAACAACTCCTATCCCAGCTTATTAGACTATTTTATGATATCGACTTGACATATATTCTTAAATTTGACCAGCTTTGTTTTGTATCAGACCATGACCTAATTTTTTGTACTTTTAACGTTGGGATTAATCGTCCTGAGCCATATGTTTATGAATATCGTGATTTCCGTTCTGTGGATACCAAAGTGTTGCTCAGCGATTGTTCCTGTATTCCTTGGTACGATTGTTGGTATTTAGATACGGTAGATAAGAAACTTGAACATCTTAACCAAAATATAAATGTCATATTTGATCGTCATGTCCCTACACGTACTGTCCATGTTTTAAATAAATCTTGTCCTTGGTTTAGTAGAAGAGAAATTTGTGCAATAAAAAAGCGCAATAAGCTGCACGTCAAATGGAGAAGGTCCCGAAATGATGATTCATGGGCTTTGTACAAAGCTGCTCGCAACGAAGCGACTGCCGTAATTAGGCAGTCCAAAAAGAATTTCTTTCATAGCAAATTGGATCCTTCTCTGCCATCAAAAGCGCTTTGGCGTAACCTTAAAACCCTAAAGGTCCATGGGAGAAATAAGGTGGAATGCAGTATTGACCCTGACATACTAAATAATTTTTTCATCGGTTCCAGCAACAACTCCAGCTCTGTCTCTCCTGAGAGGATGCCTGAACTTGTCAATACTTTTATTAATACGTTTGAGTTTAAGTGTATTAGTGAGTGTGACGTAATAAAGTCTATCTTGTCTATAAAATCGTGTGCCGTGGGTAATGATGGGGTTTCGTTAAAATTCGTAAAAATTGTTCTTCCTTTTATTGTAAATCCTCTGACCCACATTATTAACCACTGTTTTACAAGTGCTTGTTTTCCTTCTGCTTGGAAGATAGCAATAGTTGTGCCTGTGCCTAAGAAACCGCTTGCTGCGGATCCTTCGGACTTCCGACCGATTAGTATCGTACCATCGTTCTCAAAAGTGTAAATCTTTAATGGCTGAACAAATATCTAATTTTGTTAGAGAAAACAACTTGCTCTCACCTCTACAGTCTGGCTTTAAGCCTAAACACAGTTGTGCCACTGCTATGGTAAAAATCATGGATGACATCAGAGGGCCATTTGATAATGGCGACCTAACCATTCTTTGCATGTTGGATTTCTCTAAGGCATTCGATTCGGTCAGCCACGAGCTATTGTGCTGGAAACTCCGTCACTTCTTTGCCTTTTCTGATAGTTCCATTAAAGTCATGGCTAGTTACCTCCAAGGTAGGGAACAAAAGGTCAGAGGAGAGAAAGCTTCGTCAGAATTCAAATCCATTAAAGAAGGTGTTCCTCAGGGATCAATTCTTGGTCCTCTATTATTTAGTATGTTTGTCAATGATGTGTTTTCCGTGTGTAAGTATGTTAACGTCCACGCATATGCTGATGATATTCTGTTGTACCTTTCTAATCGTGTTGGCCTCGTTGAAGACTTATGCTTCAAAGTAAACTGTGATCTGTCTGCTGTTTTCTGTTGGGCTAAAAACAATGCTTTATGTCTTAACGCTGCAAAATCGTACGTTATGCCGATATCCAAAAATGAAATCGACCCTGAAAGTATTCCATCTTTAAAGATTGGCTCGCAGGCACTTAGTACCACTGACAAAGTTAAAAATTTAGGTTTTGTATTAAATAACAAATTAACTTCTTTCGACCACGTTAATAAAGTAGTCCGCAATGTTTATGTTATACTGCGGACCTTACGCATATCGGCACCGTTCACACCACAGGAAACTCGTCGCAAGCTTGCAATGCAGCTAATTGTACCCCAATTCACATATTTTGAACTTGTGTATACTAAACTTGACTCGGAGTCAGCCAACAAGATCAATGTAACCTTCAATAATGTTACCAGGTACGTGTATGGGGTAGGTCGATACGATCATATATCACCCTGGAGGGATAAAATTCTGGGATGCAACATCCTTAATTACTTGGCTGCCAGAAACTGCATGTTCATGTTTAAACTATTAGAATGTAAGCTCCCCAAGTATCTTTATGACAAACTGCATTTTACCAGGTCTCAAAGAAACCGTAAATTGGTGGTTCCGATGTTCAAATACTTAGCGTCTAGGAGATTGTTTTTTATTAGCGCTGTTAGACTTTGGAACGCTATTCCCGAATCAATTAAAGTAGGGCTGAATAATAGAAACTTCAAAAGCATTATATTGAAATACTTCGCAGAAGTTGATATTTCCTCTATATTTTGACTAAAATACTATTTCTAAAATAATCTTTATGTCATCTAATTTCCTTGCTTCTCCTTTCATTGTTTTCTGTACCTCTGCTATTCATGTGTCTCGATTAATTTGTAATAGTTATAAGATTAATTTAAGTAAGTGCATATATTAAACGCATACTTTTATGTCAGTAGGTAAATTTTAGTTTTCTTTTTTTATATTGTGAACTTCCCATTTACATAAAATGTATTAGCATAAGTTTTTAATGTCAGTTGATGTACATATAAAAGACTTAAGTTCTTAGTTGTACAAATTTGTTAAATAAATGAAAAATGAAATGAAATGAAAAAATGTGTGTGAAGTGTTAGTTTTATGTTTATTATTACAAAACAGTATATTAATATTTATACTATTTTTACATATTTATCATTAAAAAAATCCCAAGAAGAATACGTGAGAAAAAATGACGTCGAAACGCGTCGGGAAAAGCAACAACAACTGTGTTATAATTTTTGACCCCATGTGCTCAACCCAGCAAACACAAGTATCATAAATTGGTCCATCTATAAATATAAAACATGTGATATTTTCATTGAAAATAAAAATAATTACATGTCACATAATATCAACTTACACTTTTCGAATTAGCTGAGTCGTCTGCTCCTTTATTTAGACCGAACAGAATCTGAAAAAAAAAGAAAATAATTATTAGTTTTTCGTATGTTTATTGGAAAAAGAACAAATCAAAGTAAAAAAGAAAGGTGGGAAAAGAAACGGAAAGAAATACTTATATATAAGTCCAAAAATATTTAAAGAATTGATAAAACAGCTTACACAAAGGAAAAAAAATAAATATTAATCGATCTTTTCGGGTTTGAAGAATCTCACAGAAGAAATTTACTAAGAACCCACAGCAAAATTGTGAAAATGTAAAAAAAATCTGCGTGCAGCTTTGGATCATGTTGGTCACAAAATCCACTGAAGAAAAAAAGCAACCGAAAGAAGAGAAGAAAAAAAGAAAAGGGAAGAAACCGGAAAATAAAATCCATCTACAACGTTATTTGACATTATAAGAGTAAAAATGGAGAGACAAAAAAAGGAAAAAACATAGGATAAAGAAAAGAGAGGTAGGGTAAAGAAAAGAAGTCAAACAAAAGAAAAGAAATGAAAAGAAAAGAAAAGAAAAGAAAAGAAAAGGAAAGAACAGAAAATAGAAGAAAACAAAAGAAAAGAAGGGAAAACAAAAGAGAAAACAAAAGAGAAAAGAAAAAAGTAAGGAAGTCTAAGTTCGGGTGTAACCGAACAATATATACCCAGCTGTACACTTGAAATGTTGTTGTTGTTCGTTTTGTTAATAGTGTTACTAGTGTAGCGAATGAAATGTTCTATACGTTCATTTATTTGCTATTATTCTTACCGTTCAGGATGTCCATTTAAGAGAAAAATAGTTGTTATTTTAAGGTAGTTTAGTAATTTTAATAGATATGTAGACTTTATTAATTTAAAATTTAAAGTTTTCCAAGAATTCGATATTAACCGGTCGCGTACTCGTTTTCTATTCGTCTATACAATATCTTCGGTTCGACTTTTTTAAACTAAGTTGGTAGCGTCGTATTATTTTTCAGAGTTGTAATTTTGTGTATTCAACAGTATTTCAGAGTACATATTTTATGCATATTTGGCTTGACAGTAGTTGTATTTTATTTAACATGACACTAGCATGCGCAATAATACATATACATATGGTTCAATTCTGAACTAATTTTCGTTTAAAATAAGTAAAAAGGATACAGAGGCTAACACCAATGACCTCGAGCGGGTAATAATGTAGTTTTCCTTCAGATATGGGGATTTCCCTACTGTTTATTTTAAAATAAAAACATAACGGAACAATAAACACACAAGTGCCATTGTACGAAAAAGCGTTATTAGAAAAAAGGGCAGGGTTATTAACGAAATTTTCCAACTTTAGCAATAGCTTATAATTTTTGTTCGAGTTATGGCTCCCGAAACATAGAAAATTGCATAGTCTTAAAAGATGTGGGGCCCGCCCATTTTTTTAAATTGGAAGTTTTTCTTATTTATTGTTATAAATCCACTTGGGAAACGAAATACCATTGATATAAAGCTCTTTTTTGCAAAGATATAGCTTAATTTATTCGTCCACGACCCTTTTAAAAATCTTTATATACAAGTGGGCGTGGTTCTTGACCAATTTCGTTAATTTTTCCTTAAAGTGTTCCTTATAGTAAAGGCAACCTCTCTGCCTAATATTGTTACGATAGGTTTACGACTTTTGATTTATAATTAATAATATTTGTAAAATTGATTTTAGCACAAGTGGGAGGTGCCAAGCCCTTTTTAACACTGTTTTTCAAATTGTAATCAAGAGCCTCAATATCAGTCCACACGTCAGATTTCAACATTCTAGGTGTATTATTTACTAAATAATCAGGTTTTAAGTATTATCCAAAATGTTATATATAAAAGGTGAGCGTTATCACCCGATTTCCCTCATATTCAATAGCAGTCTCTTCTACCGCCAGGCAAGCCCATGTACCAAATTTGGTGAAGATATCCCAATATTTACTCAAGTTAGAGTGTTAGCGGATAGATGGACGGACGGACACATATTGCTTAATCAATTTTTTTTTCGCTACTGATGATTTTGATATATTGAAGTTTATATATATCTCAATTCCTTTATACCTGTACAACCAAACATTATCCAATCAAATTTATAGTACCCTGTGTACAAGTACAGCTTGTTATAAAAAAAGAGATGAAAGGAAAAGAAGGTAAAGAAGAAAAAAACAGGCAAATAAAATATAAGAAAAAAATAAATTAAGAAAAAAAATTTAAGAAAAGGAAATAAAGGAATAAGAAAGACTAGAAAAAGATAGAAAAGCAAGAAAAGGAACCTAATGAAAAAAATTACAAAAAAAAATTGAGAATGAAAAGAAAAGATAAGAAAATAAACGAGAAAATGAACTTTCATAATTTTCGAATTTGCTGAGTCTTCTGCTCATTTATTTAAACTGAACAGAATCTGAAATAAAAAAGAAATTAATTATTAATTTTTTCTATAGTTATTCGAAAAAAAGAAAAGAAACGAAAATGCGAAAAAAAATTTAAAGAAAAGAAACGAAAAAGAAAAAAGGAAGAAAAAAAGATCAATAAAGAAAAAAATAAAAGATATAATAAAAAAATTTACATGCCACAAAAAAAATTTATATGCCACATAAAATTAACTTACACTTTTCGAATTGGGTGAGTCGTCTGCTCCTTTATTTAAACCGAACGGAATCTGAAATCAAAAAGAAAATAATTCATAATGTTTGGTATATTTTTTTTAATAAAAGAAAAGAAAGGAAAACAGGAAAAAAAAGAAAAGAAAAGAACAGAAATCAAAAGGAGGGAGAAGAAAAGCAAAGAAAAAATAGGATACTAGTCACATAAAATTTGAAGGATCAAGAAATAAATACAATAGAATAGAACAAAAAAGAAAAGAAAAGAAAAGAAAAGAAAAGAAAGGAAAAGTAAAGAAAAACGAAGAAAAGAAAAGAAAAAACTGCAAACGGTCAAAAATTAGCGCACAAAAGTTTAATAGGCGACCCTGTCTAGTGAGAGAGCGATCAGCTGACACGTTCTTATAGAAAAAATCAAAATTGTTTTGATTTCTACGTTCCAGGCTACGTACGTACGTGCGTGGGAAGTCAGTGAGTTTTCGTTTACATTGAAAATTCATAAGATAGGTCGTGTCAGCTGACACGTTTTTTGTACGTACGTTCGTGGGTAACTGCAGCTTTATTCAGAGATGCAAATCAAAGTAAACAAAAATGCAAGTGCCAACTGTTTATGTTTGTTTCAAATAGAGTGCAATTGTTAATTCAATTGTAATATAATTTATGTAAGTAGATAAAAAATGTGTGTGAGGTGTTAGTTTTATGTTTATTATTACAAAACAGTATATTAATATGTACCGTCGCGAAGGGCAGACATCTTGCCGCGATGCAAGGGCTTAGTCGCTGTCCACGGGACTATGCCACCCAGTAGGATGCAGGTTCACATGGATCTCCATGGTTGCGGTGGCCTAGTCTTAGGGTGAGCGATGACCAAGATCTGTCACCTCCCAATACAGGGTCTTATGCGGCACCGTGCCCATTGGATGGTTTGCAGCCGGGAGGTTAATCTGGCTGTATTTGTACGGAGCCTCTCTGACACCGGGCCGCCTCAGCGAGTAAAAAATGTTCTTACCGCGGTAAGGGGCTCTGCCGCGGCGGACGACACTTTTCCCCCTTTCAATAAGGTGACCCTAAGCTGGCCTCGTCTAGCAAGGGGTCGTACGAACAAGATGAACAACAAAAATAAACAAAACAAATTAAAACACAATTCGTCCTCCTCCACAGGGAGAAGGACAACAGCATTGGCATCCATACGCCCTAGTGAACGAGGGAGGGCTACCAATGCTACCAACGCTAAAGTGAAGAGCGACTTGGTGGGGGGCGGCAATAGTATGGCGGCGAAGGGAGTTGCGCTGGCAACGGCGAACCCTGACGCGCCTGCTGTTGTCGGACACCGACCAAGCGCCGGAACGGCAACCTTTTTTTCCCACGGCTGTGGCAGGGGTCTCTGGACCTGGCCACTCCGAGCCAAGAGAAAACGGGGCCGCAACAGCTACTTTAACCGGGGGAGCGACTGCGTTGGAAACGACGGGTCGGCTCCCCATGGACGACAAGAGGGCAACCTCAGTCAACATAGCCTTAGGTGATCGGACGGGGGCAAGCACCAGTATGGCGGCGAAGGTAGTTGCGCTGGCAACGGCGAACACTGACGCGCCTGCTGATACTGGGCGCCCGTCTGACGCCGGTATGCCGACTATTCTCCCCACGGCTGTGACAGGGGTCCCACGATCTGGTCACACTCAGCCAAAGGAGAAAGGAGCCATAATGAAGACATCATCCGGGGGTACGACCGCGAGGGCAACTACGGGTCGGACCCCTTCTCAAGAAGAGTCCCACAAGGGATCGTTCCACAGGAACAAAAGAAGGGCTGCAAAAGTCCTGTCAGGGTATGAGGGTATTCCGCTGGAAACGCTGTCAGAGAACGCCAGGAATTCGGTGGAAAGGGCGCGAGCTCTACTGCCGAATTTTCGGGGTTCTCTGCCAACAAGCGCAACCCCATATAAACGTCAAAGGTCCGATGAGGACATCAAACCACCGCCGAAAAGGCACCAGAATCACCCCGCGGTAGCCAAACCCAGCTTTTCCGAGGTAGCCAAGGGCCGGATCCTTATAGGAATCCTGGACCGAGGGAATGACCGTGGTGCAATCCCTAAAGACCAGTGGCCGTACGTCCGGAATGAAATCGGTAACGCCGTTCTCGACGTGATGATGGAGTCTCCGGGTAGTCCGCCGCGAGGTTCTGATGCAGGATGGTACCAGGGCCAAATCAAGGTACTCGCTTGCGAGGACGCAAAGTCTGTTGCGCTGTACAAGGCAGCAGCCGCAAAGCTGGGACAAGTCTATCCCGGGGCGATTATCGAGGTCGTTGACTGGAAGGACATTCCGGCTCGGCCAAGGGCCAGGGCATGGGTTCCAGCGGTTCCAGCAGAACCTGAGAGAATTCTCAGGATGCTGCAACTGATGAACCCGGCTCTCCCAACGCAGGACTGAAGTGTCGTCCAAGTCGAGGACGCTGTAGGACCTAGGAGACAGGTCGTGTTAGCCCTGAATAAGGAAGCTCCCGAGCCCCTTAGACGGAGCAAAGGACGAGTGTTTTACGGCCTCGGGGAGGTCGTAATTCACGTATACCGTGGGGACGCACAGCGCGCATCCCTTTCGAGTGCCACTTTGGACACGGACATTGAGGCACCCGAAGTGGAAGCGGAAATCTCCGACGCCGAAAGCCTGGTTTCTGCCACGTCAAATTGCGCAGGGGCTCTGGGCAATTTGTCGATGGAGGATGCTCTGTTGGATAGCGACGGAGAGGATCCCAACATCACGGTGATGGAGGCAGGGGAGTCTGAGCAAGCTCATGACTTTCTAAAGGCGACGTCGAAGTGGTCCTTATCCAAGAACCCTGGGTGAACAACTCAAGGATTTGCGGATTGGGGGCAACTGGGTTTAAGCTCATCCGAGCTGCAGATGAAGGTAAAGTGAGAACATGCATTTTAGTAAAGTCTGAGCTAAATACCTTTCTCTTGCCTAATTATAGCAATGGTGACGTCACAGCGGCCAGTTTGACAAGCGGAGGCACCCAATTAACGCTAGCCTCTGTTTATATGCCGTACGACGCAGAGGAACCTCCTCCGCAAAAGACGGTAAAGGATCTGGTGGCCGACTCAAGCAAAGGCCATCTGTTAATTGGGACAGACGCAAACGCCCGCCACGTGCAGTGGGGTAGTTCCGACATAAACACTCGGGGTGAGTCACTTTTTGAGTACCTTTTAACAACTAACCTTGTAGTTTGCAATGTAGGTAATGAACCAACTTTTATTACTAAAAACCGTAGAGAGGTTATTGACCTCACTATTTGTAGCGAAAACGTTTATGGGTGGGTTAAAAAATGGCGTGTTCTTGAGGAAAATTCCTTTTCAGACCACCGTTATATTGAAGTAATGTTAGAGTTCTTCGTCGATCAGCCCATTGCGAGACGTAACCCACGTAATACAAACTGGGAACTACATAATGAGCTGTTAGCAAGAGAACTACCAGAACTGCCCCCACAAAGCCCCTCATCAACGATGGAGCTAAAGGGTCTGGTAGAAACCTTCACATCGGCTTTCTCAAAAGCCTTAGAACAGGCCTGTCCATTGCCAAAACCGCGCGGGAAGCGTAAACCTCACTAGTGGTCCCATGATCTGGACCTACTTCGTAAATCCTGTAGAGAACAGTTTAACAAAGCCAAATTCTTTGATAACGGGTCAAAATGGCTAGAATACAAGGACAAACTAAGAACCTACAAAAAAGTCCTGAGACAAGCGAAGAGAACTTCATGGAGAAACTTCTTCACTGGAGTCGAAAGTGTCGTGGACACATCCAGACTACGGTGCATGTTTTCTAAGACGCAAACAGCTATTAGCTTTCTGCGGAGACCGAATGGTACCTGGACCAGCACAGAAGGGGAAACTCTAGAGCTGCTCCTGGATACACATTTCCCGGGAAATATGACAAACGCACCGGAAGTACCTGCAGCAAACCAAGCTGTGAATATACCCATCACTGAGGAGAGAGTGAGGTGGGCAGTCAAAAGTTTTAAACCTTTTAAGGCTGCTGGACCAGACGGTATTGTACCCGCTCAACTTATCTACTCTTTGGAGGTATCAGCCAACTGGCTGCGGCACATATATACCGTTTGTTTGGCTATGAACTATATTCCGTGTGCATGGAGGAGCGCCACGGTCATATTCATTCCTAAGGCAGGCAAAGCCTCTCATTACGAGCCGAAGGACTATAGACCTATCAGTCTTTCATCCTTCGTACTCAAGACCCTAGAGAGAATAGTTAGCGATTTTCTCACTACAAGCATTGATAGGAATCTCATTTCGGACTATCAACACGCATACACCAAAGGTAAATCTACGGAGACTGCGCTACACAGCCTAGTCTCTACTATAGAAACATCCTTGTTCGAAAAGGATTTTTGTCTTGTGGCCTTCCTAGACATTGAAGGAGCATTCAACAACATAAGTCCAGACGCCGTTAATATTGCTTTAACTGATCTGGACCCCTAGTGGGACTAATTGGTCAACTGCTCAGGGGAAGGAAAGTGCTTTCCTCACTGGGGAAGGTTGAGATAACACGATTTGTCGCAAGGGGCACGCCCCAGGGTGGTGTACTTTCCCCCTTACTATGGAACCTAACGGTAAACTCGCTATTAAGATATACTAGTTGGGGGAGCGGGAAGGTCGTGGCATATGCTGATGACCTAGCGATTATCTACAGAGGCAAGTTCCCTCAAACTTTGTGCGACTTGATGCAGGTAGCATTGCGAGAGGTTTCCTTGTGGGCTTCTCGATGTGGACTCAGCGTCAACTCCGATAAAGTAGAGCTTGCATTATATACCAAACGATACAAAATACCATCGTTGAACCTACCAGAACTAAATGGGGTGCGCCTAAGCCTGGCAGATAAAGCCAAATTTTTAGGCGTAGTTTTAGACAAAAAGCTGAACTGGAAGGACAACGTTATCCAGCGACAACAGAAAGCGTACATTGCATTATATACGTGTAAAAGAGCCATTGGCAAAAATGGAGACTCACCCCCAACATATGCAGATGGATTTATACCGCGATTTTCAGACCCATACTGCTGTATGGGGTAGTCGTATGGTGGCCAGCCTTGAGCAAGGCGTCAAACCTAAACTTGTTGGGTAAAGTCCACAGATCCAGCATGATAAGCATAAGCGGGGCTCTAAGAACAACGCCTAGCGAAGCTCTTCAGGTCATTCTTGACATCTTTCCACTGGATCTGGCTGGTCATCGAGCAGCGGCAACATCAGCCCTCCGTCTAAGGGAGTTGTCGTGCTGGAACAACAGGACCACAGGACACTCAAGTATACTAAACAAATACAGTTTTCTCCCTCCTAGCACGGATCGCTGTGCGACCACAACAGTTGCGGAAACCAACTTTAAGATAAACATACCCAGCAGGGATGACTGGACGGAGTCGGACAAGTGCCTTGCTATGGGCAACAGCATTTCCATATACACGGACGGCTCCAAGCTAAACGGGAGAGTTGGAGGTGGAGTATACTCAAGGGACCTTGACCTCCAGCTCTCATTCAGACTACCCGACCACTGCAGTGTATTCCAGGCAGAAGTTGCAGCCATAATGGAAGCCGCAGCTAGGATAGGGACATACATTGTCGGCAAAGAAATTTTTATCTTCAGCGACAGCCAAGCTGCCAAAAAATTTCTGGGTTCCCACTCGTTCAATTCTGAACTAGCACTAAACTGTCGCCGATCTCTTCAAGAGATGGCTCAACAGAACCGTGTACACCTCACATGGGTCCCTGGACATAGAGATATCGAGGAAAACTGCATTGCAGATGAACTCGCTAGGCAGGGTACAACCAAGCAGGTTCTTCCTGGACAAGAACGCTTAGGTATGCCCCTGTCCACATGCAAGCTAATGATAAAAGAGCACATCTACCGTCAAGCGGACGAAAGATGGCTACAAACACCGGGATGTCGAACGTCGAAAGAAACCTGGCCTAAATGGGATCCTAAAAGGTCCCGTCACGTTTACAACCTAAGAAGGGATACAATTTCCACACTTGTAGGGGCACTAATGGGTCATTGCCTCATAGGTAGGCATGCAGAAAGGCTAGGAGCGCCTTATCGTCGTTGCTGTAGGAGTTGTAAAGAATATGAGGAGGAGGAAACGGTGGTTCACCTCATTTGCAACTGCCCAGCGCTAAGCGGAGCACGGCAGCGCTTTCTGGGAGCTCCATTTCTTGATACTATGAGTTAGGTTGTGGAGCATGATGACAAGGACCTGGTAGCTTTCATCAGGTCCTCAAAATGGTTCGAAGAGGAGAGGTAACGGTGTTTTTTTCGTGGTATCACAACGGGCCTAGTACTACTGGCCTAAGTGTGCCCTCGGGCAGCCACCCCAACTTAACCTAACCTAACATATTAATATGTATACTATTTTTACATATTTATCATTACAAAAAATCCCAAGAAGAATACGTGAGAAAAAATGACGTCGAAACGCGTCGGGAAAACCAACAACAACTGGGTTATAATTTTTTACCCCATGTGCTCAACCCAGCAAACACAAGTATCATAAATTGGTTCATCTATAAATATAAAACATGTGATATTTTCATTGAAAATAAAAATAATTACATATCACATAATATCAACGTACACTTTTCGAATTAGCTGAGTCGTCTGCTCCTTTATTTAGACCGAACAGAATCTGAAAAAAAAGAAAATAATTATTAGTTTTTCGTATGTTTATTGGAAATAGAACAAAGCAAAGTAAAAAAGAAAGGTGGGAAAAGAAACGGAAAGAAATACTTATATATAAGTCCAAAAATATTTATAGAATTGATAAAACAGCTTACACAAAGGAAAAAAAATAAATATTAATCGATTTTTTCGGGTTTGAAGAATCTCACAGAAGAAATTTACTAAGAACCCACAGCAAAATTGTGAAAATGTAAAAAAAATCTGCGCGCAGCTTTGGATCATGTTGGTCACAAAATCCACTGAGAAAAAAGCAACCAAAAGAAGAGAAGAAAAAAAAGAAAAGGGAAGAAACTTGAAAATAAAATCCATCTACAACGTTATTTGACATTATAAGAGTAAAAGTGGAGAGACAAAAAAAGGAAAAAAACATAGGATAAAGAAAAGAGAGGTAGGGTAAAGAAAAGAAGTCAAAAAAAAGAAAAGAAAAGAAAATAAAATAAAAGGAAAGAAAAGAAAATAGAAGAAAACAAAAGAGAAAAGAAAAAAGTAAGGAAGTCTAAGATCGGGTGTAACCGAACAATATATACCCAGCTGTACACTTCAAATGCTGTTGTTGTTCGTTTTGTTAATAGTGTTACTAGTGTAGCGAATGAAATGTTCTATACGTTCATTTATTTGCTATTATTCTTACCGTTCAGGATGTCCATTTAAGAGAAAAATAGTTGTTATTTTAAGGTAGTTTAGTAATTTTAATAGATATGTAGATTTTATTAATTTAAAATTTAAAGTTTTCCAAGAATTCGATATTAACCGGTCGCGTACTCGTTTTCTACTCGTCTATACAATATCTTCGGTTCGACTTTTTCAAACTAAGTTGGTGGCGTCGTTTTATTTTTCAGAGTTGTAATTTGGTGTATGAACAGTATTTCAGAGTACATATTTTATGCATATTTGGCCTATCCTGCTCCAAATTGTCCTCGGTTTCGTCGTCGGATTTGAGTTCGGGGCTGTTACGACACCAAGGCTTAATTTTTTCGGAAGCGTATACTGAGCGGAATTTTTTATTTGTTATTTGGTACACAAAAATATCTTCTAGCAAATAGCGGTCGTTTCCCAGAACTTTACGGACAATGTATGGCCCACGATATTTGGGTTCGAGCTTTTTGGACTCCCCTGTAGAAGATGGTTCATTTTCGATAACAACAAGATCCTCTTCGACGTAAATTTTTGGAGTTTTGTGATGCTTATCGAATTGTTCTTTCCATTTTTCGCGTTCGGAGGATAAATTTACTTCGAGTTAGTTACGTTTTTCCGCGGCGTCTAACTCATGTGGTTCGTCACTTATATAATCATGCACGGCTGCAAATAATTGATTAGTTACACAGTCGCGAAATTGAAAATCGAAGACCAGTTCATTAGGGCTGAAGCCCGTTGTAGCATTTTTACGAAATTTAATTGACCATTGCAGATCGCTTAACACGTTATCCCAGTCCTTTGAATTTTCGGTCATCGTTCGTAGAAATTTCAAAATGCTTTGATTTGCTCGTTCAGCCTGCCCATTTGCGCGTGGAGTACGGACATCAGTTTTAGTATGTTTTATATTGTTTTCGGTACAAAACTCTTTCAATGCTTTCGACGTAAATGACGTTCCTCTGTCGGTTACTATGTGTGATGTTAGACCAAATTATGATGATACTTCATTTAGTGATTTAAGGACGTGGACGGTTTTTGTATCTCGGACAGGTTTAACCACTAAAATTTGCTGAAGGCGTCAGAAATGGTAAGTACGTAACAATTTCCTCTTTTACTTCGGACAAACGGCCTAAGTGATCCAAATATATGCGATAGAACGGGACGGGTTTAATGGAGTCGATGTGAAGGCTACCTTCATTATTCCAGAATGTTGCGTTTGGTAGCAACATTTTATAAATGCTGCTATGTAGGTTTTGACAAACCTTCTAATATTCGGGAACCAGAAGGTTTTCTTAAGCGCTCGAGTGTCTTTTCTAGCGATATATGCCCAGCCTGATCGTGGCAGAACTGAACAATGAGCCATCGTACACCCTTTGGGACTACAAATTTTAGCATCGGATTCCTTACGATAGAGACGGTGATTTCGTAGCTGATAGCCAATCGTTGATATCGCAGTTATCCCTCCGATGATGCATAATTTACTTGTTTTGAACACAAAGACCTAAACTCATAGACATTAAAGATGATGATAAAAAAAAAAAATTCTTAGAAAAATTCGAAGACATGAACTTTATTGCTTTCAAGGAAAGGCACAATATTCTAATTTTATACTACTAGCAATAAACCAGTTCTTAGAATTTTTTGTTTTTATCATCATCCCTAATGTCTTTGAGTTCAGGTAGATGTACGAAAGAGTATAAAAGAAGTTGTAGTTTCGTAAACCAAATCAGTCAAAGTTTAGACAGCGAAGAGTAAAATCGTGTGTGATAGAAACAAAAATATAAATGTGGTAGATGCAAGTAACTTGGACGTTGCTGAAATGGTTGTACGCCGTAGTAGACGTCACCAGCAAAAGCACCACCAACATCACGCACTCGTAACCATAACGTGATCGACTTCACAAGAAAGAAACCAAGAACATCAGGAAATATACACGACCCCTATACAATAATGCGTTCAATATTGACACCGGAAATAATACACTTAGTGCTACGTGAAACAAATCGTAAAGGCAGGGAGGTTGCAGCTGCATGGAATTTAGCGTATCCCACGAAGAAAAAGGAGTGGAAGCCAGTGACAGTGAAAGAGTTTGACGCCTTTGTAGCTATTCTTTTGTATGCTGGACTCACAAGGTTAAACCATGAACCAGCTATGTAATTATGGGGCGAGACGCGTTGTCCAATATACAAAGCTGCGTTGTCGTACGATCGCTTCATGTGTATAAAGCAATTTATTCGATTCGACAATGGAAATACTCGACAACAGCGAGTCGTCAACAGCAAAACTGCGGCTATTAACGGTATTTGGCATAAGTTGCAACATAACTTGGCAGCAGCTTACACTCCTCAGGAAGCACTAACAGTTGATGAGCAGTTGTTCCCTTACAGAGGCCGCACCCATTTCACACAATATATTCCGTTAAAGCCAGCTAAGTATGGTTTGAAAGTATGGTGGTTATGCGACTCACAGAGCTATTATCCTGTGAAGGGAATGATATATTCTGGAAAACTGCCAAACCAACAACGGGAGATAAACCAAGGGCAGAATGTAGTGCAGGATCTTGTGGAAAAATATATAGATGCTGGCCGTACTACAATAATACATTATTTGGTTTCAACGAAGGTGATATAGCGTTATGCTCATACGTGCCGAAAAAAAATAAAGTGGTGAACGTGCTCTCCGCAATGCACTACACCTGCCGCGTTGACGACCACAACGAGAATCGGAAGCCCTATGCCATATTAGATTACAACGCCAACAAATGCGGCGTTGATACCATGGATCAAATGCTAGGCACTTACAGCTGCAAAAGAGCAACATAACGATGGGCGTTGGCCATGTTTTATAATGTGCTGGACGACGCTGCATGGGCTGCTTTTACGATTTACAACGAAATGAAGCCTATAAAAAGGAGTGACAGACGGTGGTCGTTCTTGTTACTGCTAACGAAACAATTGGCCATACCATATATCGAAGAAAGTGCCCTGAACAACCATATAACCTCATATGCAAGGATACGCAATGCGATGGAAGTATTCGATGTCAAGGTAAGAAAACCATCTTCAAATTCAAGAATAGAATATATATTTATTTGTTTTTTTATTTTTCTTTTCATTTCAGGTATTACCAAGACCGATGGAAGGCAATGCACCGTCGTTTGTGGTCAGGTCAATAGGTCAAGTAGACCGTCATGTCGCCTTTGCCGTTCTGAGTACGGGCGGCAGCGGAAAACGCGGCATACTGCTTCGGATGCGGCAACGCTGTTTCCGGAGAACATAGCACACTTTTACATCGCTGCAAGCACTTGCGGGGGACAAGAAGTACACGCTCAACAACAAAAATTTTTAAACTTTTTATACTCAGTTGAGCAGAGCTCACAGAGTATATTAACTTTGATTGGTTAAAGGTTGGTTGTACAGGTATAAATTAATCGAGATAGATATAGACTTTCATATATCAAAATCATCAGCATCAAAAAAAAAATTGATTGAGCCATGTCCGTCCGTCCGTCCGTTAACACGATAACTTGAGTAAATTTTGAGGTATCTTGACGAAATTTGGTATGTAGGTTCCTGGGCACTCATCTCAGATCGCTATTTAAAATGAACGATATCGGACTATCACCACGCCCACTTTTTCGATATCGAAAATTTCGAAAAATCGAAAAAGTGCGATAATTCATTACCAAAGGCGGATAAAGCGATAAAACTCGGTACGTGGGTTGAACTTATGACGCAGAATAGAAAATAAGTAAAATTTTGGACAATGGGGTTGGCACCGCCCACTTTTAAAAGAAGGTAATTTAGAAGTTTTGCAAGCTGTAATTTGGCATTCGTTGGAGATATCATGATAAACTTTGGCAGGAACGTTACTTGTATTACTGTATGTATGCTTAATAAAATTTAGCAAAATCGGAGTACGACCACGCCCACTTTAAAAAAAAATTTGTTTAAAGTGAAATTTTTACAAAAAATTTAATATCTTTACAGTATATAAGTAAATTATGTCAACATTCAACTCCAGTAATGATATGGTGCAACAAAATACAAAAACAAGAGAAAATTTCAAAATGGGCGTGGCTCTGCCCTTTTTAGTTTGATTTGCCTAGGATACATTTAATGCCATAAGTCGAACAAGTATTTACCAATCCTTGTGAAATTTGGTAGGCGCTTAGAATCTAGGACGGTAACTGTTTTCTGTGAAAAAGGGCGAAATCGGTTGAAGCCACGCCCAGTTTTTATACATAGTAGATCGTCTGTCCTTCCGCTCGGCCGTTAAAACGATAACTTGAGGAAAAATCGATATATCTTTACTAAACTCAGTTCACATAATTATTTGAACACACTTTGTATTCGTATAAAAAATGGCCGAAATCCGAAAATGACCACGCCCACTTTTTCGATTTCAAAAAATACGAAAAATGAAAAATGCCATAATTGTATACCAAATACGAAAAAAGGGATGAAACATGGTAATTGCATTGGTTTATTGACGCAAAATATAACTTTAGAAAAAAATTTTGTAAAATGGGTGACACCTACTATATTAAGTAGAAGAAAATGAAAAAGTTCTGCAGGGCGAAATCGAAAGCCCTTAGAATCATGGCAGGAATACTGTTCGTGGTATTACATAAATAAATAAATTAGCGGTACCCGACAGATTATGTTCTGGGTCACCCTGGTCCACATTTTGGACGAAATCTCGAAAACGCCTTCACATATACAACTACCACAGCTCCCTTTTAAAATTCTTATTAATACCTTTAATTTGAAACCCATATTGTACAAACACATTATAGAGTCACCCCTGGTCCCCCTTTATGGCGATATATCGAAATATGGAACTAAGGCCCACTCCCTTTTAAAATACTCATTATCACCTTTCGTTTGATACTCATAATGTACAAACGCATTCTAGAGACAACCCTGGTCCACCTTTATAACGATATCCCGAAAAGGCGTTCATCTATAGAACTAAGGCCCAATCCCTTTTAAAATGCTCATTAACACCTTTCATTTGATACCCAAATCGTAAAAAAATTCTAAAGTCACCCCTGGTGGACCTTTATGGCGATATCTCGAAAAGGCGTCCACCTATAGAACTAAGGCTCTCCGTGCTCTCCGCAATGCACTGCACCTGCCGCGTTGACGACCACAACGAGAATCGGAAGCCCTATGCCATATTAGATTACAACGCCAACAAATGCGGCGTTGATACCATGGATCAAATGCTAGGCACTTACAGCTGCAAAAGAGCAACATAACGATGGGCGTTGGCCATGTTTTATAATGTGCTGGACGACGCTGCATGGGCTGCTTTTACGATTTACAACGAAATGAAGCCTATAAAAAGGAGTGACAGACGGTGGTCGTTCTTGTTACTGCTAACGAAACAATTGGCCATACCATATATCGAAGAAAGTGCCCTGAACAACCATATAACCTCATATGCAAGGATACGCAATGCGATGGAAGTATTCGATGTCAAGGTAAGAAAAACATCTTCAAATTCAAGAATAGAATATATCTTTATTTGTTTTTTTATATTTCTTTTCATTTCAGGTATTACCAAGACCGATGGAAGGCAATGCACCGTCGTTTGTGGTTAGGTCAATAGGTCAAGTAGACCGTCATGTCGCCTTTGCCGTTCTGAGTACGGGCGGCAGCGGAAAACGCGGCATACTGCTTCGGATGCGGCAACGCTGTTTGCGGAGAACATAGCACACTTTTACATCGCTGCAAGCACTTGCGGGAGACAAGAAGTACACGCTCAACAACAATAATTTTTAAACTTTTTATACTCAGTTGAGCAGAGCTCACAGAGTATATTAACTTTGATTGGTTAACGGTTGGTTGTACAGGTATAAATTAATCGAGATAGATATAGACTTTCATATATCAAAATCATCAGCATCGAAAAAAAAATTGATTGAGCCATGTCCGTCCGTCCGTCCGTCCGTTAACACGATAACTTGAGTAAATTTTGAGGTATCTTGACGAAATTTGGTATGTAGGTTCCTGGGCACTCATCTCAGATCGCTATTTAAAATGAACGATATCGGACTATCACCACGCCCACTTTTTCGATATCGAAAATTTCGAAAAATCGAAAAAGTGCGATAATTCATTACCAAAGGCGGATAAAGCTATGAAACTCGGTACGTGGGTTGAACTTATGACGCAGAATAGAAAATAAGTAAAATTTTGGACAATGGGCTTGGCACCGCCCACTTTTAAAAGAAGGTAATTTAGAAGTTTTGCAAGCTGTAATTTGGCAGTCGTTGAAGATATCATGATAAACTTTGGCAGGAACGTTACTTGTATTACTGTATGTATGCTTAATAAAATTTAGCAAAATCGGAGTACGACCACGTCCACTTTAAAAAAAAATTTGTTTAAAGTGAAATTTTTACAAAAAATTTAATATCTTTACAGTATATAAGTAAATTATGTCAACATTCAACTCCAGTAATGATATGGTGCAACAAAATACAAAAACAAGAGAAAATTTCAAAATGGGCGTGGCTCCGCCCTTTTTAATTTGATTTGCCTAGGATACATTTAATGCCATAAGTCGAACAAGTATTTACCAATCCTTGTGAAATTTGGTAGGCGCTTAGAATCTAGGACGGTAACTGTTTTCTGTGAAAAAGGGCGAAATCGGTTGAAGCCACGCCCAGTTTTTATACATAGTAGATCGTCTGTCCTTCCGCTCGGCCTTTAAAACGATAACTTGAGGAAAAATCGATATATCTTTACTAAACTCAGTTCACATAATTATTTGAACACACTTTGTATTCGTATAAAAAATGGCCGAAATCCGAATATGACCACGCCCACTTTTTCGATTTCGAAAAATACGAAAAATGAAAAATGCCATAATTCTATACCAAATACGAAAAAAGGGATGAAACATGGTAATTGCATTGGTTTATTGACGCAAAATATAACTTTAGAAAAAAACTTTGTAAAATGGGTGACACCTACTATATTAAGTAGAAGTAAATGAAAAAGTTCTGCAGGGCGAAATCGAAAGCCCTTAGAATCATGGCAGGAATACTGTTCGTGGTATTACATAAATAAATAAATTAGCGGTACCCGACAGATTATGTTCTGGGTCACCCTGGTCCACATTTTGGACGAAATCTCGAAAACGCCTTCACATATACAACTACCACAGCTCCCTTTTAAAATTCTTATTAATACCTTTAATTTGAAACCCATATTGTACAAACACATTATAGAGTCACCCCTGGTCCCCCTTTATGGCGATATATCGAAATATGGAACTAAGGCCCACTCCCTTTTAAAATACTCATTATCACCTTTCGTTTGATACTCATAATGTACAAACGCATTCTAGAGACAACCCTGGTCCACCTTTATAACGATATCCCGAAAAGGCGTTCACCTATAGAACTAAGGCCCAATCCCTTTTAAAATGCTCATTAACACCTTTCATTTGATACCCAAATCGTAAAAAAATTCTAAAGTCACCCCTGGTGGACCTTTATGGCGATATCTCGAAAAGGCGTCCACCTATAGAACTAAGGCCCTCTCCCTTTTAAAACACTCATTAACACCTTTCATTTGATACCCATATCGTTAAAACAAATTATAGAGTCACCCCTGGTCTACCTTTATATCGATATTTCGAAAAGCCGCCCACCCATAGAACTAAGGCCCACTCACTTTTAAAATACTCATTAGCACCTTTCATTTGATACCCATATCGTATAAACGCATTCTAGAGTCATCCCTGGTCCACCTTTATGGCGACATCTCGAAAAGGCGTCCACCTATAAAACTAAGGCCCACTCCCTTTTAAAATACTCATTAACGCGTTTTATTTGATACCCATATCGTACAAACAAATTCTAGAGTCACCCCTGGTCCACCTTTATGGCGATATCTCGAAAAGGCGTCCATTCATAGAACTAAGGCCCACTCCCTTTTAAAATACTCATTAACACCTTTCATTTGATACCCATATCGTACAAACAATTTCTAGAATCACCCTTGGTCCACCTTTATGGCAATATCTCGAAAAGGCGTCCACCCATAGAAGTAAGGCCCACTCCCTTTTAAAACACTCATTAACAACTTTCGTTTGACACCCATATTGTACAAACGCATTCTAGAGTGACCCCTGGTCCACCTTTATAACGATATCCCGAAAAGGCGTCCACCTATAGAGCTAAGGCCCACTCCCTTTTAAAATACTCATTAACACCTTTCATTTGATACCCATGTCATACAAACAAATTCTAGAGTCACCCCTGGTCCACCTTTATGGCGATATCTCGAAAATGCGTCCACCTATAGAACTAAGGCCCACTTCCTTTTAAAATACTCATTAGCACCTTTCATTTGATACCCATATCGTACAAACAAATTCTAGAATCACCCCTGGTCCACCTTTATGGCGATATCTCGAAAATCCTTCCGCCTATAGATCTAAGGCCCACTCCCTTTTAAAATACTCATTAACACCTTTCATTTGATACCCATATCGTACAAACAAATTCTAGTGTGACCCCTGGTCCACCTTTATGGCGATATCTCGAAAAGGCGTCCACCTATAGAACTAAGGCCCACTCCCTTTTAAAATACTCATTAGAACCTTTCATTTGATACCCATATCGTACAAACAAATTCTAGAGTCACCCCTGGTCCACCTTTATGGCGATATCTCGAAAAGCCGTCCGCCTATAGAATTAAGGCCCACTTCCTTTTAAAATACTCATTAACACCTTTCATTTGATACCCATATCGTACAAACAAATTCTAGAGTCACCCCTAGTCCACCTTTATGGCGATATCTCGAAAAGGCGTCCACCTATAGAACTGAGGCCAACGCCCTTTTAAAAACTCATTAAGACCTTTCTTTTCATACCCATATCGTACAAACAAATTCTAGAGTCACCCCTGGTCCATCTTTATGGCGATATCTCGAAAAGGCGTCCACCTAGAGAACTAAGGCCCACGCCCTTTAAAATATTCATGAACACCTTTCATTTGATACCCATATCGTAGAAACAACACATTCCAGGGTTACCCTAGGTTCATTTTCCTACATGGTGATTTCCCTTATTTTGTCTCCATAGCTATCAACTGAGTATGTAAAGTTCGGTTACACCCGAACTTAGCCTTCCTTACTTGTTTATAATAGTCTTAAGAAAATTCAAGCAAAAAAAAACAACAAAAAAATTTAAAAACATTGAAAAAATTATTTTTGTATGTAGAATTTAGTTATAAACAATAAAAACGAAAAAAAAAAATCAAAAAAATTTTGTATATGAAAAAAACATGATTTACAAAAAAAGGTCCGTAGGGCCCTTTTCACACGGCCGTGAAGTTAAGAACTGTCACTCATCGGACGGTTAATGTTTAGTATGAAACCAGCTGGATCGACCTCATTCGCAGGTTGTTGGGGCATGCGGCTTAAAGCGTCCACATGTTGCAATCTGCTACCTTGGCGATGTATCCACTCATAGCCATACTCAAGTAGTTTTAGCCACCACGGTGCGATTTTCGTTTTCAGCTCTTTACGCTCTTTTACGTGTGCAATTGCGGAGCAGTCGGTGAGTCGAGCTTATAGCTATGGTATTTGATTTCTATGACTGGGCGCCATTCGTTACCATCGACGGATTGAAGTAGTACACCCGCAAGACCAATACTGCTTGCATCTGTATATATTTCATGCTGTGCATTATAATAGGTTAAAACAAGGAGAGGCTCGTTTGTAAGGATATGAATAAGTTTTTCGAAAGAGCGAGGCTGCTCAGGACCCCATGTGAATTTGTCCTGATTAGCTTTAGTCAATAATATGGAAGTAGGTTTCGATATAATATCATAGTATTTCACAAATTTCCTGAAAAACCCCGTGAGGCACAAAAAACGTCTTACCTCGGTTATGTTGGTTGGTTGTTTAAAAATTTGAATGGCGGAAACTTTATTTCTACCAGGTGTGATTCCCTATTCATCGATGCTGTGTCCAAGAAAATCGATTTTCGTGGCAAGGAAGATACACTTATCGGGACGTAACTTAAGTCCGGCTTCCTTGAGAAGTTGCAAAAATCGTTGTAATCGCAAGAGTCCTTCATTGATTGTTTTGCTTGGAATCACAATATCATCCAAGTACACAAGCACTTCACCAGTTTGCATTTTAGATGTGATTTTATTCATATTTGATTGAAAAACGGCGGGCGCGTTAATGAGACCGAAAGGCGTACGATTAAATTCAAACTGTCCATCTGACGTCACAAACACGTTATATCTTTTTGAAGGTTTCATTAATTTCGATTTGATGGTAGCCCATGCGTAGTTCGAGGGTGGTGAAAAACCAATTTCCCGCGAGGTGTGAGAACTGTTCCTCCATGTTCGGCGTGGGGAAGTGTTGTTTTACCGTAATTTTATTAAGGCAACGATAGTCTACGCAAAGTCGGTGCTCATTATTTTTCTTTTCTACCAAAAATACGGGAGACGAATATGGCGTTTCACTTAATCGGATAATTTCCTTTTCTAATAGCTGAGATATTATTTTAGATATTATAGGTCGCTTGCAAAACGGTACGCGATATGGCTTCAACTGAAGGATCAGTTTTTAAATAAATTTTCATTTTAGAGATACCGCATTTTCCTATATTCGCAATATTTTTCGCAAAAACTCCACGAAATTCACTAATAATGTTTTCGAGCTGGTTATTTTGTTTTTCGCTTAATCCGTTTGGAATATTGATATTACGAATTTGCTCAACACGGCACTGATCATTTTCTATTATAAGGTGTTTGATACAGCCTTACCGAGGAGTGCGTCCTGACAAATAAGGTCATCATTACTAACTAACATACCTACTTCAAGCTGTTGTTCATCAATGGTTAGTAACACATTTATTTTACGCGCGAAAACATATTCGCCACCACCAAAACCGCTCAACACAATTACTTCGTTTTTGAGAGTGCCTGTGCGGTTTGCGAATGTTTTCCGTATTAGTGTACGCGTGCTACCTGGGTCAACGAATGCACACATAGCAGACCATTCACATTTATTTGTTTGTATATACCGTCACTTTTATTTTAAATATGTTTTTCCACGACTGCGTTTTCAATATTATTTACTTTAGTTTTGGCATAGCAATCTTCGGTTTTATGGGTCGTACGTTGACATTTTGCACATCTTGGTTTCTTTTGTGGTTTGGGGCAATTAACGGCAAGATGCCCGACTTTACCACAATTGTAGCACTTAAAAATTTTTTCTTGTTGTTGTTTAGAATTTGGCAAATTATTATTATTGTTTACATGAATATATTGAGGCTTAGACACGGTTGAGGACGTTTTCGGCTTATAAGTGTTTTGATATACATCGTTGTATACACTGTAACTCATTATATCTTTTAACAAATCTTGACACCGTAAGTACTCATTTGATATTTTCGTTTCAAATCATTATCATTAATACCATTTATTATGTGCCGCGAAATATTTGCTTCTGTTAAGCCACCTTTATTATCGACGCCAGCATTCTATAAAAATACTCACCCAGCGTTTCTAATTGTTGACGTTTTGTTCGCGACAGTTTTATATGCGTATCTGTTTCATTATGCATATACGGAAAATCATTTAAAAATCTATTTACGAACTGTGGCCAATTAACGAATGCGCACTGTAGCGAATCGATCCACAGTTTTGCCGAACCGCGCATTATTTGTTGAACCGCAAATATTATAGCGCTTTCTTGCCAATTATAGGCGTTTTAAGCATTTCAGCTCGTTTCCAAATTGCAGAGAGTTTAGAGACGTATCGCTTGTTGGGTTGAATTCCTGCAACAACTCAACAATATCTTTTATTTTATACAATTAAGACTGATAATAGTCGGAACATAATGGAATCGGCACATTATTTCCATAATACATATAGTTTCTAATTGGAAACTTTTGTGACGGCACAGATGGAAAATCAGTCCTAGTGGCTTCTTCCGTATCACTTTCACTTTCATCATTGAAATGCACTCTTAGCGATGTACTAGTTGCTTCTTGTGCCATTCATGGGCAAACCAGTATCTTTGCATTTTTGCTTTAATTCTTTTAACGTTGGATTTTTAGCTGGCAAATTCGCATTTGATCTTTTTGGTTATTGATTCTAATTAGATTTTTGCGGCAAATACATATATGTATATATTCACGAGTGAGAAGCACAAGACGGATGAACACTCACTGGTACGAGCTAGATAGTTATAGAATCTCGGTAAACGAATGTTTTTGAGATACACGAAAATGTATTGAAAACGAACATGATAAACGATATTGTAATGAGTGTACGTCAAACTGCAAAACTACACATTTGAATTTAGTTCGTTGACCTAAGCAACAAAACGAATGTCGCCGGAGCCCTAAA
Organism: Eurosta solidaginis; assembly: GCF_040869045.1. Taxonomy (NCBI): domain Eukaryota; kingdom Metazoa; phylum Arthropoda; class Insecta; order Diptera; family Tephritidae; genus Eurosta; species Eurosta solidaginis. Next base: position 214,333,448 of record NC_090324.1, on the reverse strand, counting down.
ATTCCGGTGGAGTCTAACAAAATGTTAGGTTATGTAATATATGGCAGAGATGTGCGCCGCGTACTTATTACATTTATTTTACACTTTTACACAACTGGATGCTTAGTTTTTTCATAGAATTTTCACACGTATGTAATTTAGCAAATTTTATGCGTTCTTTATCGTTTGAAGGCTTGGAAATTCACCCTCACTTCTGAACTGTAACGAATGAAATGTTCTGTAGGTTCATTTATACGCTATTATTCTTATCCGTTCAGGATGTCCATTTAAGAGAAAAATAGTTGTTATTTTAACGTATTTTATAGATATTTAGATTGTATTTATTTAAAGTTTAAATTTTTCCAAGAATTCGATGTTAACCGGTCGCGTACTCGTTTTCTACTCGTCAATACAATACCTTCGGTTCGACTTTTTAAAGATAGAGTTGTAATTTGGTGTATGCAACAGTATTTCAGAGTACATATTTTATGCATATTTGGCTTGACAGTAGTTGTATTTTATTTAACGTGACACTAGCATGCGCAATAATACATATACATATGGTTCAATTCTGAACTAATTTTCGTTTAAAAGAAGCAAAAAGAATACATAGGCTAACACCAATGATCTTGAGTTTTCCTTCAGATATGGGGATTTCCCTACTGTTTATTTTAAAATAAAGATATATCAGAACAATAAACATAAACACGCAAGTGCCATAGTACGAAAAAGCGTTATTACAAAAAAAGGGCAGGGTAATTAACAAAATTTTCCAACTTTTACTAGAAATAGCTTATTAAGTTCGTAGATGCACACTTTTACAAAATCGTTTATATAAGAGAAGGCGATTTAACCGATTTAGTCCATTTTCACTGAAAATATTTCCTGTTAAACGCCAAATTTTTCGTCGAGTTTTGGCTCCAGAAACGTTGGGAAATACATTGTAAAAAAGGGACTGTGCCACGCCTATTTTTCAAGATTTTAATTTTTCCCCATTTCTTGTTATTATGGCACAAAATGCGATTGGTACAAAACTATTATTCGCTAAAATTTAACATATTATTTTTGCCTACGACCCTTTTTAAAGTCATTTATATAAAAGTGGGCGTGATCCTTCAACAATCTTATAAATTTTTACTAGAAATATTTCCTGCTATAAGGAAAATATTTGCACACAATTTTGTAACGATATGTAAATTGTTCTTCGAGTTATAGCTCCCGAAACATTGAAAATTGCCTATAAAAAAACTGGCGGTGCCACACCATTTTAAAAAAATTTTAGTGTTTTCCAATTTAATGTTATAATTCAATTTAGAAAGTAAAATTCTATTTATACAAAGCTCTTTTTCGCTAAGATATAGCTTATAATTTTCGTCTACGACCCTTTCAAAAATCTTTTGTATAAAAGTTGGCGTGGTCTTTAACAGATCTATACGTAACGACAAACCTACGGATTGGAGACACGGCCTCTCCAGCAGTAGAAACAACGCGTATCAGTGTAAACGTTTCACATGTAATTAGGGTTTATACACGGATTAAAGACAAGGCCTCTCCAACCGGGGAAAGTACGAGAAAAGCCGTCTACACGTAATAAAAAATTAAAAAAAAACCCACAAACAAGTAGTCGAACGCACAAACATGCCACAAGCACAGTGTTTAAGGTATGCTGGAAATATTCGTAGAAGTGGTTGTGTCAAGCACATTGAGGTAGTAAGCAGGGCGTGCCAGTCCCAGGTTTAACTATACCGCGGGATTATCAAAGTACAGCAACGTGACCCCGACAGACGTAGAACTTAGTGCTCAACCTACCTCCCCGACGGAATACTTGATGGTAGTACAGGGGTAAATGGTACTCAGACGGTAGGTGGTTTAGTGGGATTAAAGTCCCACACTGACTATGAGGCTTTCAATGCTTCCTACTCGTAAAAAAAAGCCCACCGTGTGGGGTACTTTCTCCACATCTATGGCTTGCAACCCTTAATGATCTCTTGGTTCTTCTTGAGAAGGAAGGTTGCGACAAGGTAATCGCATATGCAGATAACCCCGTGCTGTTAGCTAGCGGGAAGTCTCCGCAGACACTATGCGATCTAATGCAAACTAAGTTTAGACTGGTGAAGAACTGGACCCGGATTAAGGGTCTATTGGTCAATTCAGCCAAAACTTAACAGCTTCTGTTCTCTAGGAAATATAAGATACCTGCGTTGCAACTGCCGGTGCTAGCGGGTTCTACCCTGATGCTGAGGGACTCTGCCAAATACCTAGGAGTAATTTTGGATAGGAAACTATCCTGGAGGGAAAACGCTCAGGAGCGTGTGAAAAATCAACAGTAGCACTGTACAGCTGTAGGGTTGCTGTCTCTCAGGCGGAGGTTGCTGCTACTAACGAGGTCGTTGAGCACCTGAGAAAGGCCGTTCACAGCTATAACAAAATTTGCGTTTACCCTGACAGCCAGGCTGCACTAAAAGCGCTTAGATTGGCCTCATGTAAGTCCAGGATAATAGAGAATAGTCGCAAATTTTTGAACGAGATCGCTGAGATAACTCGGATATACCGGACAATGAGATGGCTGACGAACTTGCAAGAGGGGGCACATCCGTTCCGCTTTCGTCGTCTTGGAAGGAGTGAGAATGCTGTTCGCGACAAGGTAGTCGCAAGGTTATCGCACCTGCAAGCTCACTTTGAAAGGGATTTTCCTTACGGAAGAGGGTGTGAGATGGGGCCATCTTGAATCCTGCTACCACACTAAGCTCGTGTGGAATGCGAGACTCACGAGAAGTCTCCTTCTCTTGAAAGGGGGATATCTCTCGGTTGGACTTATAGCCGGCCACATAGCAATCGGCTGGGTGCTCTCTATAATGATTACTGCAAGAGCTGCAAAGACGAAGCGGAGATAGAAATTGTCAAACTTTTTCTTGCGATTGTCCTGCGTTTGGCACAAGAGGAAGAAATCACTGGGACTTCCTTTCTTTGACGATCTTTGGGATATGGTTAACCTGGAACTTAAGAAATTCCTGAGGTTTGCTAAATCGACCTGTTGGTTTGAGTGGGGGAGAAATCCACGTAGTATCACAACGGGACCTTTATGGGCTTAAGAGCACTGTGCTCGCAATGTTGGCAATCTAAACTAACCTAACATACATACAGGGTCTTACTGACAATCAAATATTACATAAAACAATAAAGAACAAAAACATTAACTACGCGCACAAGCCGAACAAGACACTTAATTATATTATTACAAAGTCAAAGACCCAATTCCAAAAGATCAACAAAATGATGTGGTTAAAAAAATAACATGCAATTGTCGCGATGATGATAATAGTGGAAAACGTTATATTGGCACAACCAAAACATAATTAGATATTCATATTAATGAACACAATGAAGATGCAACAAACAAAAAACGAACACCGGTTTAGCTCATCATTTAATAAAGAGCAATCATATAGCGGACTTCTCAAATGTTAAAATATTAGATATCGAAAAAAGAGAAAAAACGAGAATGTCTCTTGAAAGCAGCTTAAGCAGCAGTTACCCATCGACGTGTGTAACGTATGTATACTTATGCCGTACGAACACTCATTTGAGAGAAATTTAGGCACGTAGTGGCAAAAAAAAAAATTGTTGCCATTATCCTGTTTGAATGCATGCATATGGAAACATCAACTTTTTCTATTTTAATTTCTGATTTTGTAAAAGCTGAATTTATATTAAATAAGTACAAATAGATTAAATATTTATAATCTGCACTTTTACATAATTATTTCGAATTACTTCCACAATTTTTCAACCTTTAATTACGTGTTTTTGCATAAAACGGCAAAAGGTCAAAAATTAGCGCACAAAAGTTTACTAGGCGACCCTGCTTAGTGAGAAAGCGATCAGCTGACACGTTCTTACAGACAAAATCAAAATTACGTACATACATGCGTGGCAAGTCAGTGAGCTTTCGTTTACATTTCACATTCATAAGATAGTACGTGTCAGCTGCCAAGTTTTTGTAAATACGTTCGTGGGTAACTGCAGCTTTATTCAGAGATGCAAATCAAAGTAAACAAAAATGCAGGTGCCAACTGTTTATGTTTGTTTCAAATAAAGTGCAATTGTTAATTTATTTGTAATATACTTTATGTAAGTAGATAAAAAATTTGTGTGAAATGTTAATTTTATGTTTATTATTAGAAAAGAGTATATTAATATGTATAATATTTTTACATATTTATCATTAAAAAAATCCCAAGAAGATGACGTGAGAAAAAATTACCTCGAAACGCTACGGGAAAAACAACAACAACTGTGTTACAATTTTTGACCCTATGTGCTAACCCATCAAACAGAAATATAATACATTGGTCCATCTATAAATATAAAACATGTGATATTTTCATTGAAAAAAAATTACATGTCACATTGTTGAAGACATGATCGAGTTTTCGGACTAAGTCCGCCCCCTCCGTCTGGCAACACCCGGCCAGTGCGGCCAAGCACAGGCAGTGCAGCTCAGCTGTGGCTTGCCAACCACCACCGCGCTCACTTTCAATTTTTTAGTTTATCATAAACTACCGAATCACCCATACGCGTCGATCGTGCCCGCATCGCATCGCCCGTTTTATTTTTATTAACGCCCGCCCGCCGTCGCGCAACTATTGCATTTTTACTTTGTTTTTATAATTTAAAAAAATGAAATTAATCATTATAATTAATTTTTTGTAATTACATTTTAACCAAGTGAATTAAAGGAATAATATACCTATTCAATTCCATTTTAAATTCGTGCCCTTTTTTATATGAATATAGTGCAGTGGTAGTGCGATTTTTATACACACATATTATTAACTTACACTTTTCGAATTAGCTGAGTCTTCTGCAACAAAGCAAAGGAAAAAAGAAAAAAAAGAAAGGTGGGAAAAGAAACGGAAAGAAATACATAGGATATAAATCCAAAAATGTTTAAAGAATTGATAAATCAGCTTACACAAAGGAAAAAAAATAAATATAAATGAATTTTTTCGGTTTTGAAGAATAGCACAGAAGAAATTTACTAAGAAACCACAGCGCGCAGCTTTGGATCGTGTTGTCACCAAATCAACTTGAGAAAAAAAGCAACAGAAAGAAGAGAAGAAAAAAAGAAAAGGGAAGAAACTGGAAAATAGAAGACATCTACAACGTTATTTGACATTATAAGAGTAGAAATGGAGAGACAAAAAATAATAAAAAACATAGAGTAAAGAAAATAGAGGTAGGGTAAAGAAAAGAAATCAAACAAAAGAAAAGAAAACAAAACAAAAGAAAAGGAGAGAAAACAAAAAGGAAAAGAAAACAAGTAAGGAAGTCTAAGTTCGGGTGAAACCGAACATTACATACCCAGCTGTACACTTGAAATGCTGTTGTTGTTTGTTTTGTGTGCTTAATAGTGTTACTAGGCTGCGCAATAATACATATGGTTCAATTCTGAACTAATTTTCGTTTAAAAGAAGCAAAAAGGGTACAGAGGCTAACACCAATGACCTTGAGTGGGTAATAATGCAGTTTTCCTTCAGATATGGGGATTTCCCTACTGTGTATTTTAAAGTAAAGATATAAAGGAACAATAAACATAAACACACAAGCGCCATGTACGAAAAAGCGTTATTACAAAAAAAGGACAGGGTTATTAACGAAATTTTCCAACTTTTGCTGGAAATAGCTTATTAAGTGCGTAAATGCGCACTTTTACAAAATCTTTTATATAAGAGAAGGCGATTTAACAGATTTAGTCCATTTTTACTGGGCTTGGCACCGCCCACTTTTAAAAGAAGGTAATTTAGAAGTTTTGCAAGCTGTAATTTGGCAGTCGTTGAAGATATCATGATAAACTTTGGCAGGAACGTTACTTGTATTACTGTATGTATGCTTAATAAAATTTAGCAAAATCGGAGTACGACCACGCCCACTTAAAAAAAAAATTTGTTTAAAGTGAAATTTTTACAAAAAATTTAATATCTTTACAGTATATAAGTAAATTATGTCACCATTCAACTCCAGTAATGATATGGTGCAACAAAATACAAAAACAAGAGATAATTTCAAAATGGGCGTGGCTCCGCCCTTTTTCATTTGATTTGCCTAGGATACATTTAATGCCATAAGTCGAACAAGTATTTACCAATCCTTGTGAAATTTGGTAGGCGCTTAGAATCTAGGACGGTAACTGTTTTCTGTGAAAAAGGGCGAAATCGGTTGAAGCCACGCCCAGTTTTTATACATAGTAGATCGTCTGTCCTTCCGCTCGGCCGTTAAAACGATAACTTGAGCAAAAATCGATATATCTTTACTAAACTCAGTTCACATAATTATTTGAACACACTTTGTATTCGTATAAAAAATGGCCGAAATCCGAAAATGACCACGCCCACTTTTTCGATTTCAAAAAATACGAAAAATGCCATAATTCTATACCAAATACGAAAAAAGGGATGAAACATGGTAATTGCATTGGTTTATTGACGCAAAATATAACTTTAGAAAAAAACTTTGTAAAATGGGTGACACCTACTATATTAAGTAGAAGAAAATGAAAAAGTTCTGCAGGGCGAAATCGAAAGCCCTTAGAATCATGGCAGGAATACTGTTCGTCGTATTACATAAATAAATAAATTAGCGGTACCCGACAGATTATGTTCTGGGTCACCCTGGTCCACATTTTGGACGAAATCTCGAAAACGCCTTCACATATACAACTAACACAGCTCCCTTTTAAAATTCCTATTAATACCTTTAATTTGAAACCCATATTGTACAAACACATTATAGAGTCACCCCTGGTCCCCCTTTATGGCGATATATCGAAATATGGAACTAAGGCCCACTCCCTTTTAAAATACTCATTATCACCTTTCGTTTGATACTCATAATGTACAAACGCATTCTAGAGACAACCCTGGTCCACCTTTATAACGATATCCCGAAAAGGCGTTCACCTATAGAACTAAGGCCCATTCCCTTTTAAAATGCTCATTAACACCTTTCATTTGATACCCAAATCGTAAAAAAATTCTAAAGTCACCCCTGGTGGACCTTTATGGCGATATATCAAAAAGGCGTCCACCTATAGAACTAAGGCCCTCTCCCTTTTAAAACACCTATAGAACTAAGGCCCAATCCCTTTTAAAATGCTCATTAACACCTTTCATTTGTTACCCAAATCGTAAAAAAATTCTAAAGTCACCCCTGGTGGACCTTTATGGCGATATATCGAAAAGGCGTCCACCTATAGAACTAAGGCCCTCTCCCTTTTAAAACACTCATTAACACCTTTCATTTGATACCCATATCGTAAAAACAAATTCTAGAGTCACCCCTGGTTCACCTTTATATCGATATTTCGAAAAGCCGCCCACCCGTAGAACTAAGGCCCACTCCCTTTTAAAATACTCATTAACACCTTTCATTTGATACCCATATCGTATAAACGCATTCTAGAGTCATCCCTGGTCCACCTTTATGGCGACATCTCGAAAAGGCGTCCACCTATAAAACTAAGGCCCACTCCCTTTTAAAATACTCATTAACGCCTTTTATTTGATACCCATATCGTACAAACAAATTCTAGAGTCACGCCTGGTCCACCTTTATGGCGATATCCCGAAAAGGCGTCCATTCATAGAACTAAGGCCCACTCCCTTTTAAAATACTCATTAACACCTTTCATTTGATACCCATATCGTACAAACAATTTCTAGAATCACCCTTGGTCCACCTTTATGGCAATATCTCGAAAAGGCGTCCACCCATAGAACTAAGGCCCACTCCCTTTTAAAACACTCATTAACAACTTTCGTTTGACACCCATATTGTACAAACGCATTCTAGAGTGACCCCTGGTCCACCTTTATAACGATATCCCGAAAAGGCGTCCACCTATAGAGCTAAGGCCCACTCCCTTTTAAAATACTCATTAACACCTTTCATTTGATACCCATGTCATACAAACAAATTCTAGAGTCACCCCTGGTCCACCTTTATGGCGATATCTCGAAAATGCGTCCACCTATAGAACTAAGGCCCACTCCCTTTTAAAATACTCATTAGCACCTTTCATTTGATACCCATATCGTACAAACAAATTCTAGAGTCACCCCTGGTCCACCTTTATGGCGATATCTCGAAAATCCTTCCGCCTATAGAGCTAAGGCCCACTCCCTTTTAAAATACTCATTAACACCTTTCATTTGATACCCATATCGTATAAAAAATTCTAGTGTGACCCCTGGTCCACCTTTATGGCGATATCTCGAAAAGGCGTCCACCTATAGAACTAAGGCCCACTCCCTTTTAAAATACTCATTAGAACCTTTCATTTGATACCCGTATCGTACAAACAAATTCTAGAGTCACCCCTGGTCCACCTTTTGTTCATCAATGGTTAGGAACACATTTATTTTACGCGCGAAAACATATTCGCCACCACCAAAACCGCTCAACACAATTACTTCGTTTTTAAGAGTGCCTGTGCGGTTTGCGAATGTTTTCCGTATTAGTGTACGCGTGCTACCTGGGTCAACGAATGCACACATAACATGACCATTCACATTTATTTGTTTGTATATACCGTCACTTTTATTTTAAACATGTTTTTCCACGACTGCGTTTTCAATATTATTTACTTTAGTTTTGGCATAGCAATCTTCGGTTTTATGGGTCGTACGTTGACATTTTGCACATCTTGGTTTCTTTTGTGGTTTGGGGCAATTAACGGCAAGATGCCCGACTTTACCACAATTGTAGCACTTAAAAATTTTTTCTTGTTGTTGTTTAGAATTTGGCAAATTATTATTATTGTTTACATGAATATATTGAGGCTTAGACACGGTTGAGGACGTTTTCGGCTTATAAGTGTTTTGATATACACCGTTATATACACTGTAACTCATTATATCTTTTAACAAATCTTGACACCGTAAGTACTCATTTGATATTTTCGTTTCAAATCATTATCATTAATACCATTTATTATGTGCCGCGAAATATTTGCTTCTGTTAAGCCACCTTTATTATCGACGCCAGCATTCTATAAAAATACTCACCCAGCGTTTCTAATTGTTGACGTTTTGTTCGCGACAGTTTTATATGCGTATCTGTTTCATTATGCATATACGGAAAATCATTTAAAAATCTATTTACGAACTGTGGCCAATTAACGAATGCGCACTGTAGCGAATCGATCCACAGTTTTGCCGAACCGCGCATTATTTGTTGAACCGCAAATATTATAGCGCTTTCTTGCCAATTATAGGCGTTTTAAGCATTTCAGCTCGTTTCACAAATTGCAGAGAGTTTAGAGACGTATCGCTTGTTGGGTTGAATTCCTGCAACAACTCAACAATATCTTTTATTTTATACAATTAAGACTGATAATAGTCGGAACATAATGGAATCGGCACATTATTTCCATAATACATATAATTTCTAATTGGAAACTTTTGTGACGGCACAGATGGCAAATCAGTCCTCTGCCACTGCGGTACAAAATTTGCATTTGTACTTATTGTTGTTATCGGATGCATAGTTGCCGTTTGCGTATACACAACCGAAACGGGAGATGACGAAATTGGTGGTTGAAAATTTTGCACGGGCGGAGTCACTGGTGTATTAACATTTTTTGTCGTTTCCAAATTTATAAAACAATCAATGGTTTTTTTCTAGAATGGATATGCGTTGTAAAATAGTGGCTTCTTCCGTATCACTTTCACTTTCATCATTGAAATGCACTCTTAGCGATGTACTAGTTGCTTCTTGTGCCATTCATGGGCAAACCAGTATCTTTGCATTTTTGCTTTAATTCTTTTAACGTTGGATTTTTAGCTGGCAAATTCGCATTTGATCTTTTTGGTTATTGATTCTAATTAGATTTTTGCGGCAAATACATATATGTATATATTCACGAGTGAGAAGCACAAGACGGATGAACACTCACTGGTACGAGCTAGATAGTTATAGAATCTCGGTAAACGAATGTTTTTGAGATACGCGAAAATGTATTGAAAACGAATATGATAAACGATATTGTAATGAGTGTACGTCAAACTGCAAAACTACACATTTGAATTTAGTTCGTTGACCTAAGCAACAAAACGAATGTCGGCGGAGCCCTAAAATTCCGGTGGAGTCTAACAAAATGTTAGGTTATGTAATATATGGCAGAGATGTGCGCCGCGTACTTATTACATTTATTTTACACTTTCACACAACTGAATGCTTAGTTTTTTCATAGAATTTTCACACGTATGTAATTTAGCAAATTTTATGCGTTCTTTATCGTTTGAAGGCTTGGAAATTCACCCTCACTTCTGAACTGTAACGAATGAAATGTTCTGTAGGTTCATTTATACGCTATTATTCTTATCCGTTCAGGATGTCCATTTAAGAGAAAAATAGTTGTTATTTTAACGTATTTTATAGATATTTAGATTGTAGTTATTTAAAGTTTAAATTTTTCCAAGAATTCGATGTTAACCGGTCGCGTACTCGTTTTCTACTCGTCAATACAATACCTTCGGTTCGACTTTTTAAAGAGAGAGTTGTAATTTGGTGTACACAACAGTATTTCAGAGTACATATTTTATGCATATTTGGCTTGACAGTAGTTGTATTTTATTTAACGTGACACTAGCATGCGCAATAATACATATACATATGGTTCAATTCTGAACTAATTTTCGTTTAAAAGAAGCAAAAAGAATACATAGGCTAACACCAATGACCTTGAGTTTTCCTTCAGATATGGGGATTTCCCTACTGTTTATTTTAAAATAAAGATATATCAGAACAATAAACATAAACATACAAGTGCCATAGTACGAAAAAGCGTTATTACAAAAAAAGGGCAGGGTAATTAACAAAATTTTCCAACTTTTACTAGAAATAGCTTATTAAGTTCGTAGATGCACACTTTTACAAAATCGTTTATATAAGAGAAGGCGATTTAACCGATTTAGTCCATTTTCACTGAAAATATTTCCTGTTAAACGCCAAATTTTTCGTCGAGTTTTGGCTCCAGACACGTTGGGAAATACATTGTAAAAAAGGGACAGTGCCACGCCTATTTTTCAAGATTTGAATTTTTCCCCATTTCTTGTTATAATGGCACAAAATGCGATTGGTACAAAACTATTTTTCGCTAAAATTTAATATATTATTTTTGCCTACGACCCTTTTTAAAGTCATTTATATAAAAGTGGGCGTGATCCTTCAACAATCTTATAAATTTTTACTAGAAATATTTCCTGCTATAAGGAAAATATTTATACACAATTTTGTAACGATATGTAAATTGTTCTTCGAGTTATAGCTCCCGAAACATTGGAAATTGCCTATAAAAAAACTGGCGGTGCCACACCATTTTAAAAAAATTTTAGTGTTTTCCAATTTAATGTTATAATTCAATTTAGAAAGTAAAATTCTATTTATACAAAGCTCTTTTTCGCTAAGATATAGCTTATAATTTTCGTCTACGACCCTTTCAAAAATCTTTTGTATAAAAGTTGGCGTGGTCTTTAACAGATCTATACGTAACGACAAACCTACGGATTGGAGACACAGCCTCTCCAGCAGTAGAAACAACGCGTATCAGTGTATACGTTTCACATGTAATTAGGGTTTATACACGGATTAAAGACAAGGCCTCTCCAACCGGGGGAAGTACGAGAAAAGCCGTCTACACGTAATAAAAAATTTAAAAAAAACCCACAAACAAGTAGTCGAACGCACAAACATGCCACAAGCACAGTGTTTAAGGTATGCTGGAAATATTCGTAGAAGTGGTTGTGTCAAGCACATTGAGGTAGTAAGCAGGGCGTGCCAGTCCCAGCTTTAACTATACCGCGGGATTATCAAAGTACAGCAACGTGACCCCGACAGACGTAGAACTTAGTGCTCAACCTACCTCCCCGACGGAATACTTGATGGTAGTACAGGGGTAAATGGTACTCAGACGGTAGGTGGTTTAGTGGGATTAAAGTCCCACACTGACTATGAGGCTTTCAATGCTTCCTACTCGTAAAAAAAAGCCCACCGTGTGGGGTACTTTCTCCACATCTATGGCTTGCAACCTTTAATGATCTCTTGGTTCTTCTTGAGAAGGACGGTTGCGACAAGGTAATCGCATATGCAGATGACCCCGTGCTGTTAGCTAGCGGGAAGTCTCCGCAGACACTATGCGATCTAATGCAAACTAAGTTTAGACTGGTGAAGAACTGGACCCGGATTAAGGGTCTATTGGTCAATTCAGCCAAAACTTAACAGCTTCTGTTCACTAGGAAATATAAGATACCTGCGTTGCAACTGCCGGTGCTAGCGGGTTCTACCCTGATGCTGAGGGACTCTGCCAAATACCTAGGAGTAATTTTGGATAGGAAACTCTCCTGGAGGGAAAACGCTCAGGAGCGTGTGAAAAATCAACAGTAGCACTGTACAGCTGTAGGGTTGCTGTCTCTCAGGCGGAGGTTGCTGCTACTAACGAGGTCGTTGAGCACCTGAGAAAGGCCGTTCACAGCTATAACAAAATTTGCGTTTACCCTGACAGCCAGGCTGCACTAAAAGCGCTTAGATTGGCCTCATGTAAGTCCAGGATAATAGAGAATAGTCACAACTTTTTGAACGAGATCGCTGAGATAACTCGGATATACCGGACAATGAGATGGCTGACGAACTTGCAAGAGGGGGCACATCCGTTCCGCTTTCGTCGTCTTGGAAGGAGTGAGAATGCTGTTCGCGACAAGGTAATCGCAAGGTAATCGCACCTGTAAGCTCACTTTGAAAGGGATTTTCCTTACGGAAGAGGGTGTGAGATGGGGCCATCTTGAATCCTGCTACCACACTAAGCTCGTGTGGGATGCGAGACTCACGAGAAGTCTCCTTCTCTTGAAAGGGGGATATCTCTCGGTTGGACTTATAGCCGGCCACATAGCAATCGGCTGGGTGCTCTCTATAATGATTACTGCAAGAGCTGCAAAGACGAAGCGGAGATAGAAATTGTCAAGCTTTTTCTTGCGATCGTCCTGCGTTTGGCACAAGAGGAAGAAATCACTGGGACTTCCTTTCTTTGACGATCTTTGGGATATGGTTAACCTGGAACTTAAGAAATTCCTGAGGTTTGCTAAATCGACCTGTGGTTTGAGTGGGGGAGAAATCCACGTGGTATCACAACGGGACCTTTATGGGCCTAAGAGCACTGTGATCGCAATGGTGGCAATCTAAACTAACCTAACATACATACAGGGTCTTACTGACAATCAAATATTACATAAAACAATAAAGAACAAAAACATTAACTACGCGCACAAGCCGAACAAGACACTTAATTATATTATTACAAAGTCAAAGATCCAATTCCAAAAGATCAACAAAATGATGTGGTTAAAAAAATAACATGCAATTGTCGCGATGATGATAATAGTGGAAAACGTTATATTGGCACAACCAAAACATAATTGGATATTCATATTAATGAACACAATGAAGATGCAACAAACAAAAAACGAACACCGGTTTAGCTCATCATTTAATAAAGAGCAATCATATAGCGGACTTCTCAAATGTTAAAATATTAGATATCGAAAAAAGAGAAAAAACGAGAATGTCTCTTGAAAGCAGCTTAAGCAGCAGTTACCCACCGACGTGTGTAACGTATGTATACTTATGCCGTACGAACACTCATTTGAGAGAAATTTAGGCACGTAGTGGCAAAAAAAAATTGTTGCCATTATCCTGTTTGAATGCATGCATATGGAAACATCAACTTTTTCTATTTTAATTTCTGATTTTGTAAAAGCTGAATTTATATTAAATAAGTACAAATAGATTACATATTTATAATCTGCACTTTTACATAATTATTTCGAATTAGTTCCACAATTTTTCAACCTTTAATTACGGGTTTTTGCATAAAACGCAAACGGTCAAAAATTAGCGCACAAAGGTTTACTAGGTGACCCTGCTTAGTGAGAAAGCGATCAGCTGACACGTTCTTACAGACAAAATCAAAATTACGTACGTACATGCGTGGCAAGTCTGTGAGCTTTCGTTTACATTTCACATTCATAAGATAGTACGTGTCAGCTGCCAAGTTTTTGTAAATACGTTCGTGGGTAACTGCAGCTTTATTCAGAGATGCAAATCAAAGTAAACAAAAATGCAGGTGCCAACTGTTTATGTTTGTTTCAAATAAAGTGCAATTGTTAATTTATTTGTAATATACTCTATGTAAGTAGATAAAAAATTTGTGTGAAATGTTAATTTTATGTTTATTATTAGAAAAGAGTATATTAATATGTATAATATTTTTACATATTTATCATTAAAAAAAATCCCAAGGAGATGACGTGAGAAAAAAGAACCTCGAAACGCTACGGGAAAAACAACAACAACTGTGTTACAATTTTTGACCCTATGTGCTAACCCATCAAACAGAAATATCATACATTGGTTCATCTATAAATATAAAACATGTGATATTTTCATTGAAAAAAAATTACATGTCACATTGTTGAAGACATGATCGAGTTTTCGGACTAAGTCCGCCCCCTCCGTCTGGCAACACCCGGCCAGTGCGGCCAAGCGCAGGCAGTGCAGCTCAGCTGTGGCTTGCCAACCACCACCGCGCTCACTTTCAATTTTTTAGTTTATCATAAACTACCGAATCGCCCACACGCGTCGATCGTGCCCGCATCGCATTGCCCGTTTTATTTTTATTAACGCCCGCCCGCCGTCGCGCAACTATTGCATTTTTACTTTGTTTTTATAATTTAAATAAATGAAATTAATCATTATAATTAATTTTTTGTAATTACATTTTAACCAATTAACCAATTAAAGGAATAATATACCTATTCAATTCCATTTTAAATTCGTGCCCTTTTTTATATGAATATAGTGCAGAGGTAGTGCGATTTTTATACACACATAATATTAACTTACACTTTTCGAATTAGCTGAGTCTTCTGCAACAAAGCAAAGGAAAAAAGAAAAAAAAGAAAGGTGGGAAAAGAAACGGAAAGAAATACATAGGATATAAATCCAAAAATGTTTAAAGAATTGATAAATCAGCTTACACAAAGGAAAAAAAAATAAATATAAATGAATTTTTTCGGTTTTGAAGAATAGCACAGAAGAAATTTACTAAGAAACCACAGCGCGCAGCTTTGGATCGTGTTGTCACCAAATCAACTTGAGAAAAAAAGCAACAGAAAGAAGAGAAGAAAAAAAGAAAAGGGAAGAAACTGGAAAATAGAAGACATCTACAACGTTATTTGACATTATAAGAGTAGAAATGGAGAGACAAAAAATAATAAAAAAACATAGAGTAAAGAAAATAGAGGTAGGGTAAAGAAAAGAAATCAAACAAAAGAAAAGAAAAGAAAACAAAACAAAAGAAAAGGAGAGAAAACAAAAAGGAAAAGAAAACAAGTAAGGAAGTCTAAGTTCGGGTGAAACCGAACATTACATACCCAGCTGTACACTTGAAATGCTGTTGTTGTTTGTTTTGTGTAGTTAAAAGTGTTACTAGGCTGCGCAATAATACATATGGTTCAATTCTGAACTAATTTTCGTTTAAAAGAAGCAAAAAGGGTACAGAGGCTAACACCAATGACCTTGAGTCGGTAATAATGCAGTTTTCCTTCAGATATGGGGATTTCCCTACTGTTTATTTTAAAATAAAGATATAAAGGAACAATAAACATAAACACACAAGTGCATGTACGAAAAAGCGTTATTACAAAAAAAGGACAGGGTTATTAACGAAATTTTCCAACTTTTGCTGGAAATAGCTTATTAAGTGCGTAAATGCGCACTTTTACAAAATCTTTTATGTAAGAGAAGGCGATTTAACAGATTTAGTCCATTTTTACTGAAAATGTTTCCTGTTACACACAAAATTTTTCGTCGAGTTATGGTTCCAGAAACGTTGGGAAATACATTGTAAGAAAGGGGCAGAACCACGCCCTTTTTTCAAGATTTGAATTTTTTCCCATTTCTCGTTATAATGGAACAAAATACGATTGGTACAAAACTATTTTTCGCTAAAATTTAACTTATTATTTTTGCCTACGACCCTTTTTAAAGTCATTTATATAAAAGTGGGCGTGATCCTTCATCAATCTTATCAATTGTTACTAGAAATATTTCCTGCTATAAGGAAAATATGTGTACCCAATTTTGTAACGATATGTAAATTTTTCTTCGAGTTATAGCTCCCGAAACATTGAAAATTGCCTTTAAAAAATGGGTGCTGCCACACCAATTTTACAAAATTTTAGTGTTTTCCAATTTAATGTTATAATTCAATTTAGAAAGTAAAATTCTATTGATACAAAGCTCTTTTTCGCTAAGATGTATGTGGGGCGTACATCTGGTCACCATATCTCAACTTCAAACATCTGGTAACCTTGATGTTTAGTGTAACAAAATGACAAGAGAACAATAAAAGAAGAAGCGAAAAGAGGAGTTGAGTCGTGTACGAGCCGGTGATCAAAGCGTTTGAAATTTAATCAATTCCTATAAAATTATAAAAATACTTGTTAAAATACAATACATATTCTATTTCTTTATAACATTTAATATTCATTTATTAAATAAATTACAAATTTGATTTTAAGATAAACTCCGATTACTATAACAATAAGATTAAATATATTGACGACAATTTAGACGCAAGCGATCTTGCATCCATTTGCAGCACTTTGGGGTTGAATTATAAAGCTGATAACTTAGAAGCGCATATCATGTGAAATTTGCAAAAAGGGCGATTACTTTGTGCTAGCGAGAAAAACGACGAAGACGACGCTGACGACGACGAAGGCGTCAACAGCAGCAGTAACAAAAACAACGACGGCAACTGCACTGTGAAGATGGTACACGCAATTTAAAAAATAACGAAATGGTAGCAGCTACAAGTAGAAACAAGATCAAAGAAAAAGAACCAAAGCGAAACGATGATTCCTTTTTGTCTTTTGTAAACAATGACGATGGCGCAAGTGTAGCCAGTAACTTTTCAAATTTAACGAATGACGAAAATCGAAGACGAGTGTACGAAAATTCAACAAGACGAACGTACAATGAAGAAGATGGTGTAAAAGAAAATAACGAGCAACAGCATACAGTGCCAGTGAGATATAATATGATGCCTAGATTTGCAATCAATTTTCGCGAATTCGAGGATTCCGTTAGGTCTTTTGATGGCACAGATAAACTACCTGTTGAAATTTGGGTTAACGAGTTCGAAGAAACCTCCTTATTAATGTACTGGGATGAATTCCAAAAATTTGTTTTCGCAAACAAGTCATTAAAAGGCCTTGTAAAGTTATTTATTTCTACTGAGACGGAAATAACTTCTTGGGATAAATTAAAACAAGGTTTGTTAAGCGAATTCAAAACGAATACAAACAGTGCGCTGCTACATAAGCAACTATCAGAGCGTAAGATGAGTAAAGAACAAAGTGTACAAGAGTATTTTTTTTTTTAAATGAAAGACATTGCACTGCGAGGAAATGTGGAAGAAAGAGCACTTATTCAGTATGTTATCTACGGTATTGAAGATTTAAACGTAAGTAAAACTATTTTGTATGGTGCAGAAAATGTGAAAGAGTTCAAACAAAAATTAAAAAGCTATGAGGTATTTCGTGAAAAAAACAAAAATATACTGTGACTCCTAATACAAAGGAAAGCGTAAAGAAAGAGAACGAACAAAGAGAGAATATAGATAGAAATGTTAAAAGAGATCTGGTTTGCTTCAATTGTGGTGAAAAAGGCCATAAATCTGGTGATTGCAAAAACAAAAGCAGAGGCACAAAATGTTTCAAGTGCAACGAATTCGGTCATATAGCCAAAAATTGTGCAGTAAATAAAAGCGAAAATCCAAAACCTAATGTGCGCTGTGTTAATTCTAAAGTCGGTTTAATTAATAAAGTTATTCACATTGGTAAACAAAAGTACGTTGCTCTGATTGACACAGGAAGCAAGTACAACATAATGAGTGAGAATATTTACAAAAATCTAAATGAACCAAATATTGTGCGGTCTAATATTTATTTGGTGGGATTTGGTTTAAATATCAACGAAAACAAAATAAAGCCAATTGGAATATTAGAACAATCAGTCGAAATTGACGATGAAGGGTATAACGTAAATTTCCATATTGTGCCGACTAAATGTATGAACGTAGATATTATAATTGGGGAAGAATTTTGCTCACAAGTTGAAATAAAAATCAATCGCGACGGAATTGAAATTCAAAAAATGTGTGATGAGCAAATAAAAACAGCTCCTATAATGAAAATTGATATCACACGTGATCACGAAAATTTTATTATTGGTGAAACCACAAGCAAATAAGCAAAGCAAAAAGTGTTTGAAATAATAAAAGCCTACAAACCAAATCAATGTAAAACAACTCAGATAAAGATGCATATTTTGTTGAGTGATGATACTGCGATTTTTGCAAAACCGCGAAGATTACCATTTAAAGAAAAGTGTGTCGTAGACGATCAGGTTGACCAGTGGCTAAGTGATAGTGTTATTGAACATTCTGAATCTGAATTTAGTAGTCCGGTCGTGCTGGTTAAAAAACGTGATGGTACACCGCGACTGTGCATTGACTATAGAAGGATTAATAAAGTTATAGTTAAAGATCGGTTTCCACTCCCACTGATCGAAGATCAGCTTGATCGACTACAAAATGGTAAAGTGTTCAGTACGATTGACTTGAAAAATAGATTTTTTCATGTACCCGTTGCGGAATCGAGTCGTAAATACACATCGTTCGTAACCCATAATGGACAATATCAGTTTTGTAAGGTACCTTTCGGTTTATCGAATTCGCCGGGAGTTTTTCAAGGACATGTGAATACGATTTTTCGAGAGCTGACGCGCAATGGCATAGCATTACCGTATGTTGATGACGTGATAATTCCTTCTGAAAATGAAATACAAGCTCTAAGAAATTTAGAAACGGTTTTACGTGTATGCGAAGAATATGGACTTCAACTAACTTGAAAAAATGCCAGTTTTTAATGAAAAGTGTAGAGTTTCTCGGACATGTTGTTGAAAATCGACATATATCGCCATCACCAATGAAGGTGGAAGCATTAATTAAGTTTAAAATACCTCAAACTCTAAAACAACTAGAAAGTTTCCTTGGACTAGCGGGTTTCTTTAGAAAGTTTATACCCAATTTTTCAATAGTTGCAAAACCTTTATCCGATTTAAAGAAACAAAATTCTAAATTTAAAATCGGAAGCGAACAAATTGACGCTTTCAATAAATTAAAGATACTTTTGGGTGAACAGCCAGTGTTAAATATTTTTAAACAAAATTTTGAAACCGAAGTGCATACATTGATGGTTACGGCGCTGTACTACTTCAGAAATTAGGCGAAGATGGACAGTTGCATCTGGTTTATTATATGAGTCGAAAAACAACTGACGCAGAAAGAAAGTACACTAGTTATGAGCTTGAAATATTAGCTACAGTCGAAGCACTTAAGAGGTTTAAGGTATATCTGTTAGGTACTCACTTTAAACTAGTAACAGATTGCAACGCTTTCACAAAAACTTTCGTTTCAATTACAAAGACCATTGTATAAAGCAATATGAGCAAAGCTCGCTAATTAAATACATAAAAGATATTACAAAAAAAAAAAAAAATAAAATTTACATGCCCCAAAAAAAAATATTTACATGCCACATAAAATTAACTTACACTTTTCGAATTGGGTGAGTCGTCTGCTACTTTATTTAACCGAACGGAATCTGAAATCAAAAAGAAAATAATTCATAATGTTCGGTATATTTATTGGTAATAAAATAAAAGAAAGGAAACAGGAAAAGAAAAGAAAAGAAAAAAGTGGAGGAGAAAAGCTAAGGAAAAATAGGATATAAGTCACATAAAATTTGAAGGATTAAGAAATAAATGCAATAGAATAGAACATAAAAAAAGAAAAGAAGAGAAAAGAAAAGAAAATAAAAGAAAAGAAAAGAAAATAAAAGAAAGGAAAAGAAAAGAAAATAAAAGAAAAGAAAAGAAAAGAAAAGAAAAGAAAAAACTGCAAATGGTCAAAAACTGCCACCCAAAATTTTACTAGGCGACCCTGTCTAGTGAGAGAGCGATCAGCTGGTACGTTCTTACAGAAAAAATTAAAATTGTTTTGATTTCTAAGTTCCGGGCTACGTACGTACGCGCGTGGAAAGTCAGTGAGTTTTCGTTTACACTGCACATTCATAAGATAGGCCGTGTTAGCTGACACGTTTTTCGTACGTACGTTCGTGAGTAACTGCAGCTTTATTCAGAGATGCAAATCAAAATAATCAAAAATGCAAGTGCCAACTGTTTATGTTTGTTTCAAGTAAAGTTCAATTGTTAATTTAATTGTGTGAAGTTTTAGTTTTATGTTTATTATTACAAAACAGTATATTAATATGTATACTATTTTTAAATATTTATCATTAAAAAAATCCCAAGAAGATTATGTGAGAAAAAAGAACGTCGAAACCCGTCAGGAAAAACAACAACAACTGTGTTATAATTTTTGACCCTATGTGCTCAACCCAGCAAACACAAATACCATAAATTGGTCCATCTATAAATATAAAATATCCCAAGAAAAAAATTACTTGAAAAAAAATTACTTGTTACATAATATTAATTTACACTTTTCGAATTAGCTGAGTCGTCTGCTCCTTTATTTAAACCGAACGGAATCTGAAAAAAAAATTATTAGTTTTTCGTATGTTTATTGGAAAAGGAACGAAGCTGTTGTTTTGAACGTGTAGTTTATTCGGCTATATTATAAACGGAAGTGAAGTGAGTACAAAAAGAAATTACAATAGTGTATGAACAGGTTACAATAGTGTATAAACAAGTTACAGTACAATGAAATAATACAGGGTTGCATTAGGATTACTTCGCACTCTCCAACACCTGCCCTCGAAGAATTTCGACTGCAACCTCTCAGAAAGTAGTATCTGTCATGCCTAAGCCCGTCATGCATTTGTAGTGCTTCTCGGCTGGTAGTCCCTTCGTTAAGACATCCGCTGGCATATCTTCAGATCGCATGTAGTTTAAAATAATGTCGCCGTTTTGATGCTTCTCTCGTATAAAGTAATGGCGTACGTCAATGTGTTTGGTACGTGAATGGAAAGCGTTATTTTGCATAAGGTTTTGAGCACTCTGGCTGTCGTTAAATATTTCGATAGTTGTGCACTCTTAACCAATCTCGTTCAACATTTTGCGTAGATAAAGTGCCTCTCTAGTAGCTTCACACAAAGCCATATATTCGGACTCTGTGCTTGAAAGAGACACAGTTTTCTGTTTACGAGCTTCCCATGATATAGGTGCTCCAGCTAGAATAAAGGCGTAGCCGGAGTATGATCGCCTGTCCATCATATTTGCACCCCAGTCTGCGTCGACGACCGCGTGCAAGTCCACTCCTGTTTGCTTATAAAGGAGACCATAATTCAAAGTGCCTTTAAGGTATCTAAGTATTCGTTTTGTTGCCTTCCAATGGAAATTGAACTGGCTTAAAAAATTAACTTCATAAGCCAAGTCAGGACGCGTTGTCACTGCCAAATATAACAGTGAGCCAATTAAATTCTGATATGGATATTTTTTCATTAGGTCCACGTCTGGTTTAGCTGGTTTTTCCAGTTTGAAGTTACAATCTAATGGCGTTTTGAATGGCTTGCAACCTTCCATATGACATCGTTTCAAAATTTCTAATGCGTATTCGCTCTGACTCAAAAATAAAGATCGGTTTTGCAGATCTTGCCGAAAATTTATACCTAGGCAAGTTATAACTGGACCTATGTCCTTCATTTGAAAACATTCGGTGAGATATTGTTTAACATCGCTCAACCATATCCGATCGTTTGTGGCAATTAACAAATCGTCGACATATGCAGTGATTAATATATGTTGTTTTTAGAAAATAACTTTAAGCCGATCTAAAAAAATTTATTTTGTTATTAGTGTTCTTAATGCTATAGCAACACGAGTCATTTGATACCCATTTTTATAACATCGAACCCATTTTCGATGTAGATAATCAGCATTATATAGCGTAAAATAAGTACAAAATATAGTCCCGCGCCGGACGCCGCACCGACGCGCCGATATTTTTGTCATTCGGCGGCGGCGTGCGAAAAACGACCAAAATCGGCGGCGGCGGCGGCGTTTATCGGCGGCGTATATATCTAGTATATATATATATGGTGGTATATATAGTATATATATATATATTTTCGCAATTTTAGCCACATTTTAACAGCTAGAAGCTTCAAATTTAACCGAATGCTTACGTATATATATCATATATTGTTGTCTGAAAGAACATAGCGATCGGTTGTATATATTGTATATATCTTATACAACCGATTGTTCAGATAAGAAACTTTTCGCAATTTCTACCCCATTCTAACAGCTATAAGCTTCAAATTTCACCGATTGCTTACGTTTTTAGTATATATTGTTGTGTCAAAAAATCATAGAGATCGGTGATATATATAATATATATATGATGGTATATATAGAATATATATAGTATATATATATTTTTTTTTTGCGATTTCGGCCCCATTTTAACAGCTAGAAGCTTCAAATTTCACCAAATGCTTACGTGTATAGCATATATTGATGTCTGAAAAAATCATTGAGATCGGTGGTATACATAGTATATATCTCATACAACCGATTGTTCAGATAAGAAACTTTGCGCTATTTCTGCCCGTTTTAACAGCTAGAAGCTTCAAATTTCACCAAATGCTTACGTATAGAGCATATATTGTTGTCTCAAAAAATTATAGAGATCGGTGGTATATATATTATATACTTCATATAAACTGTCAATTTTGATTCTTTTTTACGGCTGGAAGCTTCAAAATTCATCAAATTTCATCAAATAGTTACGTTTACGTCATATATGTTTGAAATACGTGATTCGTAGTCATAGTTTTTACATGCAGACCACAAAAAACGTGAAGCTTTGCATCCTCACACAAAGTACATACTTATTTTTATACCTTTCATGAAAATGAAATGGTATATTAATTTCGTTACGAAACCCAAAATTGTAAGTCCTTAAAGGTAAATAGATAGACCCACCATTAAGTATACCGAAATAATCAGGATGAAGAGCTGAGTTGATTTAGCCATGTCCGTCTGTCTGTTTGTATGCAAACTAGTCCCTCAATTTTTGAGATATCTTGATAAAATTTGGTGAGCGGGTGTATTTGGGTGTCCGATTAGACATTTGTCGGAACCGGCCGAATCGGACCACTATAGCATATATCCTCCATACAACCGATTTTCACAAAAAGAGAATTTTTGTCATATCTTACTCAATTTAACAGATTGAAGCTTCAAACTTCACCATATAATTTCGTATATTGCACATATTGTTGCCTAAAAAATTGATGAGATCGGTCGTATATATAGTATATATCCATACAACCGTTTTTTCAGGTAAGAAACTTTTCGTAATTACTGCCCTATTTTAATAGCTAGAGGCTTCAAATTTCAACGAATGCTTACGCATATAGCATATATTGTTGTCTGAAAAAATCATAGAGATCGGTGGTATACATATTATATACTTCATATAAACTGTAATTTTTGCCCCTTTTTTACAGCTAGAAGCTTCAAATTTCATCAAATAATTACGTTTACGTCATATATTTTTGAAATACGTGATTCGTAGTCATAGTTTTTACATGCAGACCACAAAAAAAGTGAAGCTTTACATCCTCACCCAAAGTACCTACTTATTTTTATACCTTTCATGAAAATGAAATGGTATATTAATTTCGTCACGAAACCCAAAATTGTAAGTCCTTAAAGGAAAATAGATAGACCCACCATTAAGTATACCGAAATAAACAGGATGAAGAGCTGAGTTGATTTAGCCATTTCCGTCTGCCCGTCTGCCTATTTGTATGCAAACTAGTCCCTCAATTTTTGAGATATCTTGATAAAATTTGGTGAGCGGGTGTATTTGGGTGTCCGATTATACATTTGTCGGAACCGGCTGGATCGGACCACTATAGCATATATCCTCCATACAACCGATTTTTCAGAAAAAGAGGATTTTTGTCATATCTTACTCAATTTAACAGCTTGAAGCTTCAAACTTCACCATATAATTTCGTATATTGCACATATTGTTGCCTGAAAAAATTTATGAGATCGGTCATATATATAGTATATATCCCCCACAACCGATTGTTCAGATAAGAAACTTTTCGTAATTACTGCCCTATTTTAAGAGCTAGAGGCTTCAAATTTCAACGAATGCTTACGCATATAGCATATAATGTCGTCTGAAAAAATCATAAAGATCGGTGGTATATATAGTATATATATATATGGCGGTATATAGCATATATATATATTTTCGCAATTTTAGCCCCATTTTAACAGCTAGGAGCTTCAAATTTCACCAAATGCTTACGTGTATAGCATATATTGATGTCTGAAAAAATCATTGAGATCGGTGGTATACATAGTATATATCTCATACAACCGATTGTTCAGATAAGCAAATTTGCGCAATTTCTGCCCCGTTTTAACAGCTAGAAGCTTCAAATTTCACCAAATGCTTACGTATATAGCATATATTGTTGTCTGAAAAAATTATAGAGATCGGTGGTATATATATTATATAATTCATATAAACTGTTATTTTAGCATCTTTTTTACAGCTAGAAGCTTCAAAATTCATCAAATTTCATCAAATAGTTATTTTTACGTCATATCTTTTTGAAATACGTGATTCGTAGTCATAGTTTTTACATGCAGACCACAAAAAACGTGAAGCTTTGCATCCTCCCACAAAGTACCTGCCTATTTTTATACCTTTCATGAAAATGAAATGGTATATTAATTTCGTCACGAAACCCAAAATTGTAAGTCCTTAAAAGAAAATAGATAGACCCACCATTAAGTAAACCGAAATAATCAGGATGAAGAGCTGAGTTGATTTAGCCATGTCGGTCTGTCCGTCTGTCTGTTTGTATGCAAACTAGTCCCTCAATTTTTGAGATATCTTGATAAAATTTGGTGAGCGGGTGTATTTGGGTGTCCGATTAGACATTTGTCGGCACCGGCAGGATCGGACCACTATAGCATATATCCTCCATACAACCGCTTTTCAGAAAAAGAGGATTTTTGTCATATCTTACTCAATTTAACAGATTGAAGCTTCAAACTTCACCATATAATTTCGGATATTGCACATATTGTTGTGGGAATATAGAACAATCTACTTCAATAGTGTTACACTGTACAGACTTTGATGTAATCGAGTGAGCGGATACTGAAATTTTCATGAACAGAAAAGATATAAATAGTCAACAAGCAATCATTGAAGGGAGTTTCAATTTTTAAAATTTTCAAATTCATTTCAAACCCTGTCGCATTTTTTCAATTTTTTAATAAAAACTCAATAATTGTAATAAACATTTATTCAAGTGACCATATATTGGGGGCTCAAACTAAATTAAAATTAAAGAAAAAAAACTTTTTTAAAAATAAGCTTTTATTATTTTGGTTAATAAAATTAACTAAAAAGTAAACAATAAATTGACTCTAAAGAAATATAACACTTTATAAGTTCATTGTAAGCTTAAACGATAATTAGGTTTTTTCGTCTGCGACAAAAAAATTCTATATCGTACATAATTATATATTTTTAACATTAAAACTTTACACCTAAATTATTAAATCTTACAGTTTATATCACAGTCCAAATTGTTCTAATAAAAAACGTGTTAAATTTTGATGGTATAATTAAGAACATTTAGGATCTCATTTTCTTGCTATCGCAATGTAACACGCTTTTATTAGAGCAATTAGGACTGTGATATAAACTGTAAGGTTTAGTAATTTAGGTGTAAAGTTTTAATGTTAAAAATATATAATTATGTACGATATAGAATTTTTTTGTCGCAGACGAAAAAGCCTAATTATCGTTTAAGCTTACAATGAACTTATAAAGTGTTATATTTCTTTAGAGTCAATTTATTGTTTACTTTTTAGTTAATTTTATTAACCAAAATAATAAAAGCTTATTTTTAAAAAAGTTTTTTTTTTCTTTAATTTTATTTTTTACTTTTTAGTTCGTTTTATTAACAAGTAATAGAAGCTTGTTCTTAGAAAAGTCTTTTTCTTAAATTTAATTTAAATATGAATTTTTTTTTTAATTTTTAGTAGGGTAAAATATTGTTTAAATTAGTTACGTAAATTTTACTTAGTTATTTGTAACGTTTCTCATTCTATCAATTTCTTTTAATGCATCAACATTACAGGGTTTTTTTGAAGACAACTTTGACCAGTCAAGTTCTTCGATTCGAATACCTGCTAAAGACCTAACTCGGCTTTTGACAGAGAGCACATATAAAATTGTGTCAAACAGTGTTAACTAACTTAAAATCATATTTTATTGTGACTTGGCCTATGTGGCGTTCAGTTTACAACTACTCATTGCAGATCTCTGCTCTGTGTGTTAAATCTGTTTTAAAATAATAGCCGTATTTTTTTTTTACACGTAAACGTCTATACGCTTATAATTTATATGGACTGCTAAGCGCCAAACTTTAAATACACCTCTGAAGTTGCTGCGCATAAAATGTGTACTAATAAATTCCAATACGCTTTATATGCAGATGTAACTGAAATATGTGTTTTTGTTTCACCCCCTACACTAATTCTATGTATTCTATGTGTGTCCATAATTCATCGCAACTGATTTAGCTATATGTTATACACAGGCATACAACAGAGGGTCGTGTCTCCGCTTTTCGGTACACGCTGTAGCTGTAGCTAGTTGTTTAACCACTGCCGCTAGATGAGTCTCCTAAGCATTATGTAAGCGAGGATAGGCGTTTTTTTCACGCGCAAACGTAAACCTGTACGCGTGTATAAAAAACACGGTTAATATTCCAACTTTCGCTTAGCTAAAATTCCATCGCCAAAAATCTGTAAAACAAAATCAAGTGCGCAGAAAAGTATGCAACACTTACCGATAAGAGCCTAACCGCGTTAGCGTTCGTTGTATCACAGAATTTTTACACTTTGAAAATGACGGCTGTTGTTTGCAAGGTTGCATTCCTTTTAGTGTTCGTTTTCACCATCTGGATTAACAAAGTCATGAGCCTGGGCATTCGCGCAATTTTAGTGATGTAAATTGCATGGCGCCAGCGCGAATGCGGTGCCAGCTCAATGGTAGCTCATTGACGAAATGACTCCAAGCGAATTTTTGACGCTACTTAGTAGTGAGTGCGTAGTACATTTTACTTGCGCTATTGAGTGAAACGACTTTTGTGTGTCAGGCACGAGTTTGGTGTTATTGGCGCTACTGGCAATTGTGACACTGAGCTGTTGACGGTAGCGCTGGTAGTTCAGATTTTGAATCAGAGAAAGAATTGATGACCCGTGTAAATTATTATGGCTTTGGCCGTGTAAATTATTATGATGTATTTGTATATTTTAGATTTAATGCACAATTAATATGTGTGTGTGTTTGAGCGGCCAAATAATAACAGTAGTATAGCTAAAGTCCTGCTTAGTTGATGGAATGTTGCTAATTTCCTAGCGATGATCAGCAGATTGTCAATATTTCGTTCAACGGACGCGTGAAATTGCCACATCTGCTCAAATTTTCCAAGAATTTCCATTCTTGATTTAACTTAAGCTGTTATGCCAATATTTTTCAGCCAGCTTTTTTCAAATAGGTAATTTTTCCAAAAGCAAAATAAATTACAGAAAAGATTACAGAGTTAAACAGCCTTAAAAATTTAGCTATGTTGGTTATACACAGAAATACAACAGAAGGTTGTGTCTCTGCTTTTCGCAAGCGTTGAGATTCACCACGCGTGACACGCGTGATTCATCACGTCCAAATATCACAATCCACGGATAAGTACCGGCGAGTTTGTATGGGACTTAGGCTGTTATGCCAAAGTAAATACAAATCTTTACCGATAACTGTGTTATCGATTAACTTATCGAATTCTAACAAAGTAATATTGCATTGTCATCGGAGTTATACATGTGTGCAAAACTTCAGCTCAATCGGACACCGGGAAGTGTATCAAATTTAACTTGCAAGATTCCATTACAGACAACAAAAGTGAAACTAAATAAAAGCTTATAACTTATAAATAAAATAAAGCTATATAAAAGAAATGACGCAGATTACCATGTCGTTAGGCGCAATTCCGGAAGTTCGCGAAAATTTAAAACGCAGTAAGAAAGAGTGCATAGCGGCGCTGCACAAATACGTGTTTGAGTACGAAGGTGACCGAAACAATCGACAACGATTACGCGAGTTTGTAGGATTCGAATTTGACGAAAATACCGCGGAATATGAAAATAAAATAAAATACGTTGATGCTAATCGAAGCGAAAGCGATCTTGCTGCAATATGTAACGTCTTAAGATTGAATTATAGAGAAGAAAATTTTAAATTTCATATTTTAAAAAATTTGCGAAAAGGCCATTTGCTGTATGCTATTTCAAACGACGAAGACGATGTTGAAGACGATGATGAAGGTGGCGACGGTGGCGGCGTGAGAACAATTGACGGTTCAAGCGGTGCTGTAAGCCAAATCAATAACAGCGATGTAAATCGACGAGCCGATCGAGCGAGTGTGCCTCAGCAGAGAAATGACGATTGCTATTTGTCTTGTGATGGTGTCGAAGAGACAAATAATAACGACGTAGCAGGCGCGGTAAGCTTTTTGGATATTACCGGAAACTATAACAGAAAAAATCATTGAGATCGGTGGTATACATGTAGGAAGTAATAATCACACAACTCCAGTTTAATGTTTATTTACTAATTTTATTTGAGTATATATATAGTAATGACTATAATTAAATTTAGTGTATAAAACTTAGAAATATTTTAGAAAACGTATATTCGATTAGAGTGTCGCGTGTGTCAGATTCAAACTACAACTGCCTGGATTGGCTGTCCTTCGTGCATTCTTCGAGTTGGGGTTATGTGTGACGTATGTAGGGTTGCATTTAAGTGTGCTGCCACATTGCAAGGTAGACTCAAGGTAGCATTCCTACATTCGGCCATCCTGACTAATCGTTCGACCCGAACGATGGCTCCCATTTTTTGAGATACTCAGCAACAGAAGTGGTACGCCGTGGGCCCTCGCTCTCGCCTATCTTATCGACCTCATACCTATCATGTGATAAAACTTTTATAATTTTATACGGACCGTAGTATTTGGGCCTCAACCTAAGACCGCTCCCGAACTGTGTGCGCTTAATGGCGACTAATTCATTTATTTTGTACTTCACTGGCTCTTTCCTTCGCACATCAAAACTCCTCTTATTTTCTTGCTGTATCATCGATATATTATCCTTTGCTTTCCTACGAATTTCCTCCCGCTCTGAGTCTAACTCGTCTACCGCTGTTTCTTCAACCAATTCCTTAAGATCTGGCAACCCAGTAACCCTCATCTCTAGTCCAGTGAGAATTCTGAACGGTGCAAGCTTTGTACTTCGCGTTGGTGAATTGTTCACAATTTGCTGAACTCTATCAACCTGCTTATACCAGTTTCCAGGAGACTCACAACAAAGCTTAGATAGCATAGGTACTATGATTCGGTGTATTCGCTCTACTTGGCCGTTGCCACGTGGCACACCGGTCGTTATGAGTAAATGCTGTATACTTTGATTTGAGCAGTATTCTTTGAACACGTTACTTGTGAACGCTGCTCCTCTATCAGTAATAATGCGCCTCGGGTTTCCGAAAGTGGCTGCTTGCTTGGAGAGGCACCCCACCACAGCCTCCGCACCTGTATTTTTTGTCGGGTATAGCCATAAAAATTTTGAAAAAGCGTCTACGACAACAAGGATATAATTGTATGCCTTCTTGGTTTGCTCCATGGCCCCAACATGATCTATATGAAGAGTGCTTAACGGCCTATCTTCTTTGTCAATAGGGCTTAAAAGGCCTTCTTTCTTTCCCGATTTGGCATCCGAAATTATGCACTCCACACAGCTTCTGACGACTCTAGATACTTTGCAGTTTAGCTAAGGGAAGGTAAAAGGACCTTTCTATTGCTTCCTGGGTCTTCTTTAGAGAGAAATGTCCTTGTTTATGAGCTGTACGAATGATTTCTTCTTCCATTAAAGACGGTACCACCACAAGCTCTCTTGTGGGATCTTTATACAATAAGTCGTGTTTAACGTAGAAGTCTTCATATGATTCTTTGGCTAATACCGTACGAACAGCACGAATCCAATCGTCTTGCATCTGCGCTGATTTTAGACGATGAATAAGTGAATCCTCCAGCAATAAGCAAGCTACACGACTCAAAGCGTCCACGTGCCGCATTTTTGTTCCACTTCTATGTACTATTTCATAATCATGGCCCATCGGGATACTCTTGCCGGAATATCCTTCTTCTTCATTGTCATTGTGAACGCATTGCAGTCTGTTATTATTTTAAAATGCATCCCCATAAGATAAACCCTCCATTTTTTCAGTGCCTCAACTATAGCCAATACCTCCAGTTCATAGGAATGGTATTTTTCTTCTACTTCCTTTGTCTTTCGGCTCATATAGTGTATAGGGTGGAATTGCAGATCTTCGCTGTCTTTCTGCAGGAGCACAGCGCCATATCCGTGTATGGACGCATCCGTATGCACTTCGGTTAATGCCTTTGGATTGAAAAGGTGCAGTAACGGTGCGCTAGACAATGCAGATGTCAACTGCTGAAAGGCTGCACACTGCTCCTCTCCAAACACGAATACTGAATCTTTACGTAGAAGATCGGACAATGGCTTGGCAATCACTGCATATCCCTCGATAAAGCGACGGAAATATGAAGTAAATCACCAAAATCTCTGCAAAGATTTTTTGTCCGACGGTCTTGGGAAGTTTCTCACCGCCTCTGTCTTTGACTCCGACGGTCTTATTGTACTATTCTCTATAATGTACCCCAGAAAGTTTACCTTTGACTTTAAGAATTGACATTTGCCCATTTAATTTTCAAGTTATACTCAGCTGCTGTACTCAGCACAATTTTTAGTTTATCTAAACCCGGATCGACGGTACTTGATGGGATAATAAGGTCATCCATGTAGGTCACCACGATACCATCCCTTACTAAGTCTCTGAAGACCGCGAAAATGTAACGTGTAAATACCGCAGGGGAGTTTGATATGCCAAAAGGAACATACAAAAACGCATATTGACCTTGATGGGTTACAAATGAGGTGTACTTCCTCGACTCTGCCTCAATCGGTACGTGAAAGAAACCATTTCTTAGATCTAGGGTGGTAAAACGCAAGCTCCCTGTAAGCTCTCAATGACATCGTCAATAAGGGGCATGGGAAAATTGTCTTTCATGATTTTCTCGTTAAGCAGTCGGTAATCGCAACATAATGTTTTAGTACCATCTATTCTGTATTCTGAATAACTAGGTTGAATAATCCCTTCTTGTAACCACTCGGTGATTTGTTTATCAACCACATTTTTATCGGAATATGATATTCTTCTCGGTCCTTGAGATACCGGGATATCATCTGTTAAAATTATTTTCATTTTAATCGGAGACTCATGCAATTTCTTGGGGAAATATCCTTCGACAAGTTTTCCTAATTCCCTACCTTGATCTTTATTTAGATGCGATACGTCTACCTGCGATTTTTCCTCCGACATCGACTCCGCTGCCAAGCACAAATCCTTAAATTCTGTATGAATGTCTACCACTGCAGGTGGCTGTTCTAATGAGTCCTTTTCTGATGTGCTCTTTGTTTTTGTTTTAAATACAAAATCGTCTTCTGAAACGACCAAGTCAACTTGCTTTAGGACATTGTTGCCTATGATCGCTTGATATCCCAGATCACGCTCTCTTACTACATGAAAGGTAAATCTCAAATTTATACCATCCACCTCTAACCTAATTTCAAAACTACCGATTGTTGTTAGAACACTGTTCCCTATTCCTTTCAACTTATGCACATCGTTATTTAACGTGATTTTCCCTAAGATCAGCTAGACATCGTAACGTATAAGGCATAGGTCACAACCTGTATCTAACAATGCTGAAAACTTAAAGTTGTTCACTGAAATATCTTTAAATATCACACACCCTATTGATGAAGGACGTGCCCATTCCATCATATTTACTCTGGCATTTTCTGATTTCACCTGCGTTTTAGTTTTTGGACAGTCAGCTACACGGTGACCAGACCGATAGCACCCAAAACATGTTGACTGTCGCTTCTTTTGGCAATTATTGGCCAAATGACCTAGCTCGCCACACCTGTAGCAACGTTTTTCTTCACTTACCTTTACTTTGCTAGTACTCTTGTCCTCCTGCTTATTCTGCAATGGGTTAGTACTGGGTTGACATCCCCCACGCACCTTTTCATAAATAGCGACTTGTGTCTTCAACTCTTGAAGAGGAGAAGCTTGGTAAAGGTTAGCTTTGTTCGCCCTGGAGTCTGCAACTCCATCCACAAAATACTCTATTAGACTTTTATCATCTAAGTTTATCGATCTACCTATCTCCATGAGGCTGTAAGGGTACTCACGGAAATCTTCATTTGGGCGCTTGCGCCGATTTCTTAGAGCCCGATGTACCTCGATGGATGAAACTACAATATCAAATTCCTTTTTTAGGCTTTAAAAAAGTAAATTCCAGGAAGATATACCCCGCTAACTTCGAATAAACATTTTCGCCGCGCCCTTCAATAATTGTTTCCCATATATAAATTTCTGAAAGTCCCCCACTGAACTGCAGCGGCATTATTTTCGAACTCCTCGAGCCAGTCCTCTATCGTTGGATGTCCTATACCGCTAAAAGTAGAGAGCGAACCCTCAATATCGCGCAAAGTGAAAGCCGGACGCCCCACTGCTGGCAACATGGTACTCTCAAATGAGTCGCTTTCATGCCCGGAACCATCGTTCCCGTCTACTGCCAGACCGTAATGCCCACAAAGCCTATCTTGCAATGCAGCTTTCCCTCCATTTGTCGACAGACTTAAGCTACCTAATGCTTCCTTTAATTCATTCACATTCAATGACAAAATCTGTTCTCGATTCATTTTTAAAACGATATTAAAAAAAATTGAGTAAGGATAATTTAAATATGATATTATCTGCGCGACTAACCAAAATCATGCGATTTTGAACAATTTCCTTGTTATAAACTACTATTGACAACTTATTTAAAAGAATTTTTTTTTTTCGAATAAGCAATGAGAGAACAAATGATTTGAATGTTCCTTTTTACCTAGTTGCGGAAAAACAATCGTTTTATCGTATTCTTATAAGATTTTGTATATTTTTCATAACAAACTTTTTGCTTTTGTATTTTTGTATACTTATTCCAATTAGACATATTATTCATTCTTTTATTTCAAACAAACATTGTTATAATCGTTTTTTGTTTAGATTGTTGTCTCTATTCCTCTACTTGTACATGCAACTACATACCTTCCTTCCGCAAATTTTGAAACGTATTTAATCTATACTTAAGTGTTCCTGTTTCTGCTCTCCGATTTCTCTGTTTGCTTATTCTCGTCTTTCGTTCTGCCGCCACCGTCTGCTGTGTAGTTTATAGATGATTGTTTTTGTTCTAGCGCAGTCCCCCGCTTTTTGATGTTATTTAGCAAATTCACTCCACTACTTTATGTTTCGTGCTATTCAATTGTTATTGCCACTAGCGCGTCTACTCTACGCTTTGATTATTTTGTTCATTACGCAAATTCACTTGCACATATGTTTTCACTTGTTGCCACTAGCGCATCTACTCTGTGCAAGGGTTTCAGTTACCATAG
Source organism: Eurosta solidaginis (assembly GCF_040869045.1). Classification (NCBI taxonomy): domain Eukaryota; kingdom Metazoa; phylum Arthropoda; class Insecta; order Diptera; family Tephritidae; genus Eurosta; species Eurosta solidaginis. The sequence continues at coordinate 214,299,635 of NC_090324.1, read as the reverse complement.
TAATCACTAGCGCATCTACACTGCGCTTTTTGGATCATAGGTTTTCTTATCACCAACACATCTACTCTGCGTTGCTATTAAAACTCACGTCACTGGCGCGTCTTCTCTGCGCCACTCCAGTTGTTGCAATTGTTCACTCTATTTTTAGCGCATCTACACTGCGCTTATAGGAGTTATACCTTACTTCTTCCAACTAACACGTCTACTCTGTGTTGTCGCTCGAGCGTACAGAACTTATTCACTCGCACACCTTGTTCAACTGTCTTTGAACGTTTGAACGTTACTAGCGCTTCTCTTTACGCTGTTATCACTGCTCGAATAATAAGGGTTGATACCTCTACCTTGGTATTGTTCTTTAAGAAACAGTGTTTTGTCAAATATGTATACATATATATATATATTTTTTTTAATTTCAACGCTTTGCGTTTCTAACTTAATATTATAACGGCACTTTGAGATGACGCCGCAAATATGTACATATGTATGTCAAGTTTGTACAGTTTTCGCACACACGTATTGATTATTTTTTCTCAGAATTTAACTGATACCACTTTGAGACAGCTTTAAAATTACGCTTGCAACGCGATATAAAAACTTCTATGCAATCTTTTGAGATTTAATTTTGCGTTGTAACCAATAAGTATATGTATGCACTCAGCTAGTTTAAATTCACACGCGCACAATATAAAATTTTCTGCGCAATTTTTCTCTTATTGCAACAGGAACGTCGCACTTCTGACACCACTTGTAGGAAGTAATAATCACACAACTCCAGATTAATGTTTATTTACTAATTTTATTTGAGTATATATTTAGTAATGACTATAATTAAATTTAGTGTATAAAACTTAGAAATATTTTAGAGAACGTATATTCGATTAGAGTGTCGCGTGTGTCAGATTCAAACTACAACTGCCTGGATTGGCTGTCCTTCGTGCATTCGTCGAGTTGGGGTTATGTGTGACGTATGTAGGGTTGCATTTAAGTGTGCTGCCACATTGCAAGGTAGACTCAAGGTAGCATTCCTACATACATAGTATATATCTCATACAACCGATTGTTCAGATAAGAAACTTTGCGCGATTTCTGCCCCGTTTTAACAGCTAGAAGCTTCAAATTTTACCAAATGCTTACGTATATAGCATATATTGTTGTCTGAAAAAATTATAGAGATCGGTGGTATATATATTATATACTTCATATAAACTGTCATTTTTGCATCTTTTTTACGGCTAGAAGCTTCAAAATTCATCAAGTTTCATCAAATAGTTACGTTTACGTCATATATTTTTGAAATACGTGATTCGTAGTCATAGTTTTTATATGCAGACCACAAAAAACGTGAAGCTTTGCATCCTCACACAAAGTACCTACCTATTTGTATACCTTTCATGAAAATGAAATGGTATATTAATTTCGTCACGAAACCCAAAATTGTAAGTCCTTAAAGGAAAATAGATAGACCCACCATTAAGTATACCGAAATAATCAGGATGAAGAGCTGAGTTGATTTAGCCATGTCCGTCTGTCTGTTTGTATGCAAACTAGTCCCTCAATTTTTGAGATATCTTGATAAAATTTGGTGTGCGGGTGTATTTGGGTGTCCGATGAGACATTTGTCGGAACCGGCCGGATCGGACCACTATGGCATATATCCTCCATACAACCGATTTTTCAGAAAAAGAGAATTTTTGTCATATCTTACTCAATTTAACAGATTGAAACTTCAAACTTCACCATATAATTTCGTATATTGCACATATTGTTGCCTAAAAAATTGATGAGATCGGTCGTATATAAAGTATATATCCATACAACCGTTTTTTCATGTAAGAAACTTTTCGTAATTACTGCCCTATTTTAATAGCTAGATGCTTCAAATTTCAACGAATGCTTACGTTAATAGCATATATTGTTGTCTGAAAAAATCATAGAGATCGGTGGTATACATATTATATACTTCATATAAACTGTAATTTTTGCCTCTTTTTTACGGCTAGAAGCTTCAAAATTCTTCAAATAATTACGTTTACGTCATATATTTTTGAAATACGTGATTCGTAGTCATAGTTTTTACATGCAGAGCACAAAAAAAGTGAAGCTTTACATCCTCACACAAAGTACCTACTTATTTTTATACCTTTCATGAAAATGAAATGGTATATTAATTTCGTCACGAAACCCAAAATTGTAAGTCCTTAAAGGAAAACAGATAGACCCACCATTAAGTATACCGAAATAAACAGGATGAAGAGCTGAGTTGATTTAGCCATGTCCGTCTGTCCGTCTGTCTGTTTGTATGCAAACTAGTCCCTCAATTTTTGAGATATCTTGATAAAATTTGGTGAGCGGGTGTATTTGGGTGTCCGATTAGACATTTGTCGGAACCGGCCGGATCGGACCACTATAGCATATATCCTCCATACAACCGATTTTTCAGAAAAAGAGGATTTTTGTCATATTCTACTCAGTGTAACAGATTGAAGCTTCAAATATATGATGGTATATATAGTATATATATATAGTATATATATTTTTTTTTTGGGATTTCGGCCCCATTTTAACAGCTAGAAGCTTCAAATTTCACCAAATGCTTACGTGTATAGCATATATTGAAAAAAGAAAAAGAGGATTCTTGTCATATCTTACTCAATTTAACAGATTGAAGCTTCAAACTTCACCATATAATTTCGTATATTGCACATTTTGTTGCCTGAAGAAATTGATGTGATTGGTCGTATATATAGTATATATCCCCCACAACGGATTGTTCATATAAGAAACTTTGCGTAATTACTGCCCTATTTTAAGAGCTAGAGGCTTCAAATTCCAACGAATGCTTACGCATATAGCATATAATGTCGTCTGAAAAAATCATAAAGATCGGTGGTATATATAGTATATATGTATATGGTGGTATATATAGTATATACATATATTTTCGCAATTTTAGCCCCATTTTAACAGCTAGAAGCTTCAAATTTCACCGAATGCTTACATATATATCTCATATATTGTTGTCTGAAAAAACATAGCGATCGGTTGTATATATAGTATATATCTCATACAACCGATTGTTCAGATAAGAAAATTTTCGCAATTTCTACCCAATTCTAACAGCTATAAGCTTCAAATTTCACCGATTGCTTACGTATATAGTATATATTGTTGTGTCAAAAAATCATAGAGATCGGTGATATATATAATATATATGATGGTATATATAGTATATATATATAGTATATATATTTTTTTTGCGATTTCGGCCCCATTTTAACAGCTAGAAGCTTCAAATTTCACCAAATGCTTACGTGTGTAGCATATATTGATGTCTGAAAAATTCATTGAGATCGGTGGTATATATGTATATGGTGGTATATAGTGTATATATAATAAGGATAATTTAAATATGATATTATCTGCGCGACTAACCAAAATCATGCGATTTTGAACAATTTCCTTGTTATAAACTACTATTGACAACTTATTTAAAAGAATTTTTTTTTTTCGAATAAGCAATGAGAGAACAAATGATTTGAATGTTCCTTTTTACCTAGTTGCGGAAAAACAATCGTTTTATCGTATTCTTATAAGATTTTGTATATTTTTCATAACAAACTTTTTGCTTTTGTATTTTTGTATACTTATTCCAATTAGACATATTATTCATTCTTTTATTTCAAACAAACATTGTTATAATCGTTTTTTGTTTAGATTGTTGTCTCTATTCCTCTACTTGTACATGCAACTACATACCTTCCTTCCGCAAATTTTGAAACGTATTTAATCTATACTTAAGTGTTCCTGTTTCTGCTCTCCGATTTCTCTGTTTGCTTATTCTCGTCTTTCGTTCTGCCGCCACCGTCTGCTGTGTAGTTTATAGATGATTGTTTTTGTTCTAGCGCAGTCCCCCGCTTTTTGATGTTATTTAGCAAATTCACTCCACTACTTTATGTTTCGTGCTATTCAATTGTTATTGCCACTAGCGCGTCTACTCTACGCTTTGATTATTTTGTTCATTACGCAAATTCACTTGCACATATGTTTTCACTTGTTGCCACTAGCGCATCTACTCTGTGCAAGGGTTTCAGTTACCATAGTAATCACTAGCGCATCTACACTGCGCTTTTTGGATCATAGGTTTTCTTATCACCAACACATCTACTCTGCGTTGCTATTAAAACTCACGTCACTGGCGCGTCTTCTCTGCGCCACTCTAGTTGTTGCAATTGTTCACTCTATTTTTAGCGCATCTACACTGCGCTTATAGGAGTTATACCTTACTTCTTCCAACTAACACGTCTACTCTGTGTTGTCGCTCGAGCGTACAGAACTTATTCACTCGCACACCTTGTTCAACTGTCTTTGAACGTTTGAACGTTACTAGCGCTTCTCTTTACGCTGTTATCACTGCTCGAATAATAAGGGTTGATACCTCTACCTTGGTATTGTTCTTTAAGAAACAGTGTTTTGCCAAATATGTATACATATATATATATATATTTTTTTAATTTCAACGCTTTGCGTTTCTAACTTAATATTATAACGGCACTTTGAGATGACGCCGCAAATATGTACATATGTATGTCAAGTTTGTACAGTTTTCGCACACACGTATTGATTATTTTTTCTCAGAATTTAGCTGATACCACTTTGAGACAGCTTTAAAATTACGCTTGCAACGCGATATAAAAACTTCTATGCAATCTTTTGAGATTTAATTTTGCGTTGTAGTAGAAGCTTCAAATTTCACCGAATGCTTACATATATATCTCATATATTGTTGTCTGAAAAAACATAGCGATCGGTTGTATATATAGTATATATCTCATACAACCGATTGTTCAGATAAGAAAATTTTCGCAATTTCTACCCAATTCTAACAGCTATAAGCTTAAAATTTCACCGATTGCTTACGTATATAGTATATATTGTTGTGTCAAGAAATCATAGAAATCGGTGATATATATAATATATATGATGGTATATATAGTATATATATATAGTATATATATTTTTTTTGCGATTTCGGCCCCATTTTAACAGCTAGAAGCTTCAAATTTCACCAAATGCTTACGTGTGTAGCATATATTGATGTCTGAAAAATTCATTGAGATCGGTGGTATATATGTATATGGTGGTATATAGTGTATATATATATTTTCGCAATTTTAGCCCCATTTTAACAGCTAGAAGCTTCAAATTTCACCAAATGCTTACGTGTATAGCATATATTGATGTCTGAAAAAATCATTGAGATCGGTGGTATACATAGTATATATCTCATACAACCGATTGTTCAGATAAGAAAATTTTTCTGCCCCGTTTTAACAGCTAGAAGCTTCAAATTTCACCAAATGCTTACGTATATAGCATATATTGTTGTCTGAAAAAATTATAGAGATCGTTGGTATATATATTATATACTTCATATAAACTGTCATTTTTGCATCTTTTTTACGGCTAGAAGCTTCAAAATTCATCAAATTTCGTCAAATAGTTATTTTTACGTCATATCTTTTTGAAATACGTGATTCGTAGTCATAGTTTTTACATGCAGACCACAAAAAACGTGAAGCTTTGCATCCTCACACAAAGTACCTACCTATTTTTATACCTTACATGAAAATGAAATGGTATATTAATTTCGTCACGAAACCCAAAATTGCAAGTCCTTAAAGGAAAATAGATAGACCCACCATTAAGTATACCGAAAAAATCAGGATGAAGAGCTGAGTTGATTTAGCCATGACCGTCTGTCCGTCTGTCTGTTTGTATGCAAACTAGTCCCTCAATTTTTGAGATATCTTGATAAAATTTGGTGAGCGGGTGTATTTGGGTGTCCGATTAGACATTTGTCGGCACCGGCCGAATCGGACCACTATAATATATATCCTTCATACAACCGATTTTCAGAAAAAGAGGATTTTTGTCATATATTACTCAATTTAACAGATTGAAGCTTCAAACTTCACCATATAATTTCGTATATTGCACATATTGTTGTGGGAATATAGAACATTCTACCTCAATAGTATTACACTGTACAGACTTTGATATAATCGAGTGAGAAGATGCGAAATTTTCATGAACAGAAAAGATATAAATAGACCAACAAGCAATCATTGAAAGGAGTTTCAATTTTTAAAATTTTCAAATCCATTTCAAACTCTGTCGCATTTTTTAAATTTTTTAATAAAAACCCAATAATTCTTAAATCTTCTTAATATCGCATATAAGGTCCTTTCAAGTGTATTGTGCGAAAGATTGAAGCCCACCGTGATCCGGCTGATTGGACCTTATCAGTGCGGCTTCAGACCTGGTAAATCTACCATCGACCAGATTTTCACAATACGCCAAATCTTGGAAAAAACCCGTGAAAAGAGAATCGACGCACATCACCTCTTCCTCGACTTTAAAGCCGCCTTCGACAGCACGAAAAGCAGCTGCCTATATGCCGCTATGTCTGAATTTGGTTTCCCCGCAAAACTTATACGGCTGTGCAAAATGACGTTGAGCAACACCATCAGCTCAGTCAGAATTGGGAAGGACCTCTCCGAGCCGTTCGAAACTAAACGAGGTTTCAGACAGGGTGACCCCCTATCGTGCGATTTCTTTAATTTGATGCTGGAGAAAATTATACTAGCTGCAGAAATTAACCGCACTGGAACAATATACTATAAAAGCGTGCAATTACTGGCATATGCTGATGACATTGATATCATCGGCCTAAACACCCGCGCTGTTAGTTCTGCTTACTCCAAGCTGGAAAAAGAAGCGGTAAAGATGGGTTTGATGGTGAATGAGGACAAAACGAAGTACCTGCTGTCATCTAGCAAAGAGTCAGCGCATATGCGACTTGGCAACCACGCTACTGTTGGCAGCCATAATTTCGAAATAGTAAAAGACTTCGTTTATTTGGGAACCAGCATCAACACTAGCAACAACATCAGCACTGAAATCCAGCGAAGAATCAATCTTGCCAATAAATGCAATGGAAAAGTAAAGTCCTCTCTCGGCGAACGAAAATCATACTCTACAAGTCACTTATCGTACCCGTCCTGCTATATGGGGCAGAAGCATGGACCATGACAACAGCAGATGAAGCGGCTTTGGGAGTGTTCGAGAGAAAAGTTCTTCGAAAGATTTATGGACCTCTACGCGTTGGCGATGGCGAGTACCGAAGAAGATTTCATGATGCGCTGTACGAGCTATACGCAGACATCAACATAGTCCAGCGAATTAAAACGCAGCGGCTGCGCTGGCTAGGCCATGTTATGCGAATGAAAGATGATGATCCGGCCAAGAAAGTGTTTCTATCGGAACCCGCCTATGGAAGCAGAGGTAGAGGGCGGCCCCCACTCCGTTGGAAGGACCAGGTGGAAAACGATTTAAACTCCCTTGGTGTGGCCAATTGGAGCCGGTTGGCGGAGCGACTGGCGCGCCTTGTTGGACGGCCATAACCGTTTAGACGGTTAAGCGCCAATTAAGTAAGTAAGTAAGTAATATATTGGGGGCTCAACCTAAAAAATAAAGCTATATAAAAGAAATGACGCAGATTACCATGTCGTTAGGCACAATTCCGGAAGTTCGCGAAAATTTAAAACCCAGTAAGAAAGAGTGCATAGCGGCGCTGCGCAAATACGTGTTTGAGTACGAAGGTGACCGAAACAATCGACAACGATTACGCGAGTTTGTAGGATTCGAATTTGACGAAAATACCGCGGAATATGAAAATAAAATAAAATACATTGATGCTAATCTAAGCGAAAGCGAACTTACTGCGATATGTAACGTCTTAAGATTGAATTATAGAGAAGAAAATTTAAAATTTCATATTTTTAAAGATTTGCGAAAAGGCCATTTGCTGTATGCTATTTCAAACGACGAAGACGATGACGATGTTGAAGGCGAAGATGAAGGTGGCGACGGTGGCGGCGTGAGAACAATTGACGGTTCAAGCGGTGCTGTAAGCCAAATCAATAACAGCGATGTAAATCGACGAGCGGATCGAGCAAGTGTGCCACAGCAGAGAAATGACGATTGCTATTTGTCTTGTGATGGTGTCGAAGAGACAAATAATAGTGACGTAACAGGCGCGGTAGGCTTTTTGGATATTACCGGAAATTATAACGCCAACGGAAATAAGCAAACAAATGTAAATGTAGCTAACGAAAATAATGAGATGGCTAGAAGTAATGCAAAAACACATTTTGTGCCTCGTTTTGAAATTAACTTTCGCGATGTTGAAGACAGTATAAAATCATTTGACGGGTCTGCAAAATTGTGCGTTGAGACTTGGGTAGAAGAATTTGAGGAAACGGCAGCGTTGATGTACTGGGACGACTTCCAGAAATTTATTTTTGCCAAAAAATCGCTTAAAGGGTTGGCAAAGCTCTTTATATCGACGGAAAGAGGAATAACCTCTTGGCAGAAATTAAAAAACTGTTTGTTGTGCGAATTTTAATCGGTCACCAATAGTGCGCAGTTGCATAAACTCCTAATTGAAAGAAAACACAATAAAGAGAAAATGTGTATGAATATTTCTTTCATATGAAAGACTTAGCATCGCGTGGTAACGTATAAGAGTGTGCATTCATTCAATATGTGATAGATGGAATCAAAGATATAAATGTTAATAAAACTATATTGTATGGCGCGGTAAATGTAAAAGACTTTAAACTTAAATTAAAATGTTATGAAACAATGCGTGAGAAAAATAAACAATTGCAAATAAAAGAGAGTGTTAAAAAGGACTATGAAAAGAAATCAAATGGTCTTGAGAAGAATATTAAAAGTGAAATTGTGTGATTTAACTGTGGAATGAAACGCACAAATCAATAGAATGTAAAAACAAAAGCAAGGGAGCCAAATGTTTTCAGTGTCAGAAATTTGGTCATATTGCAAAGCATTGCCCAGAAAAATCTAACAGTGACTCTACAAAAAGTGTGAATGTTGTTAGTAAAAGCAACGATGAAGTTACGAAAAAATATATATCTATTGAAAGTGTAAATTGTTATGCGCTTTTTGATACAGGCAGTAAAGTTAACATTATGTCAATTGAAGTATATAATGCTTTAAATAAACCACGCATGGTTGAGTCAAATGTAGTGTTAACCGGGTTTGGTACAAACAATAATTGTAAGCCATTAGGTGAGCTAACGAAAACAATAACAGTTGATGGTGAGTTATACAATTTACTTTTTCGAGTGGTTCCAAGAGAATATTTAAGCGTATACGTTATAATTGGTACGGACATTTGTTTACAAGCCGAGCTTACAATTAATCCTTCCGGTTTTGCAATTAAAAAACTACGTGATGATAATGAAAATGCATCTGTTTTGAATATTGAAATAGACCAAGATGATGACTGTATAAATGTTGAAGAGTCAGCTAGTAAAAATGCCAAACAGAAGGTAAGAGATCTTGTCAAAAATTTTAAAACTAGACAATGTAAATCTACAAGCGTGCAATTAGGTATTGTGCTAAAAGATGAAACACCAATTTCATGTACACCTCGAAGATTGCTGTTAAGTGAAAGATTGATAGTTGATGATCAAGTTGACCAGTGGCTGAAAGATGGTATCATAGAGGAGTCTGATTGAGAGTTTAGTAGCCCAGTTCTTCTTATACGAAAACGCGATGGTACTCCAAGACTATGTGTGGACTACCGAAAAATCAACAAAGTTACCGTAAGAGACCGTTTTCCTCTTCCGCTTATTGAAGATCAACTTGATAGGCTACAGAATGCAAAGATTTTTAGTACAATAGACTTGAAAAATGGTTTTTCTCATGTCGATGTAGCACCTAATAGTCGTAAATACACTTCATTCGTCACCCATAGCGGACAGTACCAGTTTTTAAAAGTTCCTTTTGGTCTTTCAAATGCGCCAAGTGTATTTGAAAGGCACATAAATGCAATTTTTAGAGATTTTACGCGACGTGGTATAGCTTTGCCATATATAGATGACATAATAATTCCTTCTAGTAACGAAAATGAAGCATTAGAACATTTAGAAGAAGTTTTAAACCTATACAGAGACTATGGACTTAAAAAGTGTCATTTTCTTAAAACTAAAATAGAATTCTTGGGGCATACAATAGAAAACCAACAATTTTCACCATCTCCGCGTAAAGTTGAAGCTTTGATGAAGTACAATATGCCCAAAAATTTAAAAGAGATAGAAAGTTTTATCGGACTAGCAAGTTACTTTCGGAAATTTATACCCAATTTTTCAGTAATCGCAAAACCACTGACAGATTTACGAAAGTTAAATACGAAATTTGAAATAAAAGAGGAACAGCTAAAAGCATTTAATTCGTTAAAGGAAGTCTTAAGCACACGACCTGTTTTAAGAATTTTCAACCAGCATTACGAAACCGAAGTTCACATAGATGCCTCAATCGATGGTTATGGAGCCGTACTGTTGGTGAGATCACCAGATGACAAGCAACTGCATCCCGTATATTATATGAGTAAGAAATCGACGCATGCTGAGAGAAAACTTACTAGTTACGAACTAGAAGTTTTAGCTGTTATTGAAGCTATGAAAAAATTTAGAGTTTACTTACTCGGTTTGCGATTCAAGCTAGTGACTGACTGTAAGGCATTTACCAAAACCCTAGAGAAAAAAGACCTTAGCACTAGAGTAGCGAGATGGATTTTGTTTTTAGAAGAGTATGACTTCATAGTAGAACATAGGTCGGGCTCGCAAATCCGACAAGCTGACGCATTAAGCAGGCATCCAGTTATGACGATACATGATAATAATATTTTCACTAAGATTCAACGGGCGCAATCACAAGATGTAGAACTACAAACCATAAGAGAGTTACTAAAGGATAAACCATCATACAAGGGGTACTGTTTGAAAAATAACATATTGTATAAGATTATAGAAGACGACGAGTTGCTAGTGTTTCCAAAAGCAATGCAGAGAGAAGTTATTAAACTGGCGCACGATAGAGGTCATTTTGCATTAAAGAAAACCAAAGAGCTTGTGAATAAAGGATTTTTTGTACCTCAGCTCGATGGTAAGATACGAAGACACATCGCGAACTGTATTCCTTGTATAGTTGGAAATCGAAAGGGTGGTAAGCAAGAAGGCGAACTTCATCCTTTAGATAAAGGAGAACATCCATTACAAACGTATCATATTGATTTCCTTGGGCCGTTGGAGTCAACATATAAGCAGTATAAGCACACTTTGGCTGTCATTGACTCGTTTACGAAATTCGCGTGGCTTTATCCTACCAAGACGACATCTGCTAAAGAGGTTGTTTCAAAGCTGCAAATGCAAAGTATTGTCTTTGGTAATCCTGTACGGATTATATCTGATCGTGGCTCAGCTTTTACCTCTGACGAATTTAAAAATTACTGTGAAGCAGAAAATATCAAACATTTTGCCTCGTCCAAATGGTCAGGTGGAAAGGTTGAATGCGACAATAATTAATGTTTTGGCAAAACTTAGGCTGGAAGACCCAACAAAGTGGTATCGTTTCGGTGAAATGATAGCAATAAAACGCACGCAATTCGGTGGTGGCCTTAAATTGAAGCCAAAATTTTTGGGGCCCTACCGTGTTACCAAAGTTAAACTAAATGACACATACGGCGTTGTTCGCATTGGTGAAGGCGAAGGCTCGAAGCAAACCACAACGTGTGCAGAATACGTGAAACCATGGGCAAATGAATACGATGACGATCATGACGCATTCGAGACGAATGCATAGCAGGATGGCCGAATTGTGGGAATATAGAACAATCTACTTCAATAGTATTACACTGTACAGACTTTGATGTAATCGAGTGAGCGGATACAGAAATTTTCATGAACAGAAAAGATATAAATAGAGCAACAAGCAATCATTGAAGGGAGTTTCAATTTTTAAAATTTTCAAATTCATTTCAAACTCTGTCACATTTTTTCAATTTTTTAATAAAAAACCAATAATTGTAATAAACATTTATTCAAGTGACCATATTGTTGCCTAAAAAAATTGAGGAGATCGGTCGTATATATAGTATATATCCATACAACCGATTTTTCAGATAAGAAACTTTTCGTAATTACTGCCCTATTTTAATAGCTAGAGGCTTCAAATTTCAATGAATGCTTACGCATATAGCATATATTCATATATGAAAAAATCATAGAGATCGGTGGTATACATATTATATACTTCATATAAACTGTAATTTTTGCCCCCTTTTTACAGCTATAAGCTTCAAAATTCATCAAATTTCATCAAATAATTACGTTTACGTCATATATTTTTGAAATGCGTGATTCGTAGTCATAGTTTTTACATGCAGACCACAAAAAAAGTGAAGCTTTACATCCTCACCCAAAGTACCTACTTATTTTTATACCTTTCATGAAAATGAAATGGTATATTAATTTCGTTACGAAACCCAAAATTGTAAGTCCTTAAAGGAAATTAGATAGACCCACCATTAAGTATACCGAAATAATCAGGATGAAGAGCTGAGTTGATTTAGCCATGTCCGTCTGTCCGTCTGCCTGTTTGTATGCAAACTAGTCCCTCAATTTTTGAGATTTCTTGATAAAATTCGGTGAGCGTGTGTATTTGGGTGTCCGATTAGACATTTGTCGGAACCGGCCGGATCGGACCACTATAGCATATATCCTCCATACAACCGATTTTTCAGAAAAAGAGGATTTTTGTCATATCTTACTCAATTTAACTGATTGAACAAACTTCACCATATAATTTCTTATATTGCACGTATTGTTGCCTGAAAAAATTTATGAGATCGGTCGTATATATAGTATATATCCCCCACAACCGATTGTTCAGATAAGAAACTTTTCGTAATTACTGCCCTATTTTAAGAGATAGAGGCTTCAAATTTCAACGAATGCTTACGCATATAGCATATATTGTTGTCTGAAAAAATCATAAAGATCGGTGGTATATATATTATATATATATATGGTCGTATATATAGTATATATATATATTTTCGCAATTTTAGCCCCATGTTAACAGCTACAAGCTTCAAATTTCACCGAATGCTTACGTATATAGCATATATTGTTGTCTGAAAAAATCATAGCTATCGGTTGTATATATAGTATATATCTCATACAACCGATTGTTCAGATAAGAAACTTTTCGCTATTTCTACCCCATTCTAACAGCTATAAGCTTCAAATTTCACCCATTGCTTACGTATATAGTATATATTGTTGTGTCAAAAAATCATAGAGATCGGTGATATATATAATATATATATGGTGGTATATATAGTTTATATATATAGTATATATATATTTTTTTTCCATTTCGGCCCCATTTTAACAGCTAGAAGCTTCAAATTTCACCAAATGCTTAGGTGTATAGCATATATTGATGTTTGAAAAAGTCATTGAGGTCGGTGGTATACATAGTATATAACTGATACAACCGATTGTTCAGATAAGAAACTTTGCGCAATTTCTGCCCCGTTTTAATAGCTAGAAGCTTCAAATTTCACTAAATGCTTACGTATATACCATATATTGTTGTCTGAAAAAATCATAGAGATCGGTGGTATATATATTATATACTTCATATAAACTGTCATTTTTGCCCCTTTTTTACACCTAGAAGCTTCAAAATTCATCAAATTTCATCAAATAATTACGTTTACGTAATATATTTTTGAAATACGTGATTCGTAGTCATAGTTTTTACATGCAGATCACAAAAAACGTGAAGCTTTACATCCTCACACAAATTCCTACTTATTTTTATACCTTTCATGAAAATGAAATGGTATATTAATTTCGTCACGAAACTCAAAATTGTAAGTCCTTAAAGGAAAATAGATAGACCCACCATTAAATGTACCGAAATAATTAGGATGAAGAGCTGAGTTGATTTAGCCATTTCCGTCTGCCCGTCTGTCTGTTTGTATGCAAACTAGTCCCTCAATTTTTGAGATATCTTGATAAAATTTGGTGAGCGGGTGTATTTGGGTGTCCGATTAGACATTTGGAACCGGCTGGATCGGACCACTATAGCATATATCCTCCATACAACCGATTTTTCAGAAAAAGAGGATTTTTGTCATATCTTACTCAATTTAACAGCTTGAAGCTTCAAACTTCACCATATAATTTCGTATATTGCACATATTGTTGCCTGAAAAAATTTATGAGATTGGTCGTATATATAGTATATATCCCCCACAACCGATTGTTCAGATAAGAAACTTTTCGTAATTACTGCCCTATTTTAAGAGCTAGAGGCTTCAAATTTCAACGAACGGTTACGCATATAGCATATAATGTCGTCTGAAAAAATCATAAAGTTCGGTGATATATAGGGAATATATGTATATGGTGGTATATATTATATATATATTTTTTCACAATTTTAGCCCCATTTTAACAGCTATAAGCTTCAAATTTCACCAAATGCTTACGTGTATAGCATATATTGATGTCTGAAAAAATCATTGAGATCGGTGGTATACATAGTATATATCTCATACAACCGATTGTTCAGATAAGAAAATTTGCGCAATTTCTGCCCCGTTTTAACAGCTAAAAGCTTCAAATTTCACCCAATGCTTACGTATATAGCATATATTGTTGTCTGAAAAAATTATAGAGATCGTTGGTATATATATTATATACTTCATATAAACTGTAATTTTTGCTTCTTTTTTACGGCTAGAAGCTTCAAAATTCATCAAATTTCATCAAATAATTACGTTTACGTGAAATACGTGATTCGTAGTCATAGTTTTAACATGCAGATCACAAAAAACGTGAAGCTTTACAACCTCACACAAAGTACCTACTTATTTTTATACCTTTCATGAAAATGAAATGATATATAATTTCGTCACGAAACCCAAAATTGTAAGTCCTTAAAGGAAAATAGATAGACCCACCATTAAGTATACCGAAATAATCAGGATGAAGAGCTGATTTGATTTAGCCATGTCCGTCTGTCCCTCTGCCTGTTTGTATGCAAACTAGTCCCTCAATTTTTGAGATATCTTGATAAAATTTGGTGAGCCTGTGTATTTGGGTGTCCGATTAGACATTTGTCGGAACCGGCCGGATCGGACCACTATAGCATGTATCCTCCATACAACCGATTTTTCAGAAAAAGAGGATTTTTGTCATATCTTACTCAGTTTAACAGATTGAAGCTTCAACCTTCACCATTTAATTTCTTATATTGCACGTATTGTTGCCTGAAAAAATTGATGAGATCGGTCGTATATATAATATATATCCCCCGCAACTGATTGTTCAGATAAGAAACTTGTCATAATTACTGCCCTATTTTAAGAGATAGAGGCTTCAAATTTCAACGAATGCTTACGCATATAGCATATATTGTTTTCTGAAAAAATCATAAAAAGATCGGTGGTATATATATTATATATATGGTGGTATATATAGTATATATATATATATTTTCGCAATTTTAGCCCCATTTTAACATCTAGAAGCTTCAAATTTCACCGGATGCTTACGTATATAGCATTGTGGTCTGAAAAAATCATAGCGATCGGTTGTATACATAGTATATATCTCATACAACCGATTGTTCAGATAAGAAACTTTTCGCAATTTCTACCCCATTCTAACAGCTATAAGCTTCAAATTTCACCGCTTGTTTACGTATATAGTATATATTGCTGTGTCAAAAAATCATAGAGATCGGTGATATCTATAATATATATATGATGGTATATATAGTTTATATATATAGTATATATATATTTTTTATTGCCATCTCGGCCCCATTTTAACAGCTAGAAGCTTCAAATTTCACCAAATGCTTACGTGTATAGCATATATTGATGTTTGAAAAAGTCATTGAGATCGGTGGTATACATATAGGGAGTTCACAAGGTGTACTATTGATGCTATTTCTACCTTCTGCTATTGATATAGCACACTTGCATAGCCGAACGTGTGAACATCCTGTGCTATTTTATGCAATATTGTGTGTGCTATTCACCCAATTAATCAGCTGTTTAGCAGCAGAAGAGAAAATAATACAAAATATAAATATAAACATAAAAATGCCCAGGAGGAGCGAAAAAAGTAAAATAATAGCTGCGATTTGTCAAAAATATACATATGACGTCGTCATTGTGGAAGAAAGTAAGCAATCCAACACTTCCTTTGTGCTTTTTTTACGTTTTAATTGTAGGTGACGAAGACGAGCAGGAAAATATCGATGAAAGGTTCAGACTGAATATGCTGCTATTGCTAAACAATCGCCGAGGTGTCCATTTAGGAATTCCTAAGTTCAGCCAATGGGAGCTGAATGTATTGGAGCATTTAGATGAAAATAGATTTTGCCAAATGCTGCGCGTAAACCAAATGGAGTTTGACCACCTTCTTAACTTAGTAAAAGACGATGATGCGTTTCGTAGTGATAACAACACAGTACAACTTCCGATTGAACTTCAGCTTAAAATCGTACTTTATAGGTTGGGATCTTCAGGTGAAGGACTTTCGATCCGTAAAATGGCATCTTTGTTTGGTGTTGGAGATGGCGGTACTATTCAAATCGTAACTAGGCGAGTTTTTCAAGCCATACTCAATTTAAAGGGTAGATTTTTATTTTGGCCTAATGAAAGGGAGCGTTTACACTTGATTGCAGCCACAGAAAAAGAAATGCCTGGATGTGTTGGATATATTGACGGCTCCGAAATTAAATTGGCCGAAGCACCCGTAAGGCATAATGCGATCTTCTTTTCCCGTAAACGCCAGTACTCCATCAAAATTCAAGTAATTTGTGATTATCGCCTACGCATAAGGCAAGCTACACTAGGTTACCCGGGTAGTGTCCACGATGCAAAAATGTTTTCGGACTCCTTGCTCTCAAAACACCCACATAGGTTTTTGTCGACATCGCAATGGATTGCTGGTGATAGTGCATATCCACTGAAATCATATCTACTTACCCCATTCCGCCAAAATAGTACAGAATACACTAGAGAGGAGCGAGAAAAATTTAACAAGTACTTCTCAAAATATCGCGTGCGAATTGAAAATTGTTTCGGGGTTTGAAAGAAAAATTTCCTAGCCTGAAAGAACTCAAGTTCAGATTGCATACAATACAAAACAAAAGAGATTGCAATGATTGGATAATGGTATGCTGTATTTTGCACAACATTTTCATAAGCTTCAACAATGAGGATGAAGAAAGTAGTTTAGAGCCAACTGCCAACTTATTACCGTTAACGAACCTCAGGGATAGTTTATTAAACTTTATTCAAAATCAACCCAGTAATTGATGCTACTATCAAACTCCTCCATCATGTCAATAAAAGATGGTTACTCCAAATATTTTTACTTATAGCAGAGCTTTCAACCCATATCCACTTGTAGCATTTTTGTTTTTTTTTTACCCTGAAGAATAGGCACAGATACAAATTCACACCCTGAATTTAAAAAAAATTTTCATAGCACTCCCATATGCCCTCACATTCATATAAAAGTGCCTGAATTTCTAAAAGTGCAAAGAAAAATCACTTCCATATGAAGCCAAGGCACTTCGGTATGATATTAAAATGTACACTAACAAATTGACATCAAAAAGTTTTAAAAAAATTGTGTAGCACTGAAAAAAGGTTTTGAATAACTTATAATTTTCAATCAGTTGTGTGTTTTTTATTAATAAAAAGAGTTAAAAAATATTTTCATACGTATAGGAGGACATTATTTAATGAAGTTTTTCATTTAAACTTTAGTTTCAATTCCTCCATAGCCAAACGCTTTTGCATTTCAAGTTCAAGAATTTTCAATTTTTCTTGGCTTTGGAGTTGCTTTTCTTTAAAATTTTCTTCATATCGTGCCTGCCTTTCCTTTAGCTCAAACTCCTTTTGCTTAAGGGTAAATTCATTTTCCCTTATGACCAACTCCTTCTCTCTTGCTATAGTTTCTGCCTCCAATTTCTGCTTCTTGAATGCCATTGCTTCAGCTTGCACCTTCATAATGTCGGAAGCTGCTGTCCGGCTGTATATACCTTTACAGCTCATGCCTGCTGTTGGACTCTGGGAGCTCGTGGTTGGTGTAATCTTAGAAGAGCATACCGGAATATGATAGCTTTCCGTAATCTGTACCGGCATTTGCGATTCGGTTTCAATTATTTGGCACTCTTCAGTCGCTTCGATTATTTGGCCCTCTTCATTTAAATTTGCCATTGTGTCATCGATTACGGAAGACTCGCAAATCCGGCTTCCAAAAATGTCATCCAGCTCGTAAAAAAATGTGCACATTTTTAGCAAAGTTCCTTGGAAAAAATGTTGGCTATTGAAATTCATCGGTAAAGAAATATTTTAAGAACCTATATACCTTTAATGGTATCGCCGGTCATGCTCCCTGCTCCCGTCGATCCCTCCCATGCTTTGGCTTTATTGTAGCCCGACCTCATGTTCCGCACTTTTGCACGCACCAGCTTCCACTCCATTGTGACATTCTTCTCCTCGCAAAACCGCTTATAGTAAACTTGAGCGGACGGCTTCTGCAAAATAAACTTATGTACGTATGTATATATGTATATTTCCACATAATTTTATTTTACTTCTGTGCAAGCTTCAAATTTCACCGGATGCTTACGTATTACGTGGTCTGAAAAATTCATAGCGATCGGTTGTATACATAGTATGTATCTCATACAACCGATTGTTCAGATAAGAAACTTTTCGCAATTTCTACCCCATTCTAACAGCTATAAGCTTCAAATTTCACCGCTTGTTTACGTATATAGTATATATTGTTGTGTCAAAAAATCATAGAGATCAGTGATATCTATAATATATATATGATGGTATATATAGTTTATATATATAGTATATATATATTTTTTATTGCCATCTCCGCTCCATTTTAACAGCTAGAAGCTTCAAATTTCACCAAATGCTTACGTGTATAGCATATATTGATGTTTGAAAAAGTCATTGAGATCGGTGGTATACATAGTATATAACTCATACAATCGATTGTTCAGATAAGAAACTTTGCGCATTTTCTGCCCGTTTTAATAGCTAGAAGCTTCAAATTTCACCAAATGCTTACGTAAATAGCATATATTGTTGTCTGAAAAAATCATAGAGGTCGGTGGTATATATATTATATACTTCATATAAACTGTCATTTTTGCCCCTTTTTTACAGCTAGAAGCTTCAAAATTCATCAAATTTCATCAAATAATTACGTTTAAGTAATATATTTTTGAAATACGTGATTCGTAGTCATGCAGACCACAAAAAACGTGAAGCTTTACATCCTCACACAAAGTACCTACTTATTTTTATACCTTTCGTGAAAATGAAATGGTATATTAATTTCGTCACGAAACCAAAAATTGTAAGTCCTTAAAGGAAAATAGATAGACCCACCATTAAATATACCGAAATAATCAGGATGAAGAGCTGAGTTGATTTAGCCATGTCCGTCTGTCTGTTTGTATGCAAACTAGTCCCTCAATTTTTGAGATATCTTGATAAAATTTGGTGAGCGGGTGTATTTGGGTGTCCGATTAGACATTTGTCGGAACCGGCTGGATCGGACCTCTATAGCATATATCCTCCATACAACCGATTTTTCAGAAAAATAGGATTTTTGTCATATCTTACTCAATTTAACAGCTTGAAGCTTCAAACTTCACCATATAATTTCGTATATTGCACATATTGTTGCCTGAAAAATTGATGAGATCGGTCGTATATATATTATATATTCCCCACAACCGATTGTTCAGATAATAAACTTTTCGTAATTACTGCCCTATTTTAAGAGCTAGAGGCTTCAAATTTCAACGAATGCTTACGCATATAGCATATATTGTTGTCTGAAAAAACATAAACATCGGTGGTATATATAGTATATATATATCTTTTTTTCGAAATTTTAGCCCCATTTTACAGCTAGAAGCTTCAAATTTCACCGAATGCTTACGCATATAGCATATATTGTTGTCTGAAAAAATCATAGCGATCGGTTGTATATATAGTATATATCTCATACAACCGATTGTTCAGATAAGAAACTTTTCGCAATTTCTACCCCATTCTAACAGCTATAAGCTTCAAATTTCACCGATTGCTTACGTATATAGTATATATTTTTGTGTCAAAAATCATAGAGATCGGTGATATATATAATATATATATGATGGTACATATAGTATATATATATATTTTCGCAATTTTAGCCCCATTTTAACAGCTAGAAGCTTCAAATTTCACCGAATGCTTACGTATATAGCATACATTGCTGTCTGAAAAAATCATAAAGATCGGTGGTATAGATAGTATATAAATGGTGGTATACATAGTATATATATATATAGTATATGTATATATATGTATAGATATATAGTATATATATATATTATCGCAATTTTAGCCCCATTTTAACAGATGAGAAACTTTTTGCAATTTCTACCACATTCTAACAGCTATAAGCATCAAATTTCACCGATTGTTTACGTATATAGTATATATTGTTGTGTCAAAAAATCAAAGAGATCGGTGATATATATAATATATATAGTATATATATATAAAATATATATATATATTTTTTTTTGCGATTTCGGCTCCATTTTAACAGCTAGAAATTGCAAATTTCACCAAGTGCTTACGTGTAAAGCATATATTGATGTCTGAAAAAATCATTGAGATCGGTGGTATACATAGTATATATCTCATACAACCGATTGTTCAGATAAGAAACTTTGCGCAATTTCTGCCCCGTTTTAACAGCTAGAAGCTTCAAATTTTACGAAATGCTTACGTATATAGCATATATTGTTGTCTGAAAAAATCATAGAGATCGGTGGTATATATATTATATACTTCATATAAACTGTAATTTTTGCCCCTTTTTTACGGCTAGAAGCTTCAAAATTTATCAAGTTTCATCAAATAGTTACGTTTACGTCATATATTTTTCAATTATGTGATTCGTAGTCATAGTTTTTACATGCAGACCACAAAAAATGTGAAGCTTTGCATCTTCACACAAAGTACCTACCTATTTTTATACCTTTCATGAATATGAAATGGTATATAAATTTCGTCACGAAATCCAAAATTGTAAGCCCTTAAAGCAAAAATAAATAGACCCACCATTAAGTATACCGAAATAATCAGGATGAAGAGCTGAGTTGATTTAGCCATATCCGTCTCTCCGTCTGTCCGTCTGTCTGTTTGTATGCAAACTAGACTTTCAATTTTTGAGATATCTTGATAACATTTGGTGAGCGGGTGTATTTGGGTGTCCGATTAGACATTTGTCGGAACAGGCCGGATCGGACCACTATAGCATATATCCTCCATACCAACGGTTTTTCAGAAAAAGAGAATTTTTGTCATATCTTACTAAATTTAACAGATTGAAGCTTCAAACTTCAGCATATAATTTCGTATATTGCACATATTGTTGCCTGAAAAAATTGATGAGATCGGTTGTATATAGTATATATCCCCCACAACTGATTGTTCAGATAAGCAACTTTTCGTAATTACTGCTCTATTTTAAGAGCTAGATGCTTCATAATTCAACGAATGCTTACGGATATAGTATAAATTGTTGTCTGAAAAAATTATAGAGATCGGTGTTATATATATTATATACTACATATAAACTGTCATTTTTGCCATTTTTTTACGGCTAGAAGCTTCAAAATTCATCAAATTTCATCAAAAAGTTACGTTTACGTCATATATTTTTGAAATGCGTGATTCGTATTCATAGATTTTACATGCAGACCACAAAACCGTGAAGCTTTGCATCCTCACACAAAGTATCTACATATTTTTATACCTTTCATGAAAATTAAATGGTATATTAATTTCGTCACGAAACCCAAAATTGTAAGTTCTTAAAGGAAAATAGGTAGACCCACCATTAAGTATACCGAAATAATCAGGATGAAGAGCTGAGTTGATTTAGCTAGTCCCTCAATTTTTGAGATATCTTGATAAAATTTGGTGAGCGGGTGTATTTGGGTGTCCGATTATACATTTGTCGGAACCGGCCGGATCGGAACACTATAGCATAAATCCTCCATACAACCGATTTTTCAGAAAAAGAGGATTTTTGTCATATCTTACTCACTTTAACAGATTGAAGATTCAAACTTCACCATTTAATTTCGTATATTGCACATATTTTTGCCTGAAAAAATTGATGAGATCGGTCGTATATATAGTATATATCCATACAACCGATTGTTCAGATAAGAAACTTTTCGTAATTACTGCCCTATTTTAAGAGCTAGAGGCTTCAATATTTTTGCCTGAAAAAATCATAAATATCGGTGGTATATATGGTATATATATGGTGGTATATATAGTATATATATTTTTTTTGCGATTTCGGCCCCATTTTAACAGCTAGAAGCTTCAAACTTCACCAAATGCTTACGTGTATAATATATATTGATGTCTGAAAAAATCATTGAGGTCGGTGGTATACATAGTATATATCTCATATAACCGATTGTTCAGATAAGAAACTTTGCGCAATTTCTGCCCGTTTTAACAGCTAGAAGCTTCAAATTTCACCAAATGCTTACGTATATAGCATATATTTTTGTCTGAAAAAATTATAGAGATCGGTGGTATATATATTATATACTACATATAAACTGTCATTTTTGCCCCTTTTTTACGGCTAGAAGCTTCAAAATTCATCAACTTTCATCAAAGAGTTACGCTTACGTCATATATTTTTGAAATACGTGATTCGTATTCATAGTTTTTACATGCAGATCACAAAAAACGTGAAGCTTTGCATCCTCACACAAAGTACCTACCTATTTTTATACCTTTCATGAAAATGAAATGATATATTAATTTCGTCACGAAACCCAAAATTGTAAGTCCTTAAAGGAAAATAAATAGACCCACCATTAAATATACCGAAATAATCAGGAAGAAGAGCTGAGTTGATTTAGCCATGTCCGTCTGTCCGTCTGTCTGTTTGTATGCAAACTAGTCCCTCAATTTTTGAGATATCTTGATAAAATTTGGTGAGCGGGTGTATTTGAGTGTCCGCTTAGACATTTGTCGGAACCGGCCGGATCGGAACACTATAGCATAAATCCTCCATACAACCGATTTTTCAGAAAAAGAGGATTTTTGTCATATCTTACTCACTTTAACAGATTGAAGATTCAAACTTCACCATTTAATTTCGTATATTGCACATATTTTTGCCTGAAAAAATTGATGAGATCGGTCGTATATATAGTATATATCCATACAACCGATTATTCAGATAAGAAACTTTTCGTAATTACTGCCCTATTTTAAGAGCTAGAGGCTTCAAATTTCAACGAATGCTTACGCATATAGCATATATTGTTGTCTGAAAAAATCATAAAAATCGGTGGTATATATGGTACTATTGTATTTAATACTTCGTTAAGACTGTTTATTTGAAGCTCTGATGATATTATATATACATGTTTTACTTTACAGAGTAACGGAATGTATACTTATGAGTAATTGATATAAGAAAATAATAGATAACTGAAAATCTCTTATACAAATATGAGAACACAGAGAGGTGTGTATGTACATATGCATGAAGAATATGTAAAGAATGTAACAACATATCATCTCTCTCTCCCTCAAAATTTAATGATTCTTGTTCTGTTTTTTTTTTTTGTGTTTGCTATGTATCATTATTTCAGTGCTCTTAAAATTAAATGTGAAACATTATGAAAATGAAGAGTTTAATATTTGTGTACATGATGTAAATGAAATGATTTAAGAAATAAATATTTGTATTGTTCTGCTTTTTCATAAACGCTCTGGTTTTTTGCGCTGTCGCTGCGAACGTCGCAACTGAGGGTTTTGCTCTGCGTCAGTGGCGGGTGTCTGCTGAACTTCGGCCACACCTTTATTGGTCGATGTTGTTGCCAATTCTTTCGACTCCGTGGTTTCTTTAGAATTTGAAATATGAGTTGAGTTGTCGCATTGGCGTGCTAATGTTGGTTGGTTTTCGAGTAGTGTGTTTTCATTTGGCGTTACTGTCTTGCTTGTTATCTGTCTTTCGTCTGAAGTTGTTGCTTCCTCTCTGAGCCCTACTCCCGATTTTCTCACCTGATCTGTATGCCTTGTCCAAACGCGACCATCGTCAAGTCTCACGTTGTAGTGCGCATCGCCTTTGCACGATTTCCGAACTGCCACTTGTTCTTTGAGAGGTAATCTATTACTCCGACTCTATCACCATACGATATTCTCTTTTGTGTCGACCTCATAACTTGATGGTAGTTTCTGGGGTTATTATGCGGTAATAGTAAGTCTAATCTCGATTGAATTTGTCTCCCTAGCATCAGCATCGACGGTGATTTGCTCGTTACTGGATGAATGGTACGCCTATAAGCTAGTAATATTTTTGATAATTCCGCCTTGAGTGAATGTGCAGTGCATTTCGCTGCAATGAGTTTGTTTTTGATTGTCTGCACATAACGTTCAGCTTGACCGTTTGTAGCTGGGTGGTATGGTGCACCTTGTTTGTGAATAATTCCATTTTCCTTCAAAAAATTTTGGAACTCGTTGGAATTAAATTGCCGCCTCTGGTCACTCACCAGAATGTTTGGAATGCCGAATTGCGAAAATATTTCACGACATTTTTCAATCGTAGTTTCTGTGGTCATATTGGGAGTTACATGTACCTCTGGCCACTTGCTGTAGGCGTCGATTAGTACGAATAAATATTTACCCATTACTGGACCGGCTTAATCTAAATGGACCCGCTCGAACGCTTTAGTAGGTGTTTTCCAACTGTGTGTGTTTGGCTCCTTTTTGGGGTTAGGTGTTGTAATTTAACACGATACACATTTCTGTACTAGCTCCTCGATATCTTTGTCTAATTGGTTCCACCAAACATAAGCTCTGGCTAGACTTTTCATTCGAACTATGCCGAAATGTGCTGTATGCAATTCCTTTAGTACCCTTGATCTAAGGATCTTAGGAATATAGACACGCATTCCACTTAATAAACACCCACTATGTAGCGCAAATTGCGGATATGGGAATTTCCTGTTTATTTTAAAATAAAGATATAATGGAACAATAAACATAAACACACAAGTGCCATTGTAGGAAAAAGCGTTATTACAAAAAAGGGCAGGGTAACTTTTACTGGAAATAGCTTATTAAGTGCGTAAATGCGCACTTTTACAAAATCTTTTATATAAGAGGAGGCGATTTAGACGATTTAGTCTATTTTTACTGAAAATATTTCCTGTTATGGCTCCAGAAACGTTGGGAAATACATTGTAAAAAAGGGGCAGTGCCACACCAAGATTTGAATTTTTTCCCATTTCTTGTTATTGTCACAAAATACTATTGCTACAAAACTATTTTTCGCTAAAATTTAACTTATTATTTTTGCCTATGATCCTTTTTAAAGTCATGTTGGGTCACCCTAATATACATACGGAGTATACATACATTATTCTATACTTATCATGACTATTTTTTTTGTACAAAAACTAATTACTGTAAACCATACATTTTTGCTCTCCTTATAAACACATATCCTATTCTGCATTTCATGAATTCAATAAAAGTTAGTACTTGTATAGCAATCGAGCGGTCGCGTTCTTATTTATGTTGGGTGAAAGGGGTGCTAAGTGAGTACAAGTGAACAATTAAAAGGCAATAGAACACAAGCTCCAATACATATCATTGCAGCATCAACAAATTAAGCTGCAAAGTCAAAAAAAGGCTTTTGTCTATTCATTTTGGCGCTCAACGTGGGGCTTTGTGTTCTTTAAAATAAAAAATAAACAATAAACAATTTGTGTAACATTGATTTAATCATACATACTCGCATAAAGTGCACGCACATACATATATGCGTTTTTTATCACAATCGCTCGGTTAAACACAGTCGCGACCCTTTTCACCTTCACGTGAACTTAATTCGATTCTCGAACCGTTACCGGTAAATTCTATTTGCTAATTTGCTCTTTGCAAATAACGAAAGTCATACATATGTCGCAAGTGACGTCATCGCACCTTACGCCAACTCTTCTGCTGCGCCTTTGCTAGCATTTCAATAGGAGTGTATTGTAGTTTTTGCTGCATCATAACATTCTTTTCTCCGTACGACTCTCAGCCTACGTTTCTTTTGTTGGAGGTATCGCACCACCATTCTAGTTGTTGTATTTTTCGCAAAGTCTCGCTCAAACATCATTGCAATGACGGACACACTCAAGCAGCAACGAGCCAACACAAAAAAGAATATTTCGCGTATTAAAACAATTATCGAGACAAATGGTAAAGGAGAAGGGAAAGGCTTATCAACTATTGAGTTGAAGTGTCGCTTAGGAATACTGGAGTCTTATTTCACTCAACTCATGAGTTACCAAACACAAATAGAAAAGCTAGAGCCCGATGATAACATGAGAGGTGAGTTGGAAGATTTGTATGTAGGCGTTAAAATTGCTATTCAAGAACAATTGGGTGAGGATTTGAATAGCAGTATACTGGGAGAAAAGCAGGTTGTGATTCCTACTTATAACTCCAAGTTGCCGGTATTAAAATTGCCCACATTTACTGGAAAGTACTCAGAGTATAAAAATTTCATCACTTCGTTTAATCAAATAATTGATCGTGAGCTTGGCCTTTCCAACATCGAAAAATTCGATCACCTTCTGAATTGCTTGCAAGGGCAAGCACTGGAAACGGTCAAGGCATTCCAGGTAAGCAACGAAAATTACAAAAAGGCACTCGATAGGTTGAAATCGCGCTATGACAATAAAACGCTAATTTTCATGGAAAATATAGAAACTCTTTTCGAACTTCCGCACACAAAGAAACAAAACTGCATTCAACTTCGTAGTCGTATTGACAACGTCTCTGCACTCCGTGATTCCTTACAATCTCTAGGCACGGACACAGATATTTTTAATGCCATGGTGATATATATTGTTATGCAAAAGGTGGATGATGGCACTGAAAAAAGTGGAAAGAGTCGCTAGATTTTATAAAGTTGCCAACCTGGAACGACTGCGCTAAGGTGCTTGAAAGACGCTGTCAGTTTCTTGAGAGCATCGAGTCTTCGAATTCTACTGTAGAAACAGCAGGTAAGCTTGACAATAAGCCTGTTAAAAGGGGTAGTAAGCAGCAGTCGACAAAACAAAACTATTCCTTTACCTGTACCAATCGCGCATGTGTTCTCTGTGCAAGCACTGAACATATTCTCGGAGGTGGCTGTCAACGATTCAACGATATGAGCATTGCTGACCGTTTCAGCAATGCGAAAAGACTTTCCCTTTGTATAAACTGCCTCTCGAAAAACCATAAGGTTACCCACTGCTCATCGGCATTCAAATGCAAGGTTTGTGGCCGGGCTCACCACACGATGCTTCATCGCTCAAAGGTATCACCTACCCCAATTTCGTCATCATCTTTGGCTTCGCCCGTATCATCAACTCAACCTCTCTCAGCATCAAATCAGAATTCTACATCGGCTGCGGTTCACACCCACCTTGAAACACCATCGCAAGACTCGGTGATTCTCGCTACGGCTGTTGTTCTCGTTCGGGACGCAAGTGGGGGGTACCAAATGGGTAGAGCACTGCTCGATTCTTGTTCGCAAGTCAATCTTATCACCGATGGTTTCGCACAAAAACTTCACTTGCCACGCAAGAAGCACAATGTTCATATTTTAAGCATTGGGGAATCAAGCACAAAAATTAAGCACAAAACTTCAACTATCATTAAATCTCGCTTCACTAACTACCAGCTGCCCTTAACATTTTGTGTGACTTCACACATACCGTACCAGCCAGAGACTGAGATAGACATTTCACCTTGGAATTTGCCAGAAAATACCACGCTAGCTGATGAAAATTTCTTTAAATCTAATCGCATAGATTTGTTGCTTGGTACGGAGACCTTTTTTGATGTGTTATCTGTAGGTCAAATAAAACTAGGCGTTAATTTACCAACACTCCAAAAAACGTTACTGGGTTGGGTAATGCCGGGGAAGTACAATGGCTCACAAATATCGTCATCCTCGCGGACATGTTTGCTTTCCTGCGAAGAGTCAATAAATCTACATCTTGAGAAGCTTTGGAAATTGGATGAAATACCGTCACCTTCTAGGCTATCTGATGAGCAGGCTAGTTGTGAATCATTTTACATACAAACCGTTTCACGCAGCACCACAGGCCGAGTAATTGTTCGTTTACCCTTTAAAGAAAATCCACAGTCTCTTGGAAATTCAAGAGAAATAGCTATGCGTATGTTCATCGCGCTGGAACGTCGACTGGCACGTTCACCAGAAACAAAGGCACAGTACGTTGGTTTTATGCGTGAGTACGAGGAGCTCGGCCATATGACCGCTGTAAAAAACCATAATATCACTGCACCACATTTTTATATTCCCCACCACTGTGTGCTGAAACCGAATAGCACATCAACAAAGTTGCGGGTGGTGTTTGATGCCTCCTGTAGAACGTCTACACAGAAGTCACTCAACGAAATTTTAATGGTAGGCCCAACTATACAACAGGATCTGTTCACGCTGTTACTAAAATTTCGCATACATCGTTACGTTATTACTGCCGACATCGTTAAGATGTACAGGCAGATCAGCGTCGACGAACAAGACCGGTGCTTTCAATATATCTTATGGCGTTACTCAGAACACGAAAATGTGGCCACATATCAACTTAATACTGTGACATATGGCACAGCAGCTGCTCCATATCTTGCAGTGAGAAGTTTGAACTACTTAGCAGACATCTACACTAGTCAATTTCCTTTGGGTGCAGAAAGAATCAAATCGTTTTCTACGTCGACGACCTTTTGTGCGGAGCCAATACTTTAGAAGAACTATCACAAATAAAATTTGAAGTTACTACTATTTTAGAAGAGGGCGGCATGAAGCTCGCTAAATGGCATTCGAATGTTGAGTCATTCGTAGATGACCAAACAATGAAAGAGCTCAACATCAACGATGCTCAAATAACCAACGCACTCGGCATTACTTGGGACCAACATAATGATATTTTTTTATTTTCATTTTTGCCCAGGGTTCTAAAGTCGGACAAGTCGACAAAACGCAATATATTGTCACTAGCATCGTCGCTTTTCGATCCTCTCGGTCTCCTTGCTCCGCTGCTTGTTACAGCGAAAATCATCTTACAAGAGTTATGGCTACTCAAGCTAAATTGGGACGAATCGGTGCCCCAAAATCTCCATTGTGCTTGGCAAAACTTGCTCAAAGAATTATCTTCGGTGTCATTATTGCAGGTCCCACGCTATTGTTTACAAACTACTGTTTTGTCAACTCAGCTTCACGGTTTTTGCGATTCTTCCATCCGCGCATATGGATGCTGTGTCTATGTTCGTGCCGAGGATAAAAATGGTAATGCCACAACGAGATTTATAACAGCCAAATCTCGTATCGCTCCAACAAAGAAAAAATCACTACCAAAGCTTGAACTCTGTGGAGAGCAATTGCTCGCACAACTAATTTCAAAGGTCAGACATATATTCGTTGATCAAGATTTGGTAGTTTACTTATGGACAGATTCGCAAATTGTCTTACATTGGCTACGTATGCATTCCTCCACTTTATCAACCTTCGTTGGCAACCGTGTATCTGAGATACAAGAGTTGACTAGTAATTGCCATTGGAGACACGTACCGACACAACATAATCCTGCAGACATTGTGTCCAGGGGCTGCACAGTATCAGAGCTCCAAAAATCTATATGGTACTCGGGACCACCATTTTTAAAACGTTGCTCAGAATTTTGGCCTGAAAACTCGCAATCCTGCCCTGACATGGATGAAATCATCAAAGAAAAACGCAAAGCTATATTTTTCGCCGCTGAGAAGTCGAATTACATCATTGAAAGTATCGCAAAATATAGCACGCATATGACTGGTGTACGTGTCATTGCATGGATGTTCCGGTTTTATAGAAAAACCAATAAAGCAAGCAAAAATATCATCGACACTCCAAATTTATCACCGCAAGAAATTGAAACCGCGCTTTGGTGCATAATTTGGAATATTCAACAACAATATTTTTCAGAAGATATATGTCGCGCTAAGAAAGGCAAACCAGCTGAAAATTCGCTCAAATTTCTAAATCCGTTCATGAGCGACACTTGTGGCTTTAACTTGCTTAAAGTGGGCGGTCGACTCGAATTGACAGCTCTGCCACACACACAGCGACATCCTGTGCTTTTACCAAGCAAATGTCACTTTGTTGAATGCTTAGTGCGCCATTTACACATTACAAATTTTCATGCCGGACCCAAAGCTCTAGTTGCTCTTATTCGCCTCAGGTTTTGGTCATCAATGCTAGAGATGCTGCTCGTCGGGTTGTTCGGTCGTGCATACACTGTGTGAGATATCGTCCAAAGCTGCTGCAACAAATGATGGGAAACCTCCCCGTCGAAAAGCTCACGCCCTGCCGACCCTTCTCTCGATGTGCTGTTGACTTTTGCGGCCCTGTTAGCACGTATCTACGAATTAGAGGGAAAACTCCATACAAAACGTACATATCTATATTTGTCTGTCTTTGGTCAAAGGCAGTACATATCGAAGTCGTCTCAGACTTGTCAACAGACGCATTCATTGCAGCGCTTAAACGAATGATAGGCAGAAGAGGTTTGCCAACCGACATATTTTGTGAAAATGCCACAAACTTCGTTGGCGCTGATCGTAAACTGAGTGAGCTGAAGAAATTTTTATTCGATCCTAACACAAAAAACAAAATTACACATTTTTGCTCAAACGAATTTATCAACTTCAACTTCATTCCTCCCAGAGCACCACACTTCGGCGGCCTATGGGAAGCCGCAGTAAAATTAGCGAAGGGGCACCTAAACCGAACGCTGGGTAATGTGCGTCTCACATATGAGGAACTGACAACGGCAGTTATAGAGATAGAAGCCATTCTCAATTCTAGGCCACTCACGCCACTTTCCAGCGACCCAAATGATTACGAGGCTCTAACGCCTGCTCACTTCATAATTGGTAGCTCATTAAAGGCAATCCCGGAGCGAAATGAGGAAACAAAGAGCTACACAACATAGACCGATGGAAACGCATTAGCGCAGTTAAGCATCACTTTTGGCGACAGTGGTCGCGCGAATATTTAAGCGAACTGCATTCACGAAATAAATGGGTTCGAGATCAACCAAACGTTCATGCCGATTCCCTAGTGATCATTCACGAAGATAATGTGCCTCTGCAGCGTTGGATAACAGGCAGAATCGTAGCTGCCATTCCCGGCAAGGACAAGCGCGTTCGAGTAGTTGATGTGCAAACATCTAAGGGCATAATAAGGCGTCCCATCCACAAAATTGCATTGCTTCCTGCTTGAAACTTCTTTCAACGGGGGCGGGATGTTGGGTCACCCTAATATACATACGGAGTATACATACATTATTCTATACTTATCATGACTATTTTTTTTGTACAAAAACTAATTACTGTAAACCATACATTTTTGCTCTCCTTATAAACACATATCCTATTCTGCATTTCATGAATTCAATAAAAGTTAGTATTTGTATAGCAATCGAGCGGTCGCGTTCTTATTTATGTTGGGTGAAAGGGGTGCTAAGTGAGTACAAGTGAACAATTAAAAGGCAATAGAACACAAGCTCCAATACATATCATTGCAGCAACAAAAAATTAAGCTGCAAAGTCAAAAAAAGGCTTTTGACTATTCAAGTCATTTATATAAAATTGGGCGTGACCCTTCACCAATTTTATCCATTGTTACTAGAAATATTTCCTGTTATAAGGAAGTATGTGTACCCAATTTTGTAACGATATGTACATTTTTCTTCGAGTTATAGCTCCCGAAACATTGAAAATTGCCTATCAGATTTTAACTATTTTCCAAAATGTTATATATATAAAAAGTGGGCGTTATTGTAGGGTTATATTTATAGTCAACTTTAAATGTACCTACTTTAAATAAATTGAATTTTTGGTTCTTGTTAATTTTTTATATTTCAATTTTGAAATGATTGTTTCAAAAATTTTCATTCTGTTATAAAATTTTAAAAACGAATTATTAGCATACATTTAGGAGTCATTATAATAAAGATATTTTATAAAATAACATAGTGCGTGTATAATAAATAGTGATATAGTTAACGACTACATAGTGCGTGTACAATAAACGGTGGTATAATTAACAACTACCACATTGGCGATGAGCCAGCTTTTTTAAAAGCGTACAAAACAACCCATAATAAAAAAAGATTAGCAGAAAATTTACAAATGCTCAGTGCCATTACTTGGTCATCTTATTGAGATCCTGAACGCTGAATGTATTAAAAGATAGAAAGCAACCAAGCAAATATTAAATAATAATAACACAAAAGCCGTGCAAGAAAAGCAAGCAGCAACAAAAGCAAAAGCAGTAGTAACAAAAATAGCAAGAAGAAAAACTCTCCTGGTTGATGTAAATTGCTAGAGCAATCAATAATTAAAGGAAGAAAAATATCTCAGCTTAAGCTATAACGTTGGTTGATACACAATTTTCATTTTTTTTATATGATATCAAATAACAGTAAAACAAAATAGTTGGAACCGAACAATACATTGAGCTGAGAGTGTAATCCTTGTGCATTTTAAGCCGAAATTTCATTAAAAGACAAAAATTAGATACACAAAATAAGCAGTGCGATTTATTAATATTACAATATCCTGTATACAATTACAACAACTCAAAAATATAATTTAAATTTAACTAAAGAATTCATTTGAAATAAAGAGCAGTGAACTACAACAACAACAATAGAAAGCAGGAACAAACAACAACAAATGTAATAGAAACAACAGTCCGCCCGTGAGTACAGAGAACGTCTGGAGAAGGAACTTAGGACATTTGTTACGAAATTTTGGATCTTCTGGACAAACACCTTATTTCAAAATCAGAAAAAAATATATAATTGCGACAACTATCAACAACAAAAAAGAGATTTGGTGAGCTGTATCTAACATTTAGTTTATTTAAATTTATATTATTTATATGTATATGTATATGTATCAAAATAGATTAAACATTTTTGTTTTGTAAACGCTCCTTTCCGGACTTTTTTTTTATTTCTTTATATAATATAATTTTTGTAATTATTTTTATTAACAATGTTTCATTCATTAATACACGTACATCTACACCACGAAATCAAGTAAACGATTCGCTTATTGATTTGGATAATGAAAATTATCAAACGCTCCTTTCCGGACTTTTTTTTATTTCTTCATATAAATAATTTTTGTAATTATTTTTATTAACAATGTTTCATTCACGTACATCTACACCACGAAATCAAGTAAACGATTCGCTTATTGATTTGGATAATGAAAATTATCAAAATGATTTACCAAATCCATATGCGAATCAAAATAACGAACTTTTTGCTACATCGGTAAAACTTCCCCAATTTTGGACTAATTGCCCTTAAGCATGGTTCATCCATGCTGAAATGCAATTTAGTCGAAAGAACATTACTCAGGAAGGGACAAAATATGAATATGTCATAACTGCACTTCCGCAGGAAGTAATTATGACAATTCTTGATTTTATTCAAAATCCTCCTGAAGATGACAAATTTTCCGCATTAAAGAAAATTTTAATTGAACGGCATTCATTAAGTGAGAATGCCAAGTTAGATCTACTGTTATCCGATTCAGAAATGGCAGATCGTAAACCTTCTGAATGTTATCGGTCTCTAGTGCTACTCTCTGGAAACAATTTTAGCAAGGAAATGCTTAAAAAGCTTTGGGTAAGGAAGTTGCCAAAAAATCTAAGTATTATCCTTGCTAGTTCGATCTCGACTGAAATAAGTGAGTTAGTTAAATTAGCCGATAAATTTGGGAAGCTTATAATAAAAATGAAATAGCTTCAGTTAGTAATTTTCCAAATTCTAAAAGCGAAAATACAATTATTTCAAATTTAGTTCAAACAACTAACATTATTTGCAAATATTTTGAAAAATTATCATTAGAGATCAGTGAAATTAAAAATCAGATGAGTCAAAATTATTCAAGGTCCCGATCTTTTAGTTGGAATAGCTTTAGAAGTCCCTCTAGATATAGATCAAAGGATCGTGACAAATTGGCTCTGTAAGTATCATTATAAGTTTGGTAATCAGGCTTTGAAGTGCGAACAACCATGCGCTTTTAAAAATAACAATAGTTCGTCAAACTAAAGTCATCCGTTGTTGCGGCGACAAACAACGGAGATTTAGACACGTTTACACGCCGCTTATTTATTTTTGATAAAACAAACAAATTGAATTTTTTAATAGATAATGTAGCATAAATTTCAGTGCTTCTGTTTTCAAAATCTTCATGTTCGAAAAAGTCATCAGATATTATTTTAACGGCAGCTAACAGTTCGACATTTCGACTTACGGTAAAAAACTTTTAACTATAAATTTGGGACTGCGTCGCGAATTTCCGTTCACGTTTTTAAAAGCAGATATAGCTAAACCAATTATCGGTGCTGATTTTCTGAGTAAATATGGTCTCTTAATTGATGTTAAACGCAAATGCTCAATAGATCCGGTAACAAGTCTTTCAGTTAACACAATTTCATGTATTTGTAATGTTTCGCTACCAAAAGTTTTCGCTGTTGATAACAAATTTACAAAGTTATTGAAAGAATTTCCTTCTTTATTTTCTGAACCAGATTATTCACAACCAGTTAGACATACAACAGTTCACAGACTAGTCACTGAAGAAAATTTGCCATTTTCTAAACCAAGGCGTTTAGACCCTATTAAATTCAAAGTAGCTAAAACTGAATTCGATTTTTTAGTAAAAACAGGGATATGTAGGCCTTCTAATTCAGCGGTAGCATCTCCTTTGCATCTTGTACCCAAGAAGGAGTTAAATGACTGGCGTCCTTGTGGAGATTTTAGAAGATTAAACGTTGTAACAGTCCCTGATCGTTATCCTTTGCCCCATGTTCATGACTTCAACATGAATTTCAGAAATAAGAAAGTATTTTCGAAGCTAGATTTGGTAAGAGCTTATCACCAAATTCCAATGGTAGAAGAGGATATCTATAAAACTGCAATTACTACGCCTTTTGGCATGTTTGAATTTGTACGAATGCCTTTCGCGCTTAGAAAATCCGCACAAACTTTTCAACGGTTTATTAATGAAGTAGTTAATGATTTATACTTTAGTTTCACATATATTGATGATCTCTTAGTGGCAAGCGAAAATGAGGAACAACATTTCAAAGATCTTCGCGTACTATTTCAGCGCCTCGCGGAGTACGGTTTAAATATAAAACCAAGTAAATGTACTTTTGGCGTAACAAATGTTGACTGTTTAGGACATAATATTTCTGAAACGGGAATTAGGCCATCGGAAGAAAAAGTTTTAGCCATTCGAAATTTTGATCGTCCAAAATCTATTAAGCAGGCACAAAAATTTATTGGTATGGTTAATTATTACCATCGATATAAACCAAAATTAGCAGAGTTTACGACAGTTATCTATGATTTAATTAATAGAACAAATAAGAAGCGAGACAAGATTTTAATTTGGGATGATACATCTAATAAAGCTTTCGATTGCATTAAAGAAAAGTTTGCATCTGCGATATTGTTAAATCATTTTAACAAAGATGCAAAACTTTCTTTAAATGTAGATGCATCCAATGCGGCAATAGGTGGTGTCATACATCAAACGTTTAATAATAAATCAGAACCACGTGCATTCTTTTCAAAGAAATTGGGTCCATCCGAAATTAAATATAGTGCATTTGATAGGGAACTGTTAGCTATTTATTTGAACATTAAACATTTTCGTTACCTTCTAGAAGGACGTCAATTTACAGTTTTCACAGATCACAAGCCTCTAGTATTTGCTTTAAATTCAAAAACAGAACGCAGTCCAAGACAAACTAGACATATGGAATTCATTGCACAGTTTACGAATGACATTAGGTATATTAAAGGACAGGAAAATGTAGTAGTTGATACATTATCTCGTGCGTTTGAAGTAGAAGCGATTAATAATTCGGATATTAATTTAAAAATTTTACAAAATGAACAACAACAAGATAGTGAATTAGGCAAACTTACCTCAGAGCTAACAATTTTAAATTTGAAACTAATAAAAATTCCTGTACTTAAAGGCTCCATTACTAATACTTAGCATAGACTTGGCTTGGCTTGCGAACTGTCACTTACAGTTCTGTTAAATGAACATTGCATGTTACTGATTACTCAAAACTTAACTTGACTTAGAAGTCTGTTGAATTTTGATTTTCTATGTAAGTTCTAAGTGACGTTTACATTTTGAGATGCCATTTGTTTGATTCCATTTCATTTTGACATTTTGTCATACAAATTGACATTTATTTAAAAATAAATTTCAACGCTGACTATGATGCCAGATTTTATGCACCAAGTGGAGTATAATCGTGGCTAAGTTGCCAAGTTTACGCCAAGTCAAGTCAAGCCTATGCTAAGTATCAGTAATGGGGGCTTAAGTGTCAGGAGAAAAGCCTACACCATTCATTCCAAAGAATTTAAGAATAATAATATTTGATATGTTACATGGGATTTCACATCCTGGTAGTAGAGCTACACGTCGTTTGATAGGTAAGAAATATTTTTGGCCAAAAATGAATAAACACATCAATACTTGGTCCAAAGAATGTATAAGTTGTCAAAAATCGAAAGTATATCGTCATACAAAATCTCCAGTTGTGAAAATTCCAATTCCAAAAGCTAGATTTGAACACATTCACTTGCATATTGTCGGATCCTTGTCTGTTTCAAAGGGATATAGTTACATATTAGCTATAATTGATAGATTTACTCGTTGGCCAGAGGCATTCGCGCTAAGAGATATTTCTGCAGTTACGGTTGTAAATAAATTTTGTAAGGAATATATTTCACGTTCCATTGGAAATAACAACGGATCAGGGATCTCAGTTTACTTCAAACTTGTTTTCAGAATTAATGAAACTTCTTGGAAGTCATCAAACAACGACTTCTTCCTATCATCCGCAAGCTAATGGAATGATAGAACGTTTCCATAGACAGCTTAAATCTTCAATAATGGCTAGGGATTGGTATGAAGAGTTACCAATAGTACTTATGGGTTTGCGGTCGATTTTTAAGGAAGATATTTCGGCAACACCAGCTGAAATGGTTTATGGCCAAAATTAAAGATTACCTGGTGAATTATTTGTTTCAACTACATGTAAATTCAGCGGATGTTTTAAGTAGTTTGCGTGAACATTTTAAAAATTTTAAATCAAATTTGGAACATCATCAAAATTTTAGCGGTATTTTTGTTCCAAAAGATTTAAAAGATTGTCATTTTGTTTTTTTTTTTTTTTAATAAACAAACGTTCCTTGCAGCATCCATATGAGGGTCCTTATAAAGATACTGAAAAAGGTATTAAAAACTTTAAAATTGAGATAAATAATGAAATTAAATCTATTCCTATTGATCGTTTAAAACCAGCAATGTTAATAAAATACAGATACCTAACACAAATACAAAAAAGAAAGTTACTTTTAATTTATTTAACGTTAAATCTCCGGAAGGGGGATTATTGTAGGGTTATACTTATATTCAACTTTAAATGTACCTACTTTAAATAAATTGAATTTTTGGTTCTTTTAATTTTTTATATTTCAATTTTGAATTAATTGTTTCAAAAATTTTCATTCTGTTATAAAATTTTAAAAACAAATTATTAGCATACATTTAGGAGTCATTATAATAAAGATATTTCATAAAATAAAATAGGACGTGTATAATAAATAGTGGTATAGTTAACGACTACCTAGTGCGTGTACAATAAATAGTGGTATAATTAACAACTATGACAGTTATCACCCGATTTCGCTCATATTCAATACCAACCTATTCTGGCTCCAGGCAAGCTCATGTACCAAATGTGGTGAAGATATCCCAATATTTACTCAAGTTATCGTGTTAACGGACAGACGGACGGACGGACAAATATTGCTCGATCAAATTTTTTTTCGATACTGATGATTTTGCTATATGGAAGTTTATATATATCTCGATTCCTTTATACCTGTACAACCAAACGTTATCCAATCAAAATTATAATACCCTGTGTACAAGTACAGCTGGGTATAAAAAAGAGATGAAAGGAAAAGAAAGTAAAGAAGAAAGAAAAGAAAGAAAACAGGCAAATAAAATATAACAATCAAATAAATTTAAGAAAAAAAATTTAAGAAAAGGAAATAAAAGAATAAGAAAAATAGAAAAAAATAGAAAAGCAAGAAAAGGAACCTAATGAAAAAAAATTACAAAAATAAAAATAGAGAATGAAAAGAAAAGATAAGAAAATAAAGGCGAAAACGAACTTTCATAATTTCTGAATTTGCTGACTGTTCATTTATTTAAACCGAACGGAATCTGAGATAAAAAAGAAAATAATTATTAATTTTTTCTATGTTCATTCGAAAAAAAAGAAAAGAAACGAAAAAAACGAAAAAAACGAAAAAAAAATTTAAAGGAAAGAAGAAAAGCATGAAAAAAACCAATAAAGAAAAAAATAAAAGATATAATAAAAAAAAAATTACATGCCACCAAAAAAAAATTTACATACCACATAAAATTAACTTACACTTTTCGAATTGGGTGAGTTGTCTGCTCCTTTATTTAAACCGAACGGAATCTGAAATCAAAAAGAAAATAATTCATAATGTTTGGTATATTTATTGGTAATAAAAGAAAAGAAAGGAAAACAGGAAAAGAAAAGAAAAGAAAAGAAGGGAGAAGAAAAGCAAAGAAAAAATAGGATATATGTCACATAAAATTTGAAGGATTAAGAAATAAATACAATAGAATAGAACATAAAAGAAAAGAAAAGAAAAGAAAATAAGAGAAAAGAAAAAAAAGAAAAGAAAAGAAAGGAAAATAATGAAAAGAGAAGAAAAGAAAAAACTGCAAACGGTCAACAATTATCGCACAAAAGTATACTAGGCGACCCTGTCTAGTGAGAGAGCGATTAGCTGACACATTCTTACAGAAAAAATCAAAATTGTTTTGATTTCTACGTTCCGAGCTACGTGCGTGCGTAGAAAGTCAGTGAGTTTTCGTTTACATTGCATATTCATAAGATAGGTCGTGTCAGCTGACATGTTCTTTGTAATGCAAATCAAAGTAAACAAAAATGCAAGTGCCAACTGTTTATGTTTGTTTCAAATAGAGTGCAATTGTGAATTTTATTGTAACATAATTTATGTAAGAAGATAAAAAATTTGTGTGAAGTGTTACTTTTATGTTTATTATTATTATTATTTATTTATCTCAAAGTACATTTGACTTGGAGTCTTTTTATTGCACATATTCACGAGGTTAATTACAATTTTTCTTGTTAAATTTAAGCTTAAGCTAACATTAGTTCTAGACAATACGACACAGACGTGGTAGGTAGGTAGGTTGAACAGGAGGAGGTTAGTGTTTGAAGAGATCTGTTACTGCCGTTTTGAAGCATCCATATGACTTAATGCATTTTATTGGAATAGGTAGAGAATTCCACAATTTCACAGCACTAACAAAGAATAATCTAGAAGCCGCTACTGTGTTATGCCTGGGGACTAAGTTGTTGTGAGTTCGCGAAGATTATACAAATTTTAGTTTCTCATAAAGATATCTATGTTGTTGAAATATAATTATTTTATATAAACACAAAACATTTCGGACATTTAGATAGACTTCTATGCAAAATCCAAGTATTTTTTTTGAGTATGGTGAAATGTGGTCAAACTTTCTTTTACAATAGATGAATCTTGCCACGTTTTTAATAGTCAAACTTAGTTTATTTTTAGATTCGCAGTCTAAATCTCCATACAAATTTTCAAAATAGCTTATTTGAGGCACAATCAGAGCTAATCAGGTTTCTTAAAGTATTGTATATTTTTGATATACTATAGGAAATGTGATGTGTACATGTTAAGCGGGTGTTGACTTTAAACCCGAGACTAGT
This sequence comes from Eurosta solidaginis, assembly GCF_040869045.1. Lineage (NCBI taxonomy): Eukaryota > Metazoa > Arthropoda > Insecta > Diptera > Tephritidae > Eurosta > Eurosta solidaginis. Next base: position 214,259,631 of record NC_090324.1, on the reverse strand, counting down.
AATGACAGATTGATACTGTAATATATTTCCATCGAGAACTATGGGCGATAGCGCACTTAGATCAACCGAATCGTGCGATATTGGCAGGACCTCTATTTTTTTACCATTTGTTTCTGCCCAAACTTATATTTTCTCAAGATCTTCGTTTAGCCTAAAGACAAGATCTTCCCTAAGTCCTATTGGGCGTGAAAAATAAATCTGAGTATCGTCAGCATATAAATGTATTGACGAATTTTGACAGCAATGAACAATGTCGTTGATAAAAGTTAAAAATAATATAGGACCCAAGATTGTTCCTTGAGGTACCCCTGAGGGAATTTTACTACGTTCAGAAATTACTTCACCACACTGAACTTGTTGTGGCCTGCTCGAGAGGTAACTTTCAATAAGCTTAATTGAAGTTGAGTCAAAACCGAAAAAATGTTTCAGCTTCAAAAAATCTAAAAGAATTAAAAATGTAAGTATTTTGCCATCGAGGCTGGGGCGAAAATCATCCATTACTTTGAGCATGGCTGTGGAACAGCTGTGACCAGCTCTAAAGCCAGATTGATTGTCAGCCAGCAGTCTATTCTTGCTAAGGTGAGATGTTATTTGATTACCAATAAACCTTTCAAACATTTTCGATAAAGCTGGTAAAATACTTATAGGCCTATAATTTTGAGGTTAGTCATAGTTTTTGCTCTCGGCTATAGGGACAATGTTTGATACTTTCCATTGGTTTGTGTTTAGGCCAAATGCCTAACTTTTACCTGATTGACGGCGCCCCTCCCTAACGTTTTAATAATATTTCCAGCCACCCACACTCACGCCGCATTTGTGTGCATGCATGCACATGCATGCGTTTCATACACATGCACGTGTGTGTGCAGGTTGTCAGCACCCATGCACGTATATGTGGGGGTTGTTGTGTGTGTGGCTTTTTTCCCCTCCTTAATACCAGAGGACCTTTTCGTGGCTTAGCGGTTGTCCTCAACGGGATAACCGGCCTTTTTCTCGATCAACCGCCAAGCAGTTCACATCGCCCAGGATCATCACCGCCAGCATTTTGTACGTTAAGGTAACATTATACCTATTGTATATTTTTCTTTTCACTTTGGAATTAAACATTATTTTATAACGAGGAATTCCTCTTTTGCGTTCTTCTTTATTTATTCCGAGTGACCCATCCATTCCGAGATCGACCCGTGTGCGCCTACCCACTGCCGGTTTCAGACGCACCCAGGCCGAACATTGGTCCTTACTCACCGAAAAAAGGAACTAAAAGCCTAAAATTACAGTCCACTGCACCAGAGAATCTACCTGCACAGCACAATTTATCCAACTCATAAACTTTTGCCGAAGGATTTTGCCTATTACAAAATTTTGCACGAATTGCCACAAACAAAAAAAATCATCAAAAGTTTTATTTGCCACAGCATATCCCAGCAGAACCAAAGCTGGAAGTTTATACTATACACGACATTAGCAGCCACCGGAGCCACAGCCATCACATCAATACCTCCAGCAAAAATAAGAAGTAAGTGTTATATTTCTTGCCACTTTTTTTTTCGTTTAAGTGATTATTAGTGACAAATAAAGATAAATACCCGTGTCGTGCGCGAAAAATTTAAATCGAAAGGGAGTGTAAAAAAGTGAAGTTATTTAGTGAGCACCTTTTTTTTTTCTTTCCAATTTCAAAAATTCAATCACTTGGTTTGTTAATTTTTAGTTCGATCCTTGTGATTATCTGGTTTATCCCCCCACCAGTGGTAAGGTTTTCCAGACACAACACAAGGAAGAGGTTAACCTAACCTCACTTTCCGCACCATACTAAATAGGTTTTGTTGGTGTTTTTTTTTTTGTATTTCACAAACACGAAATTAAGTTCAATTTAATTAATTAATCCGGTGCTCACTTCACTTTTTAAACACTTTTTACACTTTTTTTTTGGCGCTTGTTTTGCAATATCGCACGCATTTTTGCACTTTCACCAAAATACACCCATTAATTGTGGAGGTGGCGAGTGGTCCCCTTTTTTGTTGTTGCCGCTGAGACAAAAAGTCTGTAAATTAAACCTTTTTTCTGTTGTCGCTGCTGTGACAAAAAGTCCATAAAATAAACCCTTTTCGTTGTCGCTACCAAGACAAAAAGTCTGCAATAAACAAAATAAATAATAAACTTGAAGTTCAATAGTTTTTATTTAGGGCTGGGCAGGCATTTTAACTCTGAAGAGTTCCATTTCTATAATCGGCAATTTTCTCGTTAATAAACGTAAATAAAACAATGGAAACCTACATCCGTTTAGCAGAATCAATCGCAGAGTTTGATAAAGATTACAGCCTTATTCCGGAGAGCGACCATAGCAAACACACCCTTGCAATACAGCAGGAAGAGTTGCGGCTCTTGTGGAAGAAGGTAAAGTCTGCGTTTGATTCGCTATTGGGATCTGATGAGGTGTCAGCGGATGACGTTATGGCGATCAGAAAGAAGCAAAAGGCAGCATACGCAATCTACGTGCGATGTTCAGCGTCTATATCTGCTGAGGCAGAAAAATATAAGAAGGATGAAAAGAACGTCAACCCTGAGCAAGAACCTCATGCGCATAAAATTCGCCTCCCTGCTTGCGACACGGAAGTGTTTAAAGGGGATTATCTGTCTTGGCCAACTTTTCGCGACCTGTTCACGGCAATATATATAAACAATTCTAGTTTGAAAGGGGTGGAAAAGTTATTCCATCTCAACAACAAAACGCAGGGCGAAGCAAAAGATATCGTAAAAAAATGCCCTCTCACAAATGAAGGTTTCGAGATGGCCTGGAAAAACTTGTGTGAAAGATACGAAAACAAACGTATCTTAGTTAACACACAACTACAAATTTTATTTAACTTAAAAAAGGTAGAAAGTGAGTGTCGCAGTTCAATAAAAAAGCTGCAAAATGATATAAATAATTGTATTTCGTCCCTCAAATGCCACAAAATTGACACTTCCAATTGGGATGCAATCCTGACCTATCTATGCTCAACCAAGTTACCAGAGAGCACGCTGGCTCTTTGGGAGCAAAGTATAGACCATAAAATGGACATATCCAAGTGGGAGGATATGGATAAATTCCTGTCTAATCGGTTTCAGACACTTGAAACAGTATCTGGTTTTTACAGGGCATACCACTTCGAAAGTGCAAAAACCAAACGCGTCGCGACAATCAACGGAAACCCCTACGAAAAGACTTGGTGCTTTTCAAACGAAAGTATCCAAGCAAACAATAAAATCGATTTGTAAAATGTGTAAATCCCCTGAACACAGATTACGCAACTGTTCACGCTTCTGCGACTTACCCCCAGTAGAAAGGATAAAATTTATAAAATCCACAAGTGGCTGCCTGAATTGCTTATCCCCAGGACACACCGTGACGAAGTGCACCAGTTCCTACAACTGTTCCAAATGCCACTCTCGTCACCACACGCTCCTGCATGCGGATACATCTCAGCACACGGCTGTACGCAATCCTTTCAAAGATGCGGATAATAGCCCAACAACCTCGGCACAGGCGCGACAATCTGCGAACCAGAATGTAAAATCCTGTCATGCCAATTCCAGCACAGGCGTGCTATTAGGAACTGCTCGCGTACACATTCGCCATAATGGTACCGACTTCTCCGCACGGGCATTAATTGATTCAGGGTCTGAATGTTCCTTTATAACTGAAAGACTGAAACGCAGAATCAATTTGCCAGCGAGAAAAATGCATGCCCAAGTTTCAGGCATCACAAATACGGTGTCAGCCCAGGTGAAAGAAGCATCCAAAATTGAATTACGTTCACCAGTGGATGCCTGCTTCAGCCTGACTACACCCGTTCTAGTCCTAGCCAAACTCACTGGGAATCTTCCATCCTGCCATATCAACGTCATGACTATGCAGGCATTCCCAGACTTGGTTTTGGCAGACAAGAGGTTCTACATCAACGAAGATGTAGACCTCATACTTGGAGGAGACATATATCCCCAAATTATACTGAGTGGTCTGAAAAAGAATGTACTAAATACACTTTTGGCCCAAGAGACAGTGTTCGGTTGGATACTAACCGGTCGCATCGAAGCACCGAGTCCAACGAAGAGCATTATGTCATTCTACAACGAGGTTGCGTTGGACAACCAATTAAAAGCTTTCTGGGAGGTAGAAAATGTTCCCAAAAACAAAATGCTTAATGAAGAAGAAAGGTATTGTGAACAATTATTTAAGGACACAACAAAACGTGATGAAAGTGGAAGATATACAGTCTCGCTACCATTCAGGCAGGATTACCCTGAGAAGATTGCATTAGGACCGTCTCTAAAGCGCGCATGTTCACAATTCTTCAGAAATGAGGGGCGATTACTGAAAAACCAAGAGTTAGGGAAAGAGTATGTTCGGGTGTTATCCGAATACGAAACGCTTGGACATATGAGAAAAATTAAAAATAATGTACCATCCGACGATTCGGATAATTATTTCCTGCCCCACCACGCCGTTGTAAAGGCGGAAAGTACCACTACCAAGGTGCGCGTCGTCTTCAGCGCGTCAAGTCCGACAGCAAATGGCATTAGTCTAAACGACATACTCCACCCAGGTCCAGTACTCCAAGCAGACTTGCCTATTTTAATTTTACGTTGGCGACTGTATCGCTTTGTCTTTAATAGTGACATAGAAAAGATGTATAGGCAAATTTGGGTGACCGATAATCACGCCAAATTTCAAAGAATTGTCCATCGAACATCCCCCAACGAACCCATCAGTCTTTACGAACTAACGACTGTCACATTTGGTGTAAACTGCGCCCCCTACCTCGCGATACGGTCACTTCTACAATTGGCTAATGATGTAGAAAATACCCACCCAATAGCATCGGGTATATTACGCGAAAGTATGTATGTCGACGACGTTTTATCTGGAGGGCATACAATAGCGTCAACTATCAAAACAAGGAACGAGATTCGCGAAGCATTACACTCAGCTGGCTTTCCATTGCGCAAGTGGACATCCAATTGTGAGGAAGTCCTTCAGGACATCCCCAAAACGGATTTGCTCAGCGAGGACTTCCTAGCGTTTGAAGAGGCTAGCTCGGTGAAGGCACTCGGAATACGATGGAACGCGCATTCAGACATGTTTTACTTCACCGCAGGAGTTTTAGAGAAGGGCGAGAACATCACCAAACGCGCAATCCTATCCGCTATAGCCAAACTTTTCGACCCTTTAGGCTGGCTTGCACCAATGGTCATAGTAGCAAAAATATTAATGCAGAATATTTGGTTAGAAGGCACCGGATGGGATGAGCCTGTCTCACCAAATACATTAGAACGGTGGAAAACCTTCACCCAATACTATGGCGAAATAGATAACATACGGATACCGCGGTGGGTAAATTTTTCCCCGGAAGGCGAAATAGAAATCCACGGCTTCTGTGACGCTTCCGAGAAAGCATATGCTGCAACGATATATATGCGCGTAAAAAGAGACGATCAGGTTTTCATTCACTTACTCTTAGCAAAAACCAGAATAGCTCCAGTGAAAACCATCTCGCTACCACGTTTAGAACTCTGCGGCGCCGTGCTTCTCGCAGAAATGATGGAATCAATATTCCGAAATATTCATTTGGGACCCGTAAAAGTTCACCTCTGGACGGATTCAACCATCGTACTCGCATGGATAAGAAAGCCGCCCTGTTCCTGGTCAACCTTCGTCGCACACCGAATCACTAAGATCATCAATATGGTCGGTAGCAAGGACTGGCTTCACGTGGACTCGGAATCTAATCCAGCGGATCTAGGAAGCAGAGGACTACTTGCATCAGAATTGACCAACAATTCGTTGTGGTGGCAGGGACCTTCTTGGCTGCAAGAAGACAATTCCCACTGGCCAGCACAAGAGACCGAATACAAAACGTCCGTTGAGGAAAAGAGGGCACAAACATATGCCACGACAAGGGTAGATCATGTAGATATTCTCGATCGTTTTTCAAATTTACCCAGGGCTTTGAAGGTTCTATCATATGTTAGGAGATTCTATAAAAGAACGCATCCTAAAACTAAAGCAGTGTTCCAAGAAAAGTCGTGCATAATCTCAGCCGATGAGATTAAAGCAACGACTCAAGATTTAATACGAGTCTGCCAGAAACAATTCTACGGTACAGAATATTTAAAATTAAAAAATAGGGAACCTATTGATCGGAAGAGTGAAATCCTGTCACTCCACCCATACATCGACAAAGATGATATTATCAGAACAGGAGGGCGTCTAGAGGCTTCAAAAGACATGTCATACAACGAGCGGCATCCGATCATCTTGCCTTACAGTTGTAGGCTGTCTCGCCTTACAGTCATGATGTTTCATCATGACTCCCTTCATGGCGAGAACCAGCTCATGCTCCGTCTCATCCGAACCCAATATTGGATTCCGAATGTCAAGACCATGATCAGAGCCATCATCCACAATTGCAAAACGTGCATTATTCACAGGAAGCAGGCGCAGACCCAACTTATGGGTACCCTTCCCTGCGAACGTACTACCTTTACCCGCGCGTTCACCAATACCGGGGTAGATTTCGCGGGGCCTTTCGACATCAAGAGCTACCGCGGTAGGGGATGTCGACTGTCAAAAGGCTACGTATGCCTTTTCGTCTGTTTCTCCACGAAGGCCATCCATTTAGAGGCCACTAGTGACCTTAGTACCCCATGCTTCCTCGCGGCCTTTTCGCGTTTTACCGCTAGAAGAGGATGCCCGAAGAACATCTACTCCGACAATGGTACGAACTTTGTCGGAGCTTCCAGATCTCTACGATCGGAATTCAAAGCCTTCCTGGCAGAAAGCCGAGACAAAACCGTCTCCAAGTATAGCCATCAAGCGTTAACTTGGCATTTTATTCCACCCGGCGCTCCACATATGGGCGGCTTGTGGGAGGCGGGAGTGAAGAGCTTCAAAAGCCACTTCAAAAAGATCGTGTCTCCCCATAAGTACACCATAGAGGAGTTCCAAACCCTTTTGTGCCGGATTGAGGCGTGCCTCAACTCGCGCCCACTCAGTCCAGGGTCGAATGACCCAACGGATCTGGAACCATTAACCCCTGGACATTTCCTAACGGGCAGCCACCTACTGGCTCCGCCAGAACCAGATCCCAGTGAGAGCTCTGCCTCGATGATCAATCGATGGCAGAAACTCAAAGCCCTCCACCACACTTTCTGCAAACGATGGAAGGTGGAATATCTATCCGAACTTCAAAAGCGTGTGAAGTGGAAACACCCCAAACAAAACCTTAAAGTGGATGATCTAGTTGTCATCAAAGAGGACAACTTATCTCCCAACGAATGGAGGTTAGGTAGAGTCATCAACGTACACCCCGGCGAAGATAACCGAGTACGTGTAGTCGACCTCATTACCGAGAAGGGTCAAGTCAGACGACCTTTGGTCAAACTGATCCTTCTTCCCACGGAGATAGATTGTGAGAGGACCAAGAGCCTCTCTTAACAATCCCCCCGTTCCTCCACCTCCCGCCTTTCAAAAAATATCCCACAAATTCACACGCTCACCCCGAGCGAGGACACCAGAAATCTCCCCACTCACTCGTTATTCCATAACGAGTATACCAGGAAAGCTTTTACGCAGACCCTCGGTCTGCCACAGAAAAACCAAGGCACTCGGCCCATAATCTTTTAAATTTTTTAAAATTTCAAAACCAACCCACAATTCACCGCTTCCTCCCAGAGCGAGGACAGCAAGTCAACCCAACTTCACCCGCTCACCCAGAGCGAGGATCACAGAACGCCTACGCACTCGGCCAACTGGCCGAGGCCAACAATAAAATAAAAAAACAACAATCTCATTAAAAGGAAAAAAAAGGGGGGTTCACAGAAAAAGACATTAAGTTTACAAGACGATGGTTTTTCGATTAATTTTACTTTTCTTTCAGACGTTTTGTAAACGCTTATGTTTAATAAACTTACTTAACGTCATTTCACCAACCCATTTGCAGAAAGTGCCTGTTGGAAGGTAAATAATGCTGCCTCATTGGCAACTACTACCACAACAACAGCGATAATGCGACCGGTGCTTTATCACCAGCATCCCAAATTCGTGGAAGCTGAGAGAAAAAAAATGGGGCGAAGTAAATTGCCCAGGCTGTAAACTAACACAAAACAAATTTTAAATTCTGATCTTTTTTTAAATTCTGATCGAAAAATATTTAAATATCATAACCCAAGATGATTGAAAACGTCCAAATTTAACAGCATTTTCTGTTCGAAAACTAATGTCGCGTCGGGAGAAAATGTACCCCATATTTATTATTATTTATAAAATACATTAAACTTTAACCAACATGAGGCTCCAAAGTAATTCCAAAAAAGTGATCTAAAAATGTTTTTCATCAAAAGTATCCATATCTGATTATTTCCTTTGTTCAATTGTATGATGACTCATTATTTGGTCAGAAAGAGTAATAAAATTGTACTGATATGTAGGGAAACTCAAAATTTAATCACAGAAATGCTGAGTGGTGGTATTTTCAAACCATTGTGGTTGACAAAAACTGTCTGCGATGTTGGCATCTTATATTTGCATAATTGGGTTTAGGAACTAGTACTGCGATAACGCTATACCATTGGTACCCCATGAGAAGATAAGCGCAAATGTCCGATTGCTATAAATTAGTTTTTTTTTCGCTAAACTTCTTTTGCGTGTTGCGTTGGAAAATTATTACTAGAATGTGCCTTCGAATCGTCCCAAGTTTAATTTACTCGAGTTTAATTTAAACTCGAAGCATTTACAGAAATGTTTGTTAGGAAATCACATTATTTCAGCCTCCAACTAAGGCCATAATACGGGTTACAAAAGTGAACAAGCATGTTACTTACATTCCGGTCACAAAATGTCTCTTTGGTAAAAGTGTTCTGCTTGATTTCAACCACAGCGCTGCTACTTGCTCGATACCACACTACACACACACAGCACACTGCTACCCGCGTATCTACAATGTATGGGGTTTTAGGGAGGATAATTTATTGTACATCACACATATGAACATATGGGAAATGCATTTCACTTACCTCGTTGAACGTTATCCAGCCAATATCACCCGATATTCCAACCCCTTCCATAACATTGTGAAGCCTGTCGACGCGCTGGCTGTTGAACACGACTGCTCGATACCTAGGCTGAGCAACGCTTGAGCATGGTGCTGGCAGCTCAGTTTGTCTGTTATTTAGTAAATAGACTTTTGACGACGAAACGGACATTTGAATAGCTGCAAAACTTTTAGGTTTACGTTGATCTGGACCCACTAAGCCAAAACGTCCTCTTAAATCATACTCAATTTCTAACAAGTTTGTCATTTCACTAGTGCGCCCAATCAGATCAAGCTGTTCTAACAATGCCAACGTACCACAGATACATTCTGTATAATAATCAATAACAATCCAACGGGTATAAAGCACATCAAAGCATTCCATTAGATTGTGATGACTATGAGCTGGACAACGTTTATGTAGAATATGACACATGAGTGCAATTTCTGAGCGCATCAAACGTCAAACGTCGAAACGTACACGACCACAAAGTTTCACCTCGATATCCAAATTTGTGAGATGTTCACGATATTCGTCTATATATTCACGTATTTTCTGTGAAGATACACGTAACAATAATGGTGCAGTATTAAGCCCAAGTTACTTTGAGCGTTCTAACACAAAACCCCATGATGCAGTCCCAATTTCATAGCCACTATATATATACGGATCCCAATGCCTACACAATTCAACAAGCGCTTCGAATGCTTCATTCTCGGTTTGTACGAAACGCATTGAGATATTTGTATAACCAATGTGCCAAATCGTTTCACGGACTGGAGACGTTGCAAACAATGCTCCACTAAAGGTTCAATAATAGTATTAGCATCCTAATGATTATCAGCAAATAAGCAAACAAATGCATATATTCACGTAACAGAATCCTCTCAAGCATATCGTGAGTAGAAAGTTTTTTCAAGTGTTCGCAAACTCGCCCATATTGTAGTTGCGGAAGGCGCATTGAAGTGATTACTTAGTATTCGCTCTTCATTTAATCGTTCGTTGTATAATTCACTCCCCACACGAATAGCTGTTTGAAAGCAGCGTCTGCTATTACGTGTCACTGTAAAGGATTGTCATGGTAATCCAGTAGAAGCACAAATAAACCCGCATGTACCAAATACCCCGCCTAAGCCCACAAGCATTCACTACAACATATCGAGGATTGTTTAAGGTAAACGACCATCAACACAAATAAACCCGCATGTACCACATACGCCTCCTAACTTACAATTCTACAAATATAGTTGTGATACATCTGGTGCTTATCTATTCATGCCACCGGGGCCGGCGACACCGTTAGTGGATATGGGACCACCGACAGTGCTTGTAGGTGAAGGTCCACTTGAAGCTAGTGTCATCGTCGGTCTTCCCTTGGTGGTACATCAAACAGTATTGCGTGGCGGTGCACCTGAATCACAAAATCTTGTAGATATTGGACGTATGGGTAATACAGAAATCGCTATGCGTTTCTTAACCAATTAAGAGTGGCGATATGTTTTATACTGATCTCAATGGCTTACAGATGATTAAGCGACGACGTTTAAACAAACTGCCACATTAAGCCAACTACTACCCAATTCCAACATCGGCGTGTACTAAGGACGACGAGCTACGGTTCACATTGGTCACTGAACAACCATTGGGCGGCTCCTCACTGAATTCCGGTGAATTGGAAATAATGCAGGATCGTCGCCTAACGCATAACGACCAACGTGGTCGAGGACAAGGAGTTTGATAACCAACCGGTTATGCGTATGCCTAGAATTAATTCAGAACGTAGATATATCTGTTTAAGGCTCTCGGAAATTCAGCCGTCGGGTGCATTAACTCCAACTGCACCTTTGGCTTCGCAAACATTACTACGTCCTTTGGATATGTAGATTTTTTATTGAAAATAATGGGTTGGGTGGACTGGCAGCTTTTGACGAATAACGAAGTGGTGTAGGCAAAGATATATCAATTGCAGGTATAAGAAATCTTCCGCCAACTAACAAAATTACCAGTTGTTCGTGATCGTCCTTCAATGGAACCATCACGTAATATATGAGTTATGGTGCATCGTACGTTTTTATTACAATGTGGTGCAGCTGATCAGCCAACAAGTTTCATTAACCTGAACAAATTGCTAATGTTGGACATTATAATCGTTTTTTTTTATAACACAAGTCTAACGCAAAGACTGGATAATATTGACGCAATAAACGTTTGTGCTTTGGATACGCAGGCATACATATTGCAACATGAATAAGGCTAGAAAATCTCGTTTAATGTCTCAAACAATATTTTTTTGACAAACGCACTCATAAGTTAAGCTTTAATTTAGACAAAAAATAAAGCTCGAATCTCCCATCAATTAAATATATCTCACACCATCAACCTGCAAAGAAAATAAAAGAAATTTCATTAATATCGGCGTCTATGGACGTCGCGAAGGTGTGACCACTGACGGCGCGGCCGACGCCGTCGTTGGAGCACCCCTTTGCGATGCCGGTACGTACAATAAACAACAAATATAATACAAAACAAATTATTAGCTCCATCTCCTCCGTGATCTGCACGCCAGCAACCTAAAAATGAAAGAAAGTTAATTAATACTATTAAATAAAAGAAATATACATATTTATCATTAGTAAAATTAATTCAAAAATGTAGAATGTACTTACCCGTTCCTTTGTAACTGTGCCATCGTATTACAACCAACTTCAACCACGCGTAAAAATGAAAGAATGAGGCAACGGCGCAATGAATCGAATTTACCGTTTGCTCAATTCTGTGGAATTTGCATTCTATACATAAGTATGTATAAATGTTCGCGAGTAATTTTTTTTTCATTCGTTTTTGCTTTGCAGCTGGTACGCTTATACCAGTGCGCGGACGTTAAATAATGAAATGCTGGTAGTGGGAGATTTTACCAATTTACCAAAAATACTGCCACAGAATAACCGATTTCGGTATGTTATTCGGAAAAGTATTCACATACCAAAAAGGTTGAAAGGTAGCGCCCAAAGTTATTTGCGTCTCAGTTACTACATTCATTTCATAAACAAAACCCACGCCGTCATTTCCGTTTTGAATTTCGGCACAACTCTGTTCAAATTTCGGTGGGGTGGTTGCTGTAACCGCCTAATATTAGTTGGTTGTGCTCAGCAATTCATTACGTGACAAGATGATCACAGTATTTGTTCCCAATGCGACAATGCTGAAATATTGGTAGATTTTGGGCCTCGATGGTAGTAGTAGTAGAAAATGAAAATGGGCCGGAAAAGCTAGTAAACCTACCAATGCGGTAAAGTCCGTGCACTGACGGCCCATATACTTATACCAACGTATGTACATATACATGCCGAGTTTAAATGTGCATTATATTAGGGATGCATAAAAAGATGCAAACGGGTACCCACAAACCCGAGTCTGAGAAACCGGTAACGGAGCCAAATACCCTTCGGAAACCGCGCCTTTTTCTAAAGGCCATCAATTAAACCGGACTAGAAGCGTACTTGGGGAAAGGTTGAAGAAACAACTCTCATAAATAACCGAAAGGTAATACAAAAAGAGGAAAATGATACATTCTACAAATGATTCTCCTCATCCAAAACGAACATTTTTTTTATTTTTTCTTTACATCGCATACAATTTTGTTGTCCAAACATTTTTTTTTGTGGCGGGCAGGGAAGTTGATGGGTTTTAGCACCAACAACACAAATAACAGCGACTCAAAAGAACCCACGCTATACACTTTCTACCCGGTTCGGCACCAGAATGTGTGAACCGCAAATCGTAAATGCTCATTTTCTGCAGCACTAGTGTGCCCGTGGCCAACTAAAACGCTGCCGGGTGACGCAAAATAAACAAAATAAGGCACTAAAGACCCAGGCACATAACGTGCGGGGAAAGAGGCCATGCACATAATGCACGCCACATATGAATATTTTTTTTATGCAGCG